>NC_133160.1:105458014-105783014 GCF_040802235.1 Manis javanica
ACATTTTGTAGGAGCTGGAGCCCCATTCAGTTTATTCTCTCTTCCCAGAATAAAGTTAAAGTGTGAATTGGAGACGGAGTTCTTAAAATATGGGGACAAGCATGAACCTAAAAGTTTGCTTGACCTAATTTCAGAGAAAGAGGAAAAATGAACATATCTTTTCATCTCTAACAATGTTCTTGTGGTCTCAACCAAGGCACTGAAATTTTCTAGGGAAAAATCTTCACAGATTTTGACACAGATCATTTTTCAAAATAAGGAGAGCTCCTCCTTTTGACTAATATTTACCCCCTCAGAGTGGGACATTTGTATGTCTAGACATCTGTCCTCCCTATCACAGGAGAGCTAGACTTTTTCTCATTGCTCTAGGTTTTGAAGATTTGTTTTTATCCTTGGCATCTCCCCCCATTAGCACTGAAGCTGCAGGGTTGCCTCCCTGCGGAGAGTTCTGAATGTTTCCCTACCGCACAGACAGTGTCCTCTCCCCACCCCGCCAGCATTCATCTTCCTGAAACACTCAGGATACATCTGTATTCAGGGCTAATTGTGTTCATCCCGCATTCATTACCCAGCCCTGCCTAGAGCTCCTGCCCCTTTTTGTTTCTGTCTGCAGCTCATAAAAGAAAGATCCACGGGACAGTTTAAATCCCACCTTCATGCTGGAGATCCCGACCCAGAGGAACAGAGGGAATTGGGAGGCAGTTTTATCCACAAAACTGTGATTAAAAACTGGTACAGGGGAAAGAAAAAAATTGGAAGGGGGTAGTATGAGAAAGAGGCAGTGTAAACGGAAGGGTGAGAGACCAAGCAAAAGAGCTCTGGGTTCACACAGCTGGAACCCACAGCGGGCCCTGCAGTCTGGGGGCTCCTGACGGACCCCACCTTCCCAAGCGTGGGGTGCTGACGACCTGCATTCAGCTCTTCTGAATACCCTAATGTTTTAGCCTCTTCAAGGATAAACATTTTGTGGAAAAATATTCCAGTTTTAGAATCAAAAGGATGTTAATAATTGTCAATTCTAACTACCTCCTTTCAAAGGTAGGAATAAAATGAATCTAAAAAGTTCCTAAGATGTGTAAATTTGCAAAGATGGCTAGTGGCAGAGCCTGGTCTCTTGATTCTCAAGCCAGGGCAATTTAGCTGTTAGAGCCAAATGAGTGAATTCAGGCTTCTGTGAGGTAGATGCAGGCAGAAGCAGGTAACCCCCAAATGAGCAAAATAGCTCATGGAGTAGAAGTTCCAAGTGCAAAGTTCCTTGACTAGGAAATAGACCAGGCTAACAATAAGCCAGAATCATAAATATAAATGGAAAAGAACTGTCTCAAGTGTCTCCCTCAGCTGTCTGTTTTTTTCTGACAGTAGCTGGGATATTAGGAGGGGAATATTTGTATTTTCCTGAGGAAAAAAGCCCTTCTCTGCTCTCCAGGAATAGTCATTAGCTATTGACTAATTGGTTTGTTGATTATCACTCATCCATTGCAGATTTATGGAATGCTTGCATTGTTCAAGTTCCTGAATCACACAAGTCCCTTCTTTAAGAAAATCATAGTCTTTTATGAGACATATTCTCAAACAATTAAAATCAGTTCAGCAAAAAGGCATCCTACAGTATGGGAGAATATATTCATAAATGACTTATCTGATATGGAGTTAATATCCAAAACATATAAAGAGCTCACACACCTCAACACCCAAAAACAAATAACCTGATTAAAAAATGGGCAGAGGATTTGAACAGACATGTCTCCAAAGAAGAGATTCAGATGACCAACAGGCACATGAAAAGGTGCTCCACATGACTAATTATCAGGGAAATGCAAATTAAAACCACAATGAGATACCACCTCACACCATTAAGGGTGGCCAACAGTGAAAAGACTAGGAACAACAAATGCCAGCGAGGATGTGGAGAAAGGGGAACCCTCCTACACTGCTGGTGGGAATGTAAATTAGTTCAGGCATTGTGGAAAACAATATGGAGGTTCCTCAAAAAACTAAAAATAGAAATACCATTTGACCCAGGAATTCCATTCCTAGGAATTTACCCAAAGAAAACAAGATCCTTGATTCAAAAAAACATATGCACCTCTATGGTTAGCGCAGCACTATTTACAATAGCCAAGATATGGAAGCAACCTAAGTGTCCATCGGTAGATGAATGGACGAAAAAGATGTGGTACATATACATAGTGGAATATTATTCATCCGTAAAAGGAAAACAAATCCTACCATTTGCAACAATATGGATGGAGCCAGAGGTTATTATACTCAGTGAAGTAAGCCAGGCGGAGAAAGACAAGTACCAAATGATTTCCCTCATTTGTGGAGTATAACAACAAAGCAAAGCTGAAGGAACAAAACAGAAGCAGACTCACAAACTCCAAGAAGGGACTAGTGGTTATCAAAGGGGAGGGATGGGGGAGGGTGGGTGGAAAGGTAGGTCAGAGGGAAGGCAGTACAGCATGAAGAAGACAAGTAATGACTCTACAGCATTTTACTACACTGATGGACAGTGATTGCAATGGGGTGTTTGGGGGTCTTGATAGTAAGGGTGAATGTTGAAACCACAATGTTTCTCATGTGAAACCTTCATAAGATTGTATATCAATGATATCTTGATTTAAAAAAATCAGTTCAGTACCCCAGTTATGAAGTTAAAGTAGTTGGCATATCAGCATGCATTCTTTGTTTCAAATAGCCTATCCCACAAAACTATATTAATTATTTTTTAAAAGGGGAGGGGAATTAGGAATCTTCCCCTGGCACAGAATTGCTTAGTAGAGAAGTTTCCTGATTCTAGAGGATCTAGTCTTTGCTGAGCTCCTGCTGTGAGCTAGGCAACATGATGGACTTTATTATTTCATTTAATTACTCTTATCTAAGATACTTTGGCCCATTTTACAGATAAGCATATGGATGCTTGAAGAGTTGAGTGACTTCCTCATGGCCTCTAATTTGAAGTGACAGAGTCAGAATTCAGGTCTAATAAGTCCCATTTCCTCCTTTGTCCAACATGAGGTCTTGGGATAACTGTGATTGACTTGTGAGCTGATGGCTCTGAGTTGGCAATTGCTGTCTTTTCCAGATGATGGGCTGGGAATGTTATGGAGACTAGGCTGGAAAACTTGCCTAAAATTAAATGGTTTTGCTATATTAAAATAATTTATTCATTCAATATCAAATGCTCTAGTTGTGCCAGTCCTTTACTATGTGTTAATTCAAGGATAAATTAGAAATTTCTCTTTCTCTTAAAAGGTTCATGGTCTCTTGGGAGTGGCAGTGACCTGGGTATGTATAAAAGCATATGCACCCAGTGTTCTGTGACTCCACAATAAATTGGTATGTATTCTCCTGTGGGTGGATAAGGGAGGGAATGATCCATTCTGGGTGGGAGTGAGAGCAGGTATGAAGAACGATTTCACAGAAGTACATGAAAATGAGAACAGGGATTTGAAAATACCTCCACAGTGCTTAGCTCATACATTGCCATACATATTTATTATTTTTGGTGTGAGAACTGGGAAAGACTGAAATGGATATATTACATTTATTTAATTCCACTCCCTCATTTTCTTTTGGTCCATGTTTGTTTCTATTTGGAGCCATAGAAATGTGATCTAGATCTTGTATCTGGGCAGCTTTACCTGCTTTAGCCACTTAGGAAGCAGGAACAGAGGACACAGAGACCACCAACTCCTTCAGAACAAATAGTTAGATTGGATTTGAAATCTCTCCTTTCCTCCTCTCTTGTTCACTAAGGGCTACTTTCTCCACCTCTATCATAACCTCCTCTTCTGAAAAATTCACATAGTAGAGGGAGAAGAAAACTACCAGTTACTAAAGATGAGAGCAAGAGCTGACATGTGGAACCGCTCTGGTGATTAGCCACAAGTGCCTGTGTGTGTGTGGTTTCTTTAAGTCAGTGGGAAAGCTTTTAAAGCCTGTAGAAACCAGAGTCCTTGAGATTTACCGAAAGCCCCAGCCATCACCAGCTGACACTTGAAAGAAACTGAATCATATATCCACCCCAGAAAGAGATGGGGAAAGGACAGCAGTAGGGGGCCAGCTGTGCTGGGTATTTTTTGTTTTTGTTGTTCTTCCCTTAAAAAAGTACATGTCATAGACATCTCTTCATCAGTCATTCCCCACAATTACACAGGCATGCTGGTCACTTATTTCCTTGTTTTCACATGCATTCCTGTATGCTAGTGTGCACATACACACACATGCACACATACACACACTTTCTCTCTTTTAATTTCTCCCCCTGCTCCATCCTGTCAACTTCCCTTGTAACATTTCTTGTCTTTCAGCAATGACTCGAAGCCGCAGCAGCATAGAAGTTGGAAAATTGTCATGTTTAGGTGGTGGGGGCATCTTCAGACACAACTCACAGATCTCATTTATTGTCTCTACCAGTATTGAAGCCATTTGCCTTAAGACTTTCTCCCAGGAAATAGAGGTAAGTGTGGCCAACTTACTGCTTAAGGACAATGAGCCCAGTCTAAAGGGCGTGTGGTAGAGGAGGATATATGCATGCACACACATGCACACCTTTATTATCTTTCTTATCAAGTATGTGTGAGGTCACTAAAGTAACCCCAGTTACAGGCAAAGTGTCTGTTTCTCCTTAAAAAGACAATCCTGGAGTAAGAAGTTGATAGTGTGTCCCGATCACAAATCCAAATTCCAGTGGGAGAGTGTTTGGAGCCCAGATTGGATCTGATAACTTCCTGATCCAGTCAGCTATGACCAGGGGACTGGGCCCACAGAGAGGAAACAGAGACAACAAGAGCCTAGTCCTGCGTGTTGTGCAGGAAGGCAGTTTCCAGAGGGAGGCAGTTCTTTGAGACACAACCTAAAGGCATTTGCCACAGGTGCATGTTAAGAGTCCTGATGTTGCTTCTAATAACTAGAATACCTCTGGTAATTTATTCACCTTCTCTCTGCCTTTTTTCCTGCATATTTAAAGCAATAATTTGAAATAGATGGTATTTAAGCTCCCTTTCAGCTATAAAAAGCCATGAACATGCCCTATGTATTAACTGCTCTTCTTTTTCAATTGTAGCTCTAACTTCTGTTTAAATATGTCAAATTGAACCCAAGAGTTTATCTCAGTTCCCTACTAAGCTCCTACTCAAATGATAATGAAGAATAAAAAAAACATACACTCAGAAGAATTACAAAACAGGGTTGGAAAGGACAGCAAGGGAGAGATGTCAACAAAACTCTGGAATATAGAAAGCTGATGGACAAATGATAATTGAATTGGCAGAGCAGAAGAAAAAAATCTCAGCGAAAAGAGGTCAACAAGAAGGTACCAAGTCTGTCCACAAAATACCTGAATATTGCAGGAAATAAGGACACTAGTTACCTCTGAAGAAGAGGGTGCATAAGAAGAGTGCAAATGTGAGTGTTGGTTGACAGTCTTTATACAACCCGATCCCCTCCACCACCCTGACCCCACAGCTCTCATACACTCAGCTCCTCGCCCCCAGTGAGCTAGGAGACTGGAGATGTATTTCTGGAGAAACTGGATCAGAGAGGCCCTGGATCCAGACTCTGAGCAGGCAGGGGGGAGGTACTGTACCGAATCCCAGGAGACCTGCTGGGAAATCCTCCTTCTGACCCAGACCCTTTCCCCTTGGCTTCCAAGAATGGTGGCAGCCAGGCAAGGGATTGGAGGGTTATTTTCTGGAGAAATTTAATGACTCACAAAAAATGATCTACACTCACCATTTGTGGTGCCCTATGAAACAGCCAGGTTTTTTCCTCCATAACTACCCTTTGATAGACTCCACCATGCCTCAGAGTGTTCGATCAGCTTTTTAGCTACTCTTTAAACAGTATGAACAGATCGGCAAAGATCTTGGGACATGTGAGAAAAGCCAGGGACAAAACCAGTGAGCAGAAAAAGGCAGTCAGTATTTGGAAATAATACAGTAAGTAGGAGAAAACATACAAGAAAAATATCAATATTATTTTTCAACAGATGAGAGAAGATAGCACATGGTCATGAAAAAAAAGAAAGGCAAAAATCAACATTCACAGAATAAGAAATAACTCTGGGAAATAGTGCTGGGTATGACCCAGACGACACATTCAGGGGGACAGTTGACAGCTAACATGGGAGAAAAAGTACAAGGGGAGAATAGAAGGGAATAGAGAAGAAAATTAGGAAAAATAAACAGTAAACCACTCCAGGTGTTGCAAAACCATAGCAGCAGACAGGCTGGAGTGCAGAGGATCTGCTCTCAGTAGCGTCATCACACAGTGGTGCCATGGGAGATGGTTAAATGAACCTCTTTTGCTCATAGATAATTAGGGGTGAGGACAAGACTACAGATGATATTGGATTTCTGCTACTTTAGCTGTGCAGGTCTAAGCCATCTCTAATTTGTACTCCAACCTGGTAAATTAGTTTATACTATTTAAATATATCAATTCTTTATCTATCATGTTTTTAGAAAATATTCTTCCTTGCCCTTCAAGTTGTTTGCAATTTTGACATATTTAAACGGACTTCAAATATTTATGAAGTTCAATCTTTTGAATTTTTCTTTTGTGATTTCTTGGACTACTTTTGGAGTTTGATTTTTCTAACTATTTTAAGATTAGAGAACCTGTTCCCTTTGTTTGATGGGCAAGACATTCTGATGCAGGTCACAGTACTGGCAAAGAAATACAGTAGAGATGGAATCAAACATCAGCTGGAAGTCTAATATACCTAAAGCAGAAAATCAAGTAAATTCTAGACTTGCTAACAATTCCATCTGTCAGGTAGTAAAGGGAGTGATGCAGCATCTACTATTTTCAGCTCTATTATCCTCAGAAAGGAATTGCTTAGTAAATTATGACAATTTTGACAAAGTGACCATGGTGCCTTAGCAGGTATGATAGGGTGGTCACAGCTTGGCATACTAACTGAATGTTATGGACTAAAGGTGGCAAAATATGATATGCAAGCACCCTCTTCCTAGTTCTAGGCTAATGGCTGCCATCAGAAATTTATAAAAAATGTCCTTTTCTGCTGAACTTGGAAATAGTTTTGAATCCTTCCCAACCCAGTTCTTCAGGGAGCCACTACCAACAGATCAAGCTGACAGAGTGCTTATTTTCCATCCCTTTTCTATATGGCAAGGGGGCAGATTTTTAGTCTCCAAACATATAAAGGGTAGGAGACTAATTACCATAGCAAAATGTATGTCCCAATTCTTCATACACTCATGTAGCACTTGTCACATCTAATGACAATGGATTCTTTACACAGCAGTCTCTCCTGGTGGGTGGTGAGGCCCTCAATGATCGGGAGTATGACTTCCTTGTATTTGTGAAATTTCACATAGGGCCTGTGGTACATCAAAATCATTCAAAAGTGCTGAGTTGAATAGTGCTGCTAATAAATAAGAAAACATTTTATATATTTACTTAGAAATTTATATATTTGAAACTATTTTTGTACACATTGTTTCATCTGATTATATATTCTGCTAATTTCAGAAAGGAGAAAAAGGCTCCATCAAAATAGCTAAGTAACTAGTCTTTGAAGATAATGTTCAGTTTATGGCTAAAATAGGGCATGATCTTTTTGTGGTTAGCAATCAAGGTTTTTCCACAGAAAACGTAACTTAGGAAGGAAAGATAAGGCATACTGGCTAAATATTGGAGAATAGCTCACAATATGGCAAAATTGGTCTTTGGAGCTGGCCTCATTTTCTCTGATGTGGGTCAAATTGGTTAAAGCATTGAACATAGTGTGTAAAAGATACTAATGATATCCACTAAACTGAAAGATAAATTCTTTCTGCTCCCTTATCTACGTAGATAGAAGGATTTTTTTCCCCACAAGGAAGTAGTCATAACCCAGGCCAAAGTGTGAGAACTCCCAAGAGCATTGCTGGCCAGCTGCACAGCAAAACCATGTTACCACTTGCATGGGAAGTGCAGGTAATTCATTCTCATGACAATGTTGAGACAGAAGGGCTAAATGAAAACAGTAGTGAGTGATGTGGCACTGCTTGGCCTTTTTCACTGGGGAAATGTGAATACAAGAGAAAGTAATTTAAACAGAAGTAAAATGGGGGTGTCTTTAGTCGTGAAAATCCCTGAAGCTCCTAGTCATTCTTCTGTACCATGCAGCTCCTGTGGTTCCTGTGCCCCAGAGCCGAGTTATCTGGGCTGGCTGAACTAGGACAAAGAGCAAGCAAACAAACAAACAGGAAAGCAGTGACGGGATCATAGCCTCAACAGCACTGTACATAACAATCAGAAGTAGACTTCAGATAACTTCACGTTGACAGTGATACTGCAGGAAGATCAATTTAGTGGCTCTTTTTCATCATCATGGATTGAAAAGGGGAGAGAGGAACTCTAACCAAAGACTGATGGTTAAAAAATCCACTCCAAAGATCTGGTGCAACTTTATAACGTTCTGAACTGCAGCAGGGGTGATATGAATGAATGAAAGAAGGGGTGGCAATGTCGCTGCCACAAAGGGTGTGAGATGGGGCTTGGGAGCTGTTACAGGTATGTGGGGGGGAGAGGGAGAAAAGTCTCCCCCACCCCACACCATGGCTTGATTTTCACGATCAGATGCTCATGTTAGTGTTAGACAAACTACTCTCAAGTAAGACTTGACTTTTAAAAAGGAAATGAGAGAGCATTCTGTATGTTTTTTCCTCACTTGGTAGCTATTTCCTTTTCTCCACATTCTTTCATCATTAAGAATATGTAATTAAGAGAGTCAACACAATGTAGACACAGCAGTGAATTAAGTTGGGAGTGCCAAGTTCAAGTTCCAGTTCTGCCCTTGAATAACTATGACTTACCCTTTCCAAGCCTCAGTGTCCACAGCTGAACAATGAGTTTGGGCTGGCAGTCTCTAAGGTCTGTTTCATTTCTGAATTTCTGTATTGATTACTCTACAGGTTATAAGATTTTCTTCTAACATAAAATATGAAAATATGGTATTGCTGCAAAGGGTGTTGCCTCCTAAAAGTGTACAATTTTCTTTTGACCTTTATCACTTTATTGGCATCTATCTTTATCAAAAAGCCCTTTAGGTTTAAAGACTTCCATAAATTCCAGTTTGTGAATCCAGTTTGTGAAATGGAAAGATCAGAAGAATAATTTAATGCTGTTACAGGCAGTTGAGCAGGCCAGAAAAACAGAAAATGAAGCTAAGTCAACAAGCAAAATGGTGATGCCACACCAGCTAAGGGGTGTTTTAGAAGGGAGAGAAATGCCACTGGGCCAGACTGTAGGGCACATTAAAACCAGGGAGGACATCAGCACAGGCCTTGAATATGGGTGAATTTTAGCTCATTTCTTCTTTAGCCCTCTGGCAAAACTTCTATTTGTCAAACTGAACTAAGATTAAAGTAATGACAAGTGAGTAATCAGAGAAGGAAAAATAATAGTTGCCCTGATGATTTAACCTGGAGCTATAGCAAGTCATGAAAAACACCACTGAGTGTTTTCCTTTGTGCCATCCTTGGGGCAGATAGATTCATGAGAAGTAAGGTCCCCTTCTGTCTAGCTTCTGTCCACTTCTCTTAGGATCATTGAGATAAAAACTCTTGTAATCCTGGAAACAAATCACTTATTCCTCAATTAGGACTGAAGTTCAAAATACAGGTGGTGGTGTTTAAATTTATACTAAACTGTGAGTGAATGATAGAAGATTTTTGCCTAAAAGTAGGTTTTGATGGAGAGTACAAAGCTAGAAAGAACTTTGTCTCTGAAATCAGGAAGAATGATATACAGAGAAGAAGAAAGGTCATTAAAGGAGTGAGACTGGGGGCTTCAAGCAGCTAGCTTGCCTGCTCTGCACTCTGCATAAACTAACTTACTTGATCTGCAGATTAGTTTTGTAGGCTGTCCTCAGGAAACATATTTATTTTAATGATTTCTGTTATTGAATAAAGATTTATAGATCTTTTTCTACTCTTGAAGTCTTCTGACTGAGGCATCAGTCCTGTTGCTTCTCTGTTGGTGGAAATAGAATGGATAAGACGACTGCTGGAAAAAAACAAGGAGGAAAAATTCCAAGGGTGCTTCTCCAACTCATTAAACCCATGCTGTCCTCCCAACTTTCTGTTTCTCTGGGGCCTGCCTGGATGGAACCTCTCCAGAAATAAATGCTTCCACGTAGGAAGAAATACCTGAGAGTCAAGATTGTTGAAAAATGAATTGGCAAATGCACTAACTTTCTGGAGAAATAAATATATGCCTTTGTTAAGTACCAAAAACGACTTGATCGTTGGACTTAAAAGACTTGTCTTGAAAGTAGCAGGTGAGTCGTCTGAGCCCTGCAACACTGTTCTTTATCATTGCTAATGGAAAATCCGTAGTGTGAGCTAAGAATCTTTTTTTAGTAAGGGGAAAAAAAGATGAGTTCAGCTCATGTGTGTTTTGAAAAGCAGCCCGGATGCTGCTTCCTAATGACGTCTTAATGTAAAGTCATCAATAGAAGAGAGGAAAAAAACATTCGGACCATGCGTTTGAAAAAACGATGACTCAGGAGTGCCGGCCTGAATGGATGGGGTCTTCCGCTCAGAACTGCAGCAGGCCTTGTTGGTATTTGTAGCTGTCTTTAAATAGTCATGAGAATTAGTTAAGCATGTGAAAGAAATTAGGTCAAAGCTTTAAGGAGAACAGGATGAGGGAAAAATCGTTCACATGGAAAGCGTGAGCAATGGCGCAAGCGCCGCCCTTCTGCCGACTGCCGAGGCCTCAGCAGAGCCAGTGAGGGCGCCGACGGCGAGAGTGGAGGAGCCCCTCCGCAAGGTACAGGATGCTGCTGCTGCTGCGTCCATCCGCAAAATGCATCTTGAGGTCTTAGCCGGAAGACTGGGCTTGGGGTTACCAATTTCTGTTTCAAAAAATTTACCAATTTGGTGAGTAGGAATGGAATTGGATTTTTAGAATTTTTATTTTGAAATAATCTTAGTTCTACAGAATTGTAAAGATGGCCTAGAGAGCTCCCATATACCTTCCACTCAAGTTTTTTCTAATGTTATCATTGTAGATAGGCATAGTACAGTTATCAAAACTAATTCCATTGGTCTGATGCTATTGATTAACAACAGCCTCATTCTTCTTTTTCCAGAATAATTTTGCCTCTTTTGGTTCCATGTATATTTTAGATTCAGCTTGTCAGTATCTACAAAAGAGCTTGCTAAGATTTTTAGAAATGCATTGAATTTATAGATTACAGACTCAATAATATTAGGTCTTAAAATCCATGGACACACTTTATTTCTCTAGTTTTTAGTTTTCTTTGATTTCTTTCACAATGTTTTATATTTTTCAACATGTGGAAACTGCACACATTTTCTTTAATTTATACCTAAGTACTTTATTGTTTTGGTCCTATTATAATAGCATTGTTTTTTATATTTCAAATTTCAATTTGTCATTGCTAGTATATAGGAATACTACTGAATTTTTATATTGACCTTGTAGCCTATGTTCTTGCTAAACTCACAGTCTTTCCAGAAGCATATGTGTAAGTACTTTGGGATTTTCATTGTGGATAGTCATATTTGCAATAGAGACAGTTTTATTTCTTCCTTTCCAATCTGTATCCCATTTATTTATTTATTCATTCATTCATTCATTCATTCATTCATTCATCTTATTGCACTGGGTAAGGTTACAGCACAATGTTGAATAGAAGTAATGAGAGAGGACATTTTTGCCTTGCTCCCTATCTTAGGGGAAACTATTCAGCTTTTCACTGACTATGATGTTAGCTGTAAGTTTTTTGTAGATGCCTCTTATTAGGCTAAGGAAGTTTCTATTCCTACTTTATGGAGAGTTTTTGTTAATCAAGAATGTATTTGGAATTTCGTTAAATACTTTTTATGCATATATTGTGATCATATGGGTTTTCTCATTTAGCCTGCTAATATGGTGGATTACATTGATTGTTTTTTGAATGTTGAACCAGTCTTGCATTCCTGGGATGAATCCTGTTGAATTTTGATTTAATATCCTTTTTATATATCTGCCAATTCAATTTTCTGATATTTTATAGAGGAATTTTGCATTTATGTTCATGGGGAATATTGGCTTGAATTTTTCATTACATATAATTAAAAGTAGTTTTGCACTTTCATTGTCTGAATATGATATGTCTTGGTGTGTTTGCTTTAGGAATTTATCTTACTTGTTCTCTGAGCTTCTTGGATCTGTTTTGTGTGTGTGTGTCTGTCATCAGTTTTGGAAAATTCCAACACATTAGTTTTTCAGATATTACTTCCACCTCATTCTCTTTTTCTCTTCTCCTAGGATTCCAATGATGCATATTTTAAACTGACATGTCCAACATCTCTTGTATGCTCTGTTCTGCTTTTTCAATTTTCACCTCAATTTGGGTAATTCCTATTTACTTATCTTCAGGTTTACGAATCATTTTCTCAGCTGTGTTGAGTCTACTGGTGAGACAGTTGAAGGGACTCTTCATCTCTGTTACTGTGCCTTTGATTTCTAGCATTTCTATTTGATTTTTATGGTTTTCATTCCTTTGCTGAAATTACCTATTTGTTATTGCCTGTTGCCTTCCTTTTCATTAAGGTCTTTCACATAATAAGCGACTATTTATTTCCTTCCTTCTGCTTGCTTTGGGTTTAATTTGTTCTTTCTCTTTCTCTTTCTCTAGGATGGAAACTTAATAGGACTCTTATTCTGATGACCGTTTTTTCTCTTCAGACTGTGTTTGTTCTTGCCTTTTTCTATGCCTCTCAATTTATTGATGAAAGCTGTATATATTGTATAGGGCAGCATACACTGAAATAAATATATTTTATGCTTAGAGCTGAGCACTCCTTTCCTGCTATGAGGCCTTTAACGCTGGTTTGTATCAATCCTGTTGGCAGTTAAGCTGGGTCTGAAGCCTGTTGTTGCTGTGGTTCCCCTCACCTACACCACAGGCCTCAGATTCTCCAGCTGACATCTTTTGTTTTAGAGTATAGACTTGTTTATACTCTATTCAGCATATTTAGAGCATCCAATAGGAGGATGCTAGTTAAAGACATTACTACGGTCTCTCTCTGAAGACCTCAAAACATTTCTAAATATCTTTCATAAAATGTGCCTATGAGATGAGAGGGGAGAAAAATACTTGGAATTCAGTAATTTAGAAGCCATAGAATTTTTTTTTTGAGAGGGCATCTCTCATATTTATTGATCATATGGTTGTTAACAACAATAAAATTCTGTATAGGGGACTCAATGCACAATCATTAATCAATCCCAAGCCTAATTCTCAACAGTCTCCAATCTTCTGAAGCATAACGAACAAGTTTTTACATGGTGAACAAGTTCTTACATAGTGGATAAGTTCTTACATGGTGAACAGTGCAAGGGCGGTCATCACAGAAACTTATGGTTTTGATCACGCATCATGAACTATAAACAATCAGGTCAATTATGATTATTCATTTGATTTTTATACTTGATTTATATGTGAATCCCACATTTCTCCCTTATTATTATTATTATTATTTTTAATAAAATGCTGAAGTGGTAGGTAGATGCAAGATAAAAGTAGAAAACATAGTTTAGTGCTGTAAGAGGGCAAATGTAGATGATCAGGTGTGTGCCTATAGACTAAGTATTAATCCAAGCTAGACAAGGGCAACAAAACATCCACGGATGCAGAAGATTTCTCTTAAAACAGGGGTGGGGGTGAGGTTCTAAGCCTCACCTCTGTTGATCCCCAATTTCTCACCTGATGGCCCCCCTGCGACTGTGCCTGTCTTAGGTTGTTCCTCCCTTGAGGAATCTTACCCGTCTCTGGCTAACCATTCATTTTCCAGGGCCATACAGGGAAATGTAAAGTTGGCAAGTGAGAGAGAAGTAATATTGTTTGAAAAGGTTAGGTTTTTACTATTTTGCAGATTTATGCCCTGTGGAGAAGCCATAGAATTTAAGAGCTGAGAAGAGTTTTTCTTAACTTATGCTTGCCAGAGATAACCTGTCTCTTGCAGCTCTTTCAGAAGTACTTCAGTGCTATTTTTGCTTAGAATTGTTAGTTGATGGTAGGGAGTATGGGACCAGGAATGTTCTCTGATGTTATAATTAAACCTGAGTCTAAGGGAGACAAGGGAAATCTGGGGTCTTCCCAAGTACTTCTGCTCCTCCTCTAGCTTAGCATGTATTTCTGCTTCTCCCAAAGAAGTAGAACATTTTAATTTTTCTTGTTCCCTTACTCCAAATGCAATGGACTTCAACCCAAGTACTAAGGTGACAGTTTTTGTTGCTCTTTCCTCTGTAGGTTGAGACTTTTTTTCACCAGGGAGACAGGAGAGATGGATCTGGAGAAGAGTTTTATCAAGGGCTCTGTTCCCATCCCTTAGCCGGCACTATGAGGGAAGTGTCCTCAGGATTCTCCTTGATATTCCTTATGAGCACCTTCAGGAGTTTGTGGAGAAAAAGCTTAAAATAGGGTGAAAAGCCCCTAAAGATGCATCCTCCAGAAACTTCACACTAGCCCACATTTGCCCTCTAGCAATTTGTTAACAAATTTTCACTGAATCGTCTTTCTGGCTTATATGTTTTCTGGAGGCATCTGCCATAGGTAAGCATATGCTCAGCCCTCTTCCTACCTGCAGGCATCTTTTTCTCCACATTGCAGATTAATTGTTGAATCCTCAGTTCTTAGATGGGTTCAAGAAAAGTTGTAGATTTGCTGCTTGTCTGTCTTTTTTCTTATTTTAAGGGTTGGAGTAATGATCTTTCCAGCATTCTACATTTATGAGGTGTAACCGGAAAACTTGATTAGTTGAATTTTGAAGTCCTTTTTAGCTCTTAAATTCTGTGGCTTTTTTTCCCCTCTCGTCTTGTAGGCACATTTGTG
Source organism: Manis javanica (assembly GCF_040802235.1). Classification (NCBI taxonomy): domain Eukaryota; kingdom Metazoa; phylum Chordata; class Mammalia; order Pholidota; family Manidae; genus Manis; species Manis javanica. The sequence goes on from NC_133160.1 coordinate 105,472,878, forward strand.
AAAGATATTCATAAATGTTTGAGGTCTTCAGAGAAAAACTATGATAATGTCTTCTTAATTAGCATCCTCCTATTGGGTGCTCTAAATATATTGAACAGTAAGACTCATTTATAAATAATAATTCTAACACTCCTCACTGAAATTATTCCTCTATAGAGTATGTCATTATAATAATTACTTACCTTCTTGTGATAACTTGGAAGGGACTTTTTATTTCTCATCTTTAGTCTAATATCTAGCACAGGGTCTTGGATTTTGTAGATTTTCAATTTATATTGATTGTAAGGGTTTTAATGAGTGAAAAATTGAATATATACCCAGAAGAGTTACAGCATTAAAATTAATGACAAATGGTCAAATGGAGTATGTGAGAGGATTGGTACATTCCAGATTACACTAAGTTAATGCTCATAGGGAGGAAAATATGCCAATTCTGTACCGTGTACATTTGAAGTAGATCCAGAAGCCTAACCCAAACCACAAATATTCTAGACAGAAGGCAACCATTTCACCATCAAAAAATTCCCCAGGTGCCTGATAATACCCTAAATAACTTAGAAGCTTTTTAAAGACCTTAATTCCACAACTGATTTAATCTCAGACTAAGGGGAATGAGACTAAGTAATAACATATGCTTTTCCAATAGCAGATATTGATAGGGAGAAAAGGTAATCTGGACAGAAAGGGGGAAAGAGTAATGAACCATGCAAATATGAAAAACAGCTGTGTCAGCTTCGTATCTCTGAATGGAACTTGCCCTTGCCACTCAAGATGGGTTGCTGATCTCACCTGCCAAATGGCAATGGCTTCTGGCTTTCTGGGTTGACAGAAGATCTCTAGGATGGCTTTAATGTCTGAGCCTGGGCAATGATGCACCAGAACAACTCTTGAAGGAGCACTTGCCTCTGGGTTTTACTCAGGTGTCAATTTAGCCTGTCCTGAAACAGGGACAGGATGGTTTCTTTCAGTTGAACATAAATTCTAGAGTGCTGGGGGTGAGAGTGGCAGGACAAATACAGTCCATTCTAAATGGAGAGTTGGCCCATTTCTACTATCTTGCTCACATTAACAGCTCCTACTTAACTGTTATGCAGAGCTAATATTTTTGGCACATCAACTATTAGTTCAGAGTGAGACCAGCCATTACAGCCATACTCATGTTTTCAGTGTAGTCGAAGAGTATACCTCCATTGGGGTTTTAACAAGAAAGGTTGAAGTAGTAAGGGGCATGGCCATTGAGGGTTTACACAGAGGAATGATTTTATTTATGGACCATCTTTAAGGTTTTAAGGAAGGAAGTATGAATATGAACAGGATTGAAGAGTTCAAGGTTAGAGATGTTAGTACATAGAACTGCTCTAATTGAGGTACTGAAAGAGGTGAGCTGGTAAGAAAGGAAGTGGGATGATCGAGATTATAGAGGGAATGTGATTATTAGTAATGACAAGGTTAAAATCATGAAGTAGTTGGGCTTGTGGATGCAATTACTGGAAGTAAGGAAATTAAGAAGTTGAGAAGTCAAGAGTTTTGAAAATTTTATCTATGTGCTTGTTGAAATTAGCAAGAGTTAGGAAAACAGTACTGTTTGAGAGAGTAGTTTCTAAAAACTGCAGGGAAGGAGGTCTATGTTGAGACCTGGGATGATTGCTTCAAGGAGGGGAAATGTGTGCCACAACTTGTGGCAGGACCTTCAAAAGAGCTGTGGACTTTCAAAGAAGAAACAATGCTCTGTAAGTGGCCTGTTGGAATAAATTGTGTGAAAGAGGAAATAGCCACTGTTTCATAGAAATGCTGGGAAAAGGACTCAGAAAAGAGCCAATTTCTGTAGAGCAAGAAAGTGAAAAGGACATTAGGGTAGAGATTGAAACTCTAGAGATTTTTCTCATGGCAGATTCTAAAAGGTTTAGAGTTTTAAGAACTGTAAAATTGAGTCAGATTAGGGGATTAAAAAGCTAAGTGGTATGAGAATCCAGGTGATGAGTGATAACCTGAACATTTTGGATTTTTTGCACTCAAATTTGTCTCAAGAGTTTCTTAGAAAGCCTGTGGTTGTGAGATGTTAGTATTTGGGTTTTGTCAGGATTTAAGGGAATTTCAGTGGGACTCTACATTAATCACACTAATCGTTGTATGTAAACTAGTGAGGGAGTGTTATGAAGTAGGCATTATTCTGTTTCACAGAAGGAAGAATGAAGTTCAAAGAGGTTAGATGATTTGACAAAAGATACAGTGTGGCAGGGCCTGGACTTAAGAATAAATTCAAATTTCAAAGTCTGCATTCTGGAAGGTCTCCCAGGTACCTCCTGCTAACTCCATTTCCCTTTGGGCTAATCTCTTCATCAGTTTTTGAGTGATTAATCTTTCATTAGCCAATTGACAGTGACATTTCCGATATGTTTGTATAAATAACATGACAATTGCAAATTTGTTTTAACAATTCTCATTGATAATCATCACAACCTAATGACATTACTATTCCACACAATTATTCAGGCTTTCATGTTGTTAAAATATACTAAAATTCTTTACCTGATTAGCAATAGATGGACCGTACGTACATAATACCCTTTTAGTTTTTTATATGGATCGTGGAAAAGAATACATTCTCCTAGTCAACTTATAGGAAAGTTGAGAGGTAAACAAAATAAAATACAGTGCTTTGTATACTATATATACCAATACATATGTCAATACAGTGGTATTTGGAATTCTCAAATCATGGATTATAAACCCCAAGAAGGCAGAGTTGTTTTTTTTTTTTGCTTTTTTTCCCCTTACTTATTCAGATTTTTCTTTTTCTATTTGGCTTTAATATTTTATTGTTTCTCTGCTTTTGGACGTATTTTTGTTTATTGTTCTCTGAACTCACCATGCTTCACAATCTAGGAGTTCATGTCTTCCATCAATTTTTGAACATTCTTGGCCATTATCTCTTTTTGAATGTGGAAAAACATAGTAGCAGCCAAATTATGACTACAGAATGGAGCATCTTTCCATTTAACCTTCAAAAACATGATTCACTAACATTTAACAGGCTATAACCATTTGGAGGCAAGGGGAAAGAGAAAACATGGACTTTTTAAAGCTTAACCATTGAGCTGACTCACAATTCTAATTTCCAGTATTGTGCCCTGGCAAATCAAGACACAGTTAAAGACTAGGTAACACGTAGCATCCAGCATTCCAGTTGAGGGGAAGGAGGAAGTTTAGAGGGCATACTCACTGATTGATTGACTCATTCATTCATTCATTCATTCATCAAATGTTGATTAAATATTTTATGAGTGCCAAGCAATGACTTAGGCATTTGAGATTTGGAAATAAATAATATTTATGTCCCAGCTTTGACTAGAACCTTAATCAACTGACCCCATATTTATGGTTCAAAAAAGGCAGTCATTTGCATACATATTTTTGGCCCGACCATTCTTAGGTTTATTAAAGTGCTTTAAAAAGTATCTTTCTTTCACTCAAAATTGGCTACATCCTACATATATCTCTCTATGCTATTCAGCACAGCCTGTAGTATTGGGGGATTGGCTTTAAACGACCTGACTTACTTCAGTTAGGCTGCTTTATTTATGGAAGTAGAACTCCATGTGGGGTAGTGGAAATATCATCCTTGGAAGAATGCCTCTTCACACCTTCCCAAGGATTAGGCTCTTTAATGAGGGGCTCAGTGACCTTGTGCAGTTTCTCTGGGGAGCAGTCTTGAAAATTTCTCAGTTACAGGAAAGTCTGAAATTTTAGATGGTATCACTAAGGAATGTGAAAACTAATGGGAATTTCATTGTTTTAATTATGAGTCCAGGGAATAAGGTGGATGGTCGTAAAGGGAAAGTAAGATCAAATGTGAATAAAAAAGGTGTGTGTTGTTTTGTAGAGTAATATAAAAATTTCAACTTTAAACATGTTTTTGGGGATAAGGGGGAAGCACTGGGGAAAGAACTTCTGAAAGCAAATGTGGATTAGCCACGAGCATACTCTGCTTTTTAATCTATTAAAAATACATGTTAAAAGACTGCCTTAGCAGAAAGTCAGTATGAATGCCAATCTCAGTTGAAGCCAAGAAAGTCAGCATATCAGAGTTTTGTTTTTATATCCTAATTGCTGCAAACTAAACATGTCATCATGTTCTATGATGAGCTATTCTCCCTCCAAAATGAACAAACCAACAAAAAGCTCATAACATCCCAAGAGGCTGATATGACTAATCAGTTGATCATAACCCTCAACTGAGAATTGTGGGCTATAATTTTTTTATTTCCATGAGACAAAAAGTTTGGTTGAGCTTCATTTTATTTGTTTTTAATTACAAATATAATAGCTTTAGTCTTTTCCCATGTATGTTATGGTAATATTTAAAATTCTTTCAGTCAAGTAACACAGTATCCCCCAGAGATTCTAATATATCTCTTGCGGCAGTTCATCTCCAGGGATGATCTCTAATGAGCCCACCTGAGGTATTCACAGACTTGTAATTCCCCTCTCACACTATGTTTGGGCAGGGAGGTAACTCATGAACATTTGCTTTTGGAAGCTGGAACTGCCATGTAAGGAGAACAACTCCCTTGCCAGTAAAGCCATATGGAGAGGAGAGATCCCGAGGTGACATGGGTAAGGGAAATGCTGGGTGGCCTGGCCCAGCTGGACCTATGTAGAGAAACTTGGCAAAATATGTTTGCAACCTTGTCACATCTGTGTGATTGGCCCCAAATGAAACCATAAAGACAGCTCAACTGAGCCCAGTCAATCCACAAAACCATGAAAGATGATATAATTGTTACTGTTTCAAGGTACTAGATTTTGGAGTGACTTGTTATGCAGCAATAGGTAACTGGAAACAGTGTCTAATGGGCACTATGTCTCCTTCCTTTCTCCACCCCCTACCACTTCTACTGAAAATCACTTAGACAATGAGGTCTGGGGGCAGGAAGGAGGATGAAGGACATAGTGACAGAAAAGGCATGCTACAAAAGTGTTTCTTTAAAATACCATACTTAAAGCATTTTACATTAAAGAACCAACATTACAACTCTGCTTTCAACTTCATATTTCTATAAACATTTATACCCAAACCTATAACTTTATATGTCAAGCTGAGGAAAAGAATCAGGGAAACTGAGTACCCAGTACTATTCTATAGTATAATCCTCCCAGACTGAGTTATAGATCCAATCTAATCTTAACTGAAATTTCAGGAAGTATGTATGGTAAGTGATGGGTTGACAAGAGCATTTTAGAGGTTATATGGCAATGCAAAGGCCATGAAAAGCCAAGATAATATTGAGGAAAAATTCCCATTTGGAAGGCTTACACTTGGAGTTATGAAGAACTGTTTTAAAGCTATATTGGTTGGGACAATGTTGTACTGGTACAAGGACAGACAAACAGACCAATGAAAGAGATAATAGAGCTTAGAAATATACCTACACATTTATGAAAACTTGATTTACAATGAAGTCAAATTATGCAGCACCAGGTAAAGATGGTATTTTCAGTGAGTCGAACTGGGTTAGTTGGTTATCCACATGTCAACAAATAAATCTTGATCCATACCTTATACCATATCCAAAATTCACTTCCAAATTGGAATAAAGACTAACATGAAAGTAAAACAATGAAATTTCTAAAAGTTAACAGAGAAGAATATCTTCATGAACTCTGAGTGAGGAATGATTTCTCAGGACAAAAAAAAGTCATAGAGATGAAATATTGATATATTGGAGTTTATTAAGAATGCACAGTGAAAAGGCAAACCACAAAATGGGAGAAGTTATTTGCAACATACATTTCTGTCAAATGATTCATTAAAACATACATTAAGAATTCATGCAAATCAGTAAGAACTTATGGACAAATTAATTTTAAAATGAACATAAAGTCTTGTGGCACTGTGATATAATAAGAAAAATATATTTGGTCTTTGTCTCTGGTTCCTGGCACAGAGTTCCCAAAACTCTTGTAATTTCCTGAGCCATAGGAGTGAAAGGAGCATCTTCTATTAAATCATAACAAGCTGCTTTCTGACATACCTGGGTTTCTGCTAATAAGGTGGCTCTTGGAGGATGAGGCCTGGTTGCCAGAGAAACAACCATGTAACTAGAGAGTTTGAACTTTCAGTCCCACCCGCCAGCTTCCAAGGAGGGGAGAGAAGCTGAAGGTTGAGTTCAATCACCAATGGCCAGTGATTTAATCAATTGTGCCTATGTAATGGAACTTCCATAAAACCCTAAATTATGGGGTTCAAAGGGCCCTCTGGTTTGGTGAATGCATGGCTTTTCCTTTATGTATCTCCTCCATTTCCTGTTCCTGAGTTGTGTCCTTGATAATAAAGTGGTAATAGTAAGTAAACTGTTCTCCTGAGTTTTGTGAGCTGCTTTAGAAAATTACTGAGTCTGAGGGGGGATTTATGGGAGTCCCCAGTTTATAGCCAGTCAGTCATCAGTACAGGTGGTAACCTGAGACTTGCAATTGGCATCTGAAGTGGGAACAGTCTTGTGGCACTGAGCCCTTTAACTTGTGGGGTCTGGCCTTGACTGCAGGTAGGTAGTGCCAGAATTGAGTTAAATTGTAGGACACTCAGTTGGTGTCTGCAGAGAACTGGAGGATTAGAATGTGTTGAAAACCCATACATTTGTTAGACATGTTGTGAGTTGAAAAACAGTGTTCTTTTTAGGCTTTTACTTTAGTACTGAATAGGCACTTCATAAAAAAAGATATTCAATTGGCCTGTAAACAAATGAATAGGGGCTCATTCTTATTAGACAGCAGAGAACAAATGAAAACTACATTAAGATCTCTCAGTACATCCACCAGCAGTGCTAAAACAAAATAAAGCAAACTCTGACAATATAAAACAAATGTGGTATAGCTAAGTGTTGGCAAAGTTGTAGAATAATGGGAATTCTTGATATAACCATTTTGAACTACTCTGGAAATATCTATAAAAAGTTAGCATACCCCTATTCTGTATGTCTCAGCAATTTTATTCCTAGGTATCTCCTCAACAGAAATCAAAAACACATACAAGATATTCTCAGAAGCTTTAAAAAAAACCCAAAACTTAAAAAATGACCATCAACAGTTGAATGGATAAATTGTGGTATATTCTTATTCAGACTCTTCTTAAAACCAGGTTGCATGAAGGTATGTTTTCCTAAATCTGTTCTTTTTTCTAATCACACATCAGTGAAAATGAATAAGATGCTGCTATACGCAACAACATGGATAAATTTCATATAGTGTGGAGTAAAATAAGTCAATCACAACAGAGCATATACTATGTGAATGCATTTATATGAAGTTTAGAAACAGGTAAAACTGCCTGTGGCTACAGATCAGAATAGCAATGAGTTTGTTTGGGAAGGTGCTGAATTTCAAGGAGACACAAAGAAGATTTCTGGGATATTAATATATTTGTGTTTCTTAATCTGGATGCTGGTTACACAAGGCCATTGTAAAAACACCAAATTTATCATACTTATAATTTATGCAATTTTCTGCATTGTTTTACTTCAACAAAAACACTGAAAGAATGAGGTGGGTGGAGAAAGAGAGAGGGAAGAAGAGGAGAAGGAGGAGGGAGAGAATGAAAAAAATAATGGGGAAAGAGGCAAAGAGAGAGAAGAGAGGGAAAAAGGGAGAAAGAGAAAAGAAAGGAGGAAGGGGAGAAGAAAGAAAGGAAGGAAGGAAAGGAGAGAAGCAATTTAATAGTTTATAACAGCCTCAGGGCTTTCGGGTAGCGTGAATCATCTGTCTTCCTAAATGTTAGATGATTTAGGATTATCAGTACCTGCAAAAATATATTCCTTGCTAAGAATACATAATAGTAGAATCTAAGAAATTTGGAATTCATGGGTGATCTAAATTATCCCCTTAACTCTAAAATACAAGATTGTAGCTGTCTCATTATGAGAAAAGAAACCTGATCCAATTAATAATGAGAAAAAAATAGAGACTTTTTGGTCAAGTGTCCAGGCCATAATTCTGTGGGGTAGATTTTTTATGCACTGAATAACCATATGAGGTGATGGCATGCTCAGCATCAGGAATCAGAAGGATGTGTTTACTTAATGACTTCCCCCCCATCAAACCTTTGACTTTATGAAAGTTTTTAGAATGGCTTCATTTCATTTCATTTCATAGAAACTGTGCTGTGAATCTTCATCATTAACAGATGTTAGAGGGTGGGTGAGTGGGCAAAAGACAGAGAACTGTGAGCTGCAGCTCCGAAAGACCCACTACCTCAGCAATAAAGACACATAAACCTCAGTTGCCCTTGGCCATGGTTAACATAGAAAGCCACAGCCAACAGCGCCCTGGTAACAGGAGGATCTCATACTGTTTCTCCAAATACATGTCACCCTTCCTGCATTTTTTGGAAAGCCTTTGATGTTGATTTGCAGATGGATACCCTGGACTTTTCCTCTTGCTTCTGCAAACAAAGCAAGGCCATTTTGGTTTTCTAGGCAAATACTGTCAGATGTTTTACATTCAGCAACTACAATTAAGTGAAGTTTTTCTTGCTCAAAATCTGGCTACTAGCTATAAATTAAAACACATATATACTCACACAAGCTTATTGTAAGCATGAAAGAAAAATAATCTACAGAGCTAGTATGTGTACAAAATATTCTTTTAAAACAAACCTTATGAAAATGTTTTCCCAAGTTAGCCCTGTCATTTAAAAAAATTTTTTTATTTTGTAATAATTTTAAATTTATAGGAAGTTGCAAAGATAGTACAGAGGATTCTTATATAACCTTCACTCACTTTTCCCTGTTACATATATTTTTATTGAAGTATAATTGACAGGTAACATTATTTTAGTTTTGGCTATATAGCATAGTTATTTGGTATTTGCATACACTGTGAAATGATCACCACAGTAAGTCTAACTGCCATCTGTCATCATACAAAGCTGTAAATTTTTTTTAAATTGTGATGGGAACTTTTTCCATAATTTTTTTTATTAAGGTGTTATTGATACACACTCTTATGAAGGTTTCACATGAAAAACAATGTGGTTACTACAATCACCCATATTATCAAGTCCCCCCATACCCCACTGCAGTCACTGTCCATCAGTGTAGTAAGGTGCCAAAGAGTCACTGCTTCTCTTCTCTGTACTACACTGTCTTCCCCATGAGTACCCCCAACACCATGTGTACTAATCATAACACCCCTCAATCCCTTCTCCCTCCCTCCCCACCTGCCCTTGCCCATGCCTCCCCTTTGGTAATCTTGGAGTCTGTGAGTCTGCTGCTGTTTCATTCCTTCAGTTTTGCTTCGTTGTTATACTCTACAAATGAGGGAAATCATTTGGTACTTGTTTTTCTCCACTTGGCTTATTTCACTGATCAAAAAACCCTCCAGCTCCATCCATGTTGTTGCAAATGGTAGGATTTCTCTCTTTCTTAAAGCTGAATAGTATTGCATTGTGTATATGTACCACATCTTCTTTATCCATTCATCTACTGATGGACACTTAGGTTGCTTCCATATCTTGGCTATTGTAAATAATGCTGCCATAAACATAGGGGTGCATATGTCTTTTTGAGTCTGAGAAGTTCTATTCTTTGGGTGAATTCCAAGGAGTGGGATTCCCGGGTGAAATGGTATTTCTATTTTTAGTTTTTTGAGGAACCTCCATATTGTTTTCCACGAAGGTTGAACTAGTTTACATTCCAACCGGCAGTGTAGGAGGGTTCCCCTTTCTCCACATCCTCGCCAGTATTTGTTGCTCTTAGTCTTTCTGATGCTGGCCATCTAACTGGTGTGAGGTGATATCTCATTGTGGTTTTAATTTGCATTTCCCTGATAATTAGTGATGTGGAGCATCTTTTCATGTGCCTGCTGGCCATCCGAATTCATTCTTTGGAGAAGTGTCTGTTCATATCCTCTGCTATTTTTTAACTGGGTAATTTGTTTTTTGGGTGTTAATGCATGTGAGCTCTTTATATATTTTGGGTGTTAACCCCTTGTTGGATATGTCATTTACAAATATATTCTCCCATACTGTAGGATGCCTTTTTTGTTCTGCTGATGGTGTCCTTTGCTGTAGAGAAGGTTTTTAGCTTGATGTTGTCCCATTTGTTCATTTTTGCTTTTCTTACCCTTGCCTAAGGAGATGTGGTCAGGAAAAAGTTGCTCATGTTTATATTCAAGAGATTTTTGCCTATATTTTCTTCCAAGAGTATTATGATTTTATGACTTACATTCAGGTCTTTGATTCATTTTGAGTTTACTTCTGTGTATGGGGTTAAACAATAATCCAGTTTCATTCTCTTGTATGTAGCTGTTCAGTTTTGCCAATACTAGTTGTTGAAGAGACTGTCATTTCCCATTGTATATCCATACTTGTTTATTGTATATTAATTGACCATTTATGCTTGGGTTTATATCTGGACTCCCTAGTCTGTTCCACTGGTCTGTGGGTCTGTTTTTGTGCCAGTACCAAATTGTCTTGATGACTGTTGCTTTGTGGTAGAGCTCGAAGTTGGGGAGTGTAATCCCCCCAGCTTTATTCTTCCTTCTCAGGATTGCTTTGGCTATTCAGGGTCTTTTGTGGTTCCACATGAATTTTAGAACTATTTGCTCTACTTTGTTGAAGAATGCTCTTGGTATTTTGATAGGGATTGCATTGAATCTGTAGATTGCTTTAGGCAGGATGGCCATTTTGACAATATTAATTCTTCCTATCCATGAGCACGGGATGTGTTTCCATTTATTAGTATCTTCTTTAATTTCTCTTAAGAGTGTCTTGTAGTTTTCAGAGTATAGGTTTTTCACTTCCTTTGTTAGGTTTATTCCTAGGTATTTTATTGTATTGAATGCAATTGTGAATGAAACTATCTTCCTGATTTCTCTTTCTGCTAGTTCATTGTTAGTGTATAGGAATGTAACAGATATCTGTGTATTAATTTTGAATCCTGCAACTTTGCTGAATTCAGATATTAGATTTAGTAGTTTTGGAGTGGAATCTTTAGGGTTTTTTGCACAATATCATGTCATCTCCAAACAGGGACAGTTTAACTTCTTTACCAATCTGGATGCCTTTTTATTTCCTTGTGTTGTCTGATTGCTGTGGCTAGGACCTCCAGTACTATGTTGAATAAAAGTGGGGAGAGTGGACATCCTTGTCTTGTTCCCGGTCTTAAAGGAAAAGCTTTCAGCTTCTTGCTGTTAAGTATGATGTTGGCTGTGGGTTTGTCATATATGGCCTTTATTATGTTGAGGTACTTGCCCTCTATACCCATTTTGTTGAGAGTTTTTATCATGAATGGATGTTGAATTTTGTCAAGTGCTTTTTCAGCATCTATGGAGATGATCATGTGGGTTTTGTCCTTTTTATTTTAATGTTGTGGATGATGTTGATGGATTTTTGAATGTTCTGCCATCCTTGCATCCCTGGAATAAATCCTACTTGATCATAATATATGATCTTTTTGATATACTTTTGAATTCAGTTTGTTCATATGTTGTTGAGTATTTTGCATCTATGTTCATCAGGGATATTGGTCTGTAATTTTCTTTTTTTGCAGTGTCTTTGCCTGATTTTGGTATTAGAGTGATGCTGGTCTCATAGAATGAGTTTGGAAGTATTCCCTCCTCTTCTACTTTCTAGAAAACTTTAAGAAAGATGGGTATTAGGTCTTCACTAAGTGTTTGATGCAATTCAGCAGTGCAGCCATCTGGTCCAGGGATTTTGTTGTTAGGTAGATTTTTGATTATCAATTCAATTTCATTGCTAGTAATTGGTCTGTATAGATTTTCTGTTTCTTTCTGGGTCAGCCTTGGAAGGTTGTATTTTTCTAGAAAGTTGTCCATTTCTTCCAGGTCATCCAGTTTATTAGCATATAATTTTTCATTGTATTCTCTAACTTTGTATTTCTGTCGTGTCCATAGTGATTTTTCCTTTCTCATTTCTGATTCTGTTTTTGTGAGTAGACTCTCTTCTTTTCTTGATAAGTCTGGCTAGGGGTTTATCTATTTTGTTTATTTTCTCAAAGAACCAGCTCCTGCTTTCATTTATTCTATTGTTTTATTCTTCTTGATTTCATTTATTTCTGCTCTAATCTTTTTTATGTCCCATCTTCTGCTGACTTTCGGCTTCATTTGTTCTTCTTTTTCTAGTTTCATTAATTGTGAGTTTAGACTGCTCATCTGGAGTTGTTCTTCTTTCCTGAGGTAGGCCTGTATTGCAATAATCTTCCCTCTTAGCACAGCCTTTGCTGCATCCCACAAATTTTGTGGTGTTGAGTTATTGCTGTCATTTGTCTCCATATATTGCTTGATCTCTGTTTGTATTTGGTCATTAATCTATTGGTTATTTAGGAGCATGTTGTTAAGCCTGCATGTGTTTCTGGGTTTTTGTTTTCTTTGAGTAATTTATTTCTTGTTTCATACCTTTGTGGTCTAAGAAGCAGGTTTGTACAATTTCAATCTTTTTGACTTTACTGAGACTCTTTTTGTGGCCCAGTGTATGATCTATTCTTGAAAATGTCCCATGTACACTTGAGAATAATGTGTATCCTGCTGCTTTTGGGTGGAGTGTTCTGTAGATGTCTGTTAAGTCCATCTGAATTTCCTCCTTCAATTCTGTTAGTATTTGTTTCACATATGTAGGTGCTCCTGTGTTGGGTGTATAGATATTTATAATGGTTATGTCCTCTCATTGGACTGACCCCTTTATTATTATGTAATGTCCTTCTTTGTCTATTGTGACTTTCTTTGTTTTGAAGTCTATTTTGTCTGAATCAAGTACTGTAACTCCTGCTTTTTTCTCCCTATTAGTTGCATGAAATATCTTTTACTATCCCTTGTGATGGGGACTTTTAAGATTTCCTCTCTTAGCAACTTTCAAGTATGCAATACAATATTATTGACTATAGTCACCATACTATACATTATCCCCCCATGACTTATTTATTTTATAACTGGAAATTTGTACCTCTTGATCTCCTTCTCCCATTTTGCTCACCCCCCAGCTCCTCACCACTAGTAATCACCAATCTGTTTCTGCTTCTATGAGTTTTGTGGGGTTTTTTGTTTTTGTTTTTTTAGATTCTATGTATAATTGAAATCATATGGTATTTATCTTTCTCTGTCTGACTTACTTCATTTAATATAATATCCTCCAGGTCCATCCATGTTGTCATGAATGTCAAGATTTAATTCTTTTTTTATCCAGTCATCCACTGATGGACACTTGTGTTGCTTCTATATCTTGGCTATTATAAATAATCCTGCAGTGAACATAGGGTGCATATATCTTTTCAAATTAGTATTTTTGTTTTCTTTAGATAAATATCCAGAAGTGGAATTGCTGATCATATGATATTTCTATTTTCACTTTTTTGAGGGACTTTCATCTGTTTTCCATATTGGCTTCACCAATTTATATTCCCACCAACAAAGCATGAGGTTTCCCTTTTTTTGACATTCTCACCAACACTTGCTATTTTTAGTCTTCTTGATAATATCCATTCTAACAGGTATGAGATGATATATCGGTATGGTTTTGATTTCATTTCTGTGATTATTTGTGATGTCAAGCATCTTTTCACATGACCATTGGCCATCTGTATTTCTTCTTTGGAAAAATATCCATTCCGATTCTCTAACCCATTTTTTAAATTAGACTATATGCCTTTTTGTTATTGAGTTTTTTATACAGTTTAGAAATGAACCCTTTATCAGATACATCATTTGTAAATATCTTCTCCCATTCAGTAGATTGTCTTTTCATTTTGTTGATGGTTTCCTTCATTTTGCTCTTTAGTTTGATGTTGTCCCATTTGCTTATTTTTGCTTTTGCTGCCCTTACCTTTGAAGTCACATCCAAAAAATCATCACCAAGACTAACGTCAAAGAGCTTACTGACTGTGTTTTCTTCTAGGAGTTTTATGGTTTCAGGTCTTACATTTAAGCCTTTAATCCACTTTGAGGTAATTTTTGTGTATGGTGTAAGACAGTGATCCAATCATTCTTTTGCATGTGTCTGTCCAGTTTTCCCAACACCCTTTATTGAAGAGACTGTCCTTTCCCATTGTATGTTCTTGCCTCCTTTGTTGTAAATTAATTTACCACAAATTCATAACCATATATGAATGGGTTTATTTCTGAGCTTTCTACTCTGTTCCATTATTCTATTTGTCTGTTTTTATGTCATTCTGCTGTTTTGATTTCTATAGCTTTTTAATGGTTTGAAATCAGTAAGTACAATGCCTCCGTCTTTGTTCTTTCTCTAAATTGCTTTGGCTGCTTGGGATGTTTTGTGGTTACATACAATCTTTAGGATTTTTTGCTCTATTTCAATGAAAAATGTCATTGGAATTTTCATGAAGATTTCACTGAATCTATAAATTTAGGAAATATAGATATTTTAACAATATTAATTCTTCCAGTCCATGAGCACAGAATATATTTCCATTTATTTATGTCTTCTTGAATTTCTTTCATTCCTGTCTTGTAGTTTTTAGTGTACAAGTCCTTCACCTCTTTGGTTAAATTTATTCCTAGGTATTCTATTCTTTTTGAAGCAATTGTAAATGATATTATTTTCTTAATTTCTTTTTCTGGTAGTCCAATTGTAGTGTATAAAAATGCAATAGACTTTTGTATATTGATTTTGTACCATGCAACTTTATTGAATTTACTATTTCTAATAGTTTTTAGATGTAGTCTTTAGGATTTTCTATGTATAAAGTCATGTCATGCACAAGTAGTGGGGGTTTTACTTCTTTTGCAATTAGGATCCTTTTTATCTCCTTTTCACTGCCCAATTGTTCTGGCTAGGATTTCCCATATAGTTAAAGTAATTATTGATAGATATATATTTATTGACATTTTGTTAATTGCTCTCTGTTGTTTTGTAGTTCCTCTTTGTTCCTTTCTTCTCTTGTGACTTTCTGTAGTGCTGTGTTTCGATTCCTTTCTCATTATCATTTTTGTGTATACTCTGGATAGTAGTTACCATGAAGCTCACATATAACAGCCTACATATAAATACAATCTATTTTAAGTCAATAACAAGTTTCATTTGAATGCAATCTATAGAGTCTATATCCCCCCACTAACATTTTATTTTTGATGTTACATTTTACATCTTTTTATTTTGTGTATCCCTTAACTAATTTTGTAGTTATTTTTACTACTTTCATTTTTTAACCTTCATACTAGCTTAATAAGTGAATAATCCACTACTTTTGCTATATATATATATATATATATATATGTATATATATATATATATATATATATATTTACCTTTATGGGTAAGATTTTTACTTTTGTATATTATCTGGATATTAATTAGTGTTCTTTCTTTTCAGGTTAAGGAAGTCCCTATAACATTTCTTATAAGACCAGTTAAGTGGTCATAAAATCTAGTTTTTTCTGGTTTGAAAATCTTCATCCCTCCTTCAATTTTGAATGACCCTGCTGGGTCGAATATTTTTGGCTGGAAGTTTTTTTCTTTTAAGCACTTTGAATATATCATGCCGCTCCCATCTGGCCTGCAAAGTTTCTGCTGAGAAATCTCCTGGTAGTCTTATGGCAATCCCCTTGTATGTAACAACTTGCTTTTCTCCTAATATTTCTGAGTCTCTCTTTATCTCTCATTTTTATCATTTTAATTGTAATGTGCCTTAGTGTGGCTTTGGGATTAACTTTTTTGAGACTTTCTGGGTACCCTGGATCTGGATGTCTGTTTCTTCCCCCTGGTTAGGAAAGTTTTCAGCCATCATTTGTTCAAATAAGTTTTCTGCCCCTTTCTCTCTCTTCTCCTTCCTGGACCCCTCTCATGTGAATGTAATTCTGCTTGATATTTTCATCTACCTTCAGCTTTTAAAATTCTTTTTTGTATTTGCTGCTCTGTTTGGGTAAGTTCTGCTGCCCTGTCTTCCAGGTCACTGATCCTTTCTTCTGCTTCATCTAGTCTGTTGTTGAACCCCTCTCATGTATTTTTCAGTTTCTTTAATGTATTTTTCAGCTCTGTGACTTCTGTTTGATGCTTTCTTATATTTCCTATCTCTTTGTTGAAGTTCTCACTGTATTTATCCATTCTTCTCCTAAGTTTGGTGAACACCTTATAGACTGAGCTATACAGATGCAAACACAAATAATAAAAGATAAAAGAGTAGATATCCTGTCCCTAAAATATCTTTTGGCTGCCTTTTGCCCACCTCAAGGCAATTATCTTGAAAGGCCTCTGGGCTTCCTGCCCCTTGATTCCTCCTCCTTTTCCATCTCCTCTCTTCTCATTTCTTACCTCATAACTGCCCATAGAATTCCACATCCTGGTCACTTGATTATGTAGAGAGTTTCAGTTCTTTCCAGTTCTTCCACTGCCTTTTTATATCAGAAATGTGTGCTCAGCTAAATGATAGGACTTTCTACTTCTTAGAAATACAAAGTAATGACAGTTGCCTCTGGATTTTTCTCTAACCAAGACCCCCTTCTAAGAAGGCAAGAACAGTTTTAAATAGTTATTGTTTCCCCCTGTATTATACACAGTTTTTCACATTCCAGAGAGGATCTAAAACCTCAGATGACCACCTCTGGACACCAACCCAGGAAACTCTTGGACTGCAAGATCATCATCTAATAGTGAGCTGACACAGCTCCCTTGCACAGACCTTGTGAGTGGGTTGGCAGGAGGCCTAACTAGTAAATCAGGCTAGCCAGTCATTTCATAGAAGGCTAACCAGGGGAATTCAGGGATAATAATAATAATGTTGACCTATGAATAATAAGTTGACTGATGAATTCACATATTCTTTTCAACTTTAGCTTTCCTGCACAATTTGTGAAACTCATGGTTGAAGATGGGCATTATGATTCTATTTCTAAGATTAATTTTGACAAAGATAAAAGAAGTAAACTGCTCAAGTTCATATAGCTAGGAAGTGATAGAGATAGGATTCAAAGTTAGGTCAAACTATAGAATCCACATTCTTTCTTCTACTCCACATTGCTGATGAAAGCAATAACTACAAGAATTACCTCTAATTGAGCTTTTGTATATGTAGACACCATTCTAAATGCTTTGTATCTATTTTGCCCATTCCTCACTGCAATCCAGGGTGTTGTTATACCGATTTCTTAGATGAGGATACTAATGCTTGAAGAGACAGATTAACTGTACCTAACTTACAGAGTTAGCACTTTGCACAACTGTAGTTGCTAACCAAACCCTGGCCCTCTGGAAATTGCATCTCACTGTAGTAAAGAGATTTTTGGAAAACAAAACCAAGCCCCAATTCCAAGGGGTCTTTCCTTTCCAGAAATGTTCAGATGACACATTCCTCATATTGGGCAGTCTTCAGTTTGCCTCTCATTTCTGGAGGCCTCTCCAAGTTGCCCCAACAGTTAAAGTGTCCCTGCCCTCTAGTCCTTGACATGCCATCAGTATTTTAATGGTAGATAAAATACTAATATGGGAAGCTGGACTAGAAACTAGGGTTCCATGCTTTGTCAGCAGATCAACTATCCTGCATTCTCTTTCATTATTACATTCTGCTGAAGTTCAGATTTAGCAATAATCCAGAATATAGAGTCCTGTAAAAATCACTTTTCTAACTCAATACCTTCCTCCCCTCTAATATCCCATGGGTGACTTTATTCAGTGACTGCCCGGTACAAGATTTCTTAATGTGTGTTTTATAGTCCACCTACATCCAGATAACTAGGTGAGCTTGTTAAAAATCCAGATTCTGGGGCTCAATCTCAGATACATGAATCATTATCTCCAGAGGTGTGACTCAGAAATATGTACTTTTAACAAGCCCTCCAGTTTACTAAGTTTGAGAAACATGACTTAGCAGAACTTGGTAAATCTTAGAATCAGTAGGCTAAGCTTAGTGGTATGAAAACCTACTGCAAAGCTTTATAGAACAGTCTCTTCATATAGGATATTAGGTCTATTTTTCCTTGTCTGAGCTCTAATACTAGATATAACCTACTAGAAGTGCATACTGGGATCCTGACCAGACTGTCCTATGAACTGTATGGCTCTCTCCCTACAAACACTTCTGTATATAAAGGACATTCTGAAATCAGTTCCAACTAGTGTAGGGCTTGGCAGGAACTATGCATGCCTCTTATACCTCCATCCATTGGATTTGATGGAGAGTCTGAATATACCATCTGGGCTTGATAATTCCAGTGTAGGTGCTAATGTTTGGTGGGCTGGAAGAATTGTAGACCCAAATAAGAATCAGTCACATACCCACCAACAACCTCAATTTGATGCCCACATTCCACTGTCATACCCTCTAAAAAAAACACATTCTGCTTAGACCAAAGAAGTTATAAGAGCCTAATAATAAAACAATAAAGTTAAGTAATGCCTTTAAAATGAAGTGTGAAATTTGCCAGCTCAGAGCAAGAATTCTGATGGCACAATAAACAAATCACCATGCAAACAAGCAAATACCCATTTATCCTATTCCTAAGTATATACTTCAGTTGGTGATCTGGGGTCTATGTGAGTAGTAATTCTAAGTACCCCTTATTTATGAAGGAATCTCCCCCTAAAACTTCTTCTCAGCCCCATCACGGAATTTGCTCCCTGCATGTGCATGCCCAGTTCTGACCCTTCACAATCTCTGCCTCCATCTAGATCCCCTGTCACACTGGATCTGTCATTAGTGCTCATTATCTATATTATCTAGAATTTCCTTCTGAGTGGTAGAAAGCACTTTAGATGGCTTTGTGTTTGAACAGCTGGATTAAATGGCGCTGTAAGGGTCTGAAAGAAATAATACATCTCCCCAAACTGTCTACCACCCTCAGGGGAATGGTTTAATCACCTTGTAGAATTATCCTATTATCTAATCAATCTTTACAAAAACCCTACATTAGGTTTGAAATTCGGTTACATAGACACAATAACTCAAATAACAAAAAGGTAGAGATCTCACCTACATCAGTCCTTTCTCTAAAAAACAATCGCTGTCTTAGCATCACCGAAGTGCTTTAGCACTTTACATATTCTTTGATTCTACCTGTAAAGTAAAAGGTAAAGATATCCTTCTCAGAAAACTCTTGTTTTTTTCCCTAACATTCTTGAACCAATTCTCCCCAGTCCTTGCTTATGTTTTCTATCTATGGGCAACCTATATCTATATATGTGCTTTGCATCCTATTGAATTCTGTAAGCATATGTTGTTAAAAAATTGCATAATATGAGATGTAGTGGCATAAGATATTAAGAATATGGAAAAATGAAAAGTGCAGTAATAAGACTAGATAAAAAAGAGGATGTTTTATATAAGTAAGGGACCTTAGCAGGAAAATGAAAGTACATTAATTTTGATATTGCTGAAAGCAACTAATTAAGGACTATAACATTTTCTCAGTGCTTTTCAGTATGCTAACTAGATATATAAAATGCAAAAGTTTCACAATCTTTTTTTTCTAATGAGTGGGAAAGATTATCTGAAGGTAATCTAGCACTCTTCTGTTCAATTGCTGTCCTCTAATGGAGGTGTTCTTCCTGTCTGCATCCTGTGAAGGCAGTTATAAGATCTGCCATGGTCTTGCTTTCCTTTCCCTGCACGCTGTCTCCATTTGTGCTGAAATTAAAGTACCAAGCACACAGAGTTTATCTCTTGCTAGCCTCAATTTAAAAAATTTTTAGTGTTATTTTATGCTTATATACCAAGACAGTTTGATGAATGCAAAGAAGGAAATGATTTTCAAAGAATTTATTGATGCCTACATTGGAGAAAAAATAGAAGCCACAATGATAGTTGTCAATTGGCTTAAATACATTAATAGGTTATAGAGTTAAAATGGCTCTTTAAAACAAGATGCTGTTAAATCATAGAAACAGATATTTCACATGAGAGATGCCATCCATAATCCATGGAAAAAGACATAAAAGCCAGATACTACTTAGGCTGACAAAATTGTCTGTCAGCATCTATGTAGGTTTATCAAATATATGACACAGACAGAATTAACCCAGTGTAAAACAATGCTGTTGAATTATTCACCAAAAGGAACAGTTTGAGAACTATATTAGCAAGAAGAAAAATGAGGGAATAACCTTAACAAGGTACATGCAAACTTAAAATGAAGAAAAAATTTAAATGATGAAAGAAGACAAAATGGAAAGCTTTTCATACTTTTAAGGGTTAAAGTAAATGTAATTCCAATTAAAATGCCAATGGAATTTCTTTGGGAAAAGAAAAGTTGATTCTACATATCATATGGAAAAGTAAAAAACAAGGGCATTCAGAAAACCTCAGAAAAATAATAGTAATGAGAGGGAACTAACTTTATAGACATGAAAATATATTCTGAAGGTACAGTAATTAAAAAGTGTGGTATTTAGTGACAGGAGTACGTGCAGGAATTTTTTGTATTTGAAGGTGTCATTTTAAATTAGTAGGCAAAGAGATTTCTACCAGGAAAAGAAAAGTTAAATTCTTACCTACACTCTGCATCAAATCAGATAGATAAAATATTTAAATATAAAAATGAAACAAATACTAGAAGAAAACAGATTTTGCTTTTATTATTATCAGAATGAGGAAGACTCATCAAAGAATGACACAAATCCCTAAGGTCACACACACAAAAGAGGCATTGGATTCACCTGCATAAAACTCAGACTCTTTTGTTTGATGAATACAGATGGTCCCTAACTTATGATGGTTTGACTTAAACATTTTTTGACTTTACAATGGCACAAAAGTGATATGCATTCAAGAGAAACCACACTTCGAATTTTGAATTTCGATGTTTTCTAGGGCTTTCTATATATGGCAGTTTGCTCTCCCTTTATGCTGGGCGGGGGTAGCTAGCCACAACTCCCTGCCAGCCAATCTGTCACAAGGGTAAACCACCAATACACTTAAAACACACTGTGCGCATAAGACCATTCTGGTTTTCACTTTCAGTGTAGTATTCAGTAACTTAGATGAGATAGTCCGTACTTAATTATAAAATAGGCTTTGTGTTACATGATTTTGCCCAACTGTACACTAATATAAGCATTCTAAACATGTTTAAGAAAGCTGGGATGTTTGGTATGTTAGGTGTAAAAAGTGCATTTTGACTTACAATATTTTCAATTTATGATGGGTTTATCAGGAAATAACCCCATCAAAAATTAAGGAAGATTTGTACTATGTAAAACAAATTTGAAAGACAAAGGGACCCTGAGAAAAAATGTGTGCATCAAATAAGGGGATATTTCTTTTGTGTGGAAACCCAGTACAAAAAATTTCATTTTTAACTACCTTCCCTGATAACAAGAGAATTGTTCATTTTGTGATTCCTGTTCGTGGGTACCCCCTCTGTACCCTTCTATCCTATGCCCCAATACTCTACCCCTTTCCTAGAAGTTTCCTCATTTTTGTTGTTTATGTACTTTGCAATGTTTCTTCATCTGAATATAAATAAATACAAATGTATTTTCTTATTGTATCTCTATCCTTCCACAAATGGTAGAATTCTCAATAAATTGCTCTATTTCATGCTGTTTTCACTTAACAATATGTCTCATCCAATATGTCCTTTCTGACATTTAGAGAGTGCTTTCTTACAATTTCATAGTAAATTGTGTGCTTATTCTGAAGCAGGTGATAGTGGGATGCAGACAGATAAAGTTCAGGACCCTTGTAAGTTTCAAAAAGCCCCAATTCAACAGCCACTTAGGTAGACTTCAGCTGCTCTGATTGGTTATGTCTTATGCAGATAAAACTCAGCCATTCAAAAGTTCACTTAGTTAGACCTCAGCTGCTCTGACTGGTTGTGCCCTGTGCAAATTAAGCATTGTACTTTCAGCCAATCAGGAGTGAGTTGTGATGTCATTAGTTCTGTGTCCTCTATCAGGTTTGGTGTGTGTGGGGGGGTGGGACTTCCTCCTCTCAGGTGGCAATATAAGCCCTATATACCAGAGAGGGCATCCTCCCTTGGAGCCCCACCTGATAAGCAGGAGCTTTGTCTTTTTCCTCATTAAAAGAGCTTTGCTGGTTGCTCCACACTCTTGTCTGCTGGCTTCATTCTTCATCACCTCAGAGACACGATCCTGGGAAAAAACAGCATTCTGGCTGGTAACAATTCCATAGTTTATTAACTAGTTCCTTACAAATGGACACTGGTTGTTTCCAATTTTTTGCTATTATAAACAATGCTGCCATGAAAAATCTTGTTCACACATCATCTAGCCATGTATATTTGTAGGATGGGCTTGCTGAAGTATGTGTAACCATGTGCATTTACTTCCATTTTATGCATATAAAGCATTAAATTCTTGAGTAAATGCAAAGGATACATGCAGTTATAATTTCGGCTGATGTTGTCATATTCCCTTTATAGAAGTTGTACAAAGTTTTAAACCCTTCTTCCATCAATGTATGAAGTGTCATTTTCCTTACAGTTTCACTAACAGAGTCTGCTGTCAAACTTTTATAATTTTTCTGGTCTGATAGGTGTCAAATTTTATTTTGGTACATTTTTCTTTTTATGAGAAGGCTGAGCATGTAAATGCATATAATAGAAATCAACTTTGACTACTTCAGCCGATCCCCATGTGCACATTTTCATTATGAAATAGTACAGAAGAGCAGTTTCCATGCTACAATAGCAGTACTGACCTTGACAAAAAAGTTAACATAGTGAAAAATACACAATTCTGTCAGCATCTAGAGCAAAAACACAACTGAAGAAGCTCAATGATTAATTTCTGTGTTAAAAACAATTTTTGCTCCTTCAGAAATTGTGGAGGTAGATTTAGTTTGGAGATAGACATGTGATTTGCCATAGTTCTTCTTAAGAGCTATTGTGGGGGATTATGCAATAGATGCAGAAGCTATTCTTTTCAAGGTAACAAAAATGGTCAGAAAACAATGGGAAAAGATCTAAGAATGGAGCATTCTTTGGTAAGCATTCTTGTTTTCCTTTTACTCTTTTTTTTTAACAATTGAAATGTAATTGACATATAACACTGTATAAGTTTAATGTGTACAGCATGCTGATTTGATCTATGATACCATATGAATATGATATTGTAAATTTGATTAAAACCATAGCATTAGCTAATATTCCACAATGAATATTTCTTTTTTGTTGTGAGAACAGTTAAGATCTAGTCTCTTAGCAACTTTGGAGTTTATAAAACAATATTGACTACAATCACTCTGCTGTGTATTAGATCTCCAGGACTTATTTTTTTTACCAGTTGCAAGTTTGTGCCCTTAAATCACATTGCCCCATTTCCTCTATCCACAGCCCTTCATAATCACCATTTTACTCTGTTCTGGAAATTCAGCTTTTTTAGATTCCATATATGAGTGATGAATACTATCTGCCTTTCTCTGACTTTTCTCACTTAGCCTAATGCCCTTCAGGTCCATTCATGTTGTCACAAATGGCAGGATTTCCTTCTTCCTCATGGCTGAATAGCATTCTTAACGAAATAGTAGCTTCTATACAGCAGTTTCTCATAAAGAAGGAGTTTGTGAAATCTGTTTTCTACTAATTGTTGTCCATACTGCTCATCTTGAGCAAAGTGAGGATTGTTTTGATTCAATTGTCAACATTCTTTGGTTCTACAGCAACTAAGAGCTTTCACATCAATTGGGAAAATAGTAAATGCTGAGATTAAAGCTTTTAGGCAAATCTGAATTGAAGGTAGAATTACAAAACCTTCTCCCACTCAGACCACATCCACCCCATATATCAGAATAATTTCAAACATTATTAGAAATGAAAATCTCTGATCTCCTAATACATGCCCTTTATCAACATGTTGAGTATAACCAGTAATAACTTTGAAAATTCCATATTTTTCCATTTTATATTAATCATGTATCCTAAGACAACTTTAACGTTAAAGAAGCAGAGAATTCTTTAGTGTAAAAGATATTTTTTAAATGCTGTGTTATCTTATTTTCCTTTTTTGGAAATAAGGATTTTAAGTAGCCTTTGTAACCACAAACACTTTGTATTCCAATAGTATTATTCTTAAGTAAATATTCTACTTGAGCAGTGGTGCAGTCTTCAAAAGAGAATACATTTTTGATATAATGACTAAAATCAGGAGAGGAATTTATCTTTTGCACTATTCAGATAGACATCTGTAACTGAAAAAAGATTAAGACTGAGAGTGATAAGGAGTTAGGATTTTTAAAGGTTTTTTTCTGAATTGTTAAATGTACTTTTCAGAGTTCTATCCATCTTTGTTTTATGCAGGTGTGATTATGTATATGCATGCATTTATAATCTGCCTATTTGGAAAAGGACTTTGAGGTACATTGTAACAGGACAAATTTGTAAGGTTATTAAATTAGAAATTATAAAATAAAATAGGAGGTAGTGAGTATGCTAACATCATGGTGCTCTTTGTCATCTGTGGTTGACTATTAAAATTCAGCCTTTGACTTTGCTGGAAGTGAAAGGAAAAATTTTCCTTTCCAAAAAAGGAAAATAAGATAATACAACATTTAAAAAAGATCTTTTACATTAAGATATAATTTATCTACAACTGCACAGATCTTCAGTATTAGAATTCCAGGAGATTTGACAATGCACATACCCATGTAATCCAGCATCCCTGTCAAGATAGGGCTAGAACAATTAACACCTCAGAAATGGTCTGTCTGTCCCTTGCCAATCAATTCCTCAATGCTCTGATTTCTTTCAACGTAGATTTGCTCATTCTAGAGCTTTAATAGGTAGGATCATACACTATGTACTCCATGCACAGACTCCTTTTGGTTTCTTTTTCTTAGCATAATGTTTTGGAGATTAACTCACACTGTCATGTTTATCAGTAGCTTGTACCTTTGTTGAATAGTATTCTGCTATGTGAATTACCATAGTTTTAAGATCACAAGCTTTTGATATCTGACTGGAAGCTCTACTAATCCTTAAAGAGAATTGTATAATGGTCCTTTAATAACAGATATTTTGTACATGGACTATCAATTAATATTATAAGCAATGTCTTTAGCAATAACAAATGCAGGAACAATCTTTAATTGGCTTTTTCTTATATTAACCCTTAATAGCTATCTACTCTATAACCTTCTATTGATCAACATACATCCAGCTGTGTGATCCTTTAGTCGGGTTTTAGGAGAATATAGGAGAATTTGGATCAACCCAAAGATCTGCTAATGACTGCATTGCATCCTTCAGGGTGTATGTGGGTCCAGCAGGCAGATCTAGGGCTGGAATTTTAGATCATATGTAGATGCAATAGATTTAACTAAATTCAATGTAATAGTCTTGCTACCTTTGACTGATTAGTCTTATTGATCTCTAGCTTGGCTGCATTTTCATACAGCCTCAATTATGTTTTTTTTAGAGTTTGCTACAAGGAATCCCACAGATCTTCCGTTATGCACATAACCCTACAACCTAATTGCCAGTTAAGTTTCTGCTGCATCTCCTCACTAATGGTGGTCAACAGTGTCCTTTAAATGAGACTTATTTACCATCAAAGCTTCTTCTGAGTATAACATTGTACATTTCCTTCTATTTAGTATACACTAAATTATATACTTCTATATACACTACATAGTGTACATTACATTACTTAGCCATTAATGTTAAATGGCTGAAACATAGTCTGGTGAGACTGAAATGCTATTAATCATGACATTTCTTTCTGTTCTTCTAGTAGTCAAATAAAATAGTAGAAAACACGGTGGAAAAGCTCAAAGAATTAAAAACAGCCAAGATGTGTCATTCACTTTGTTTTAGGAAATTAAATTTGAAGTTAATGTTGAAGGGTGTTTCTAGCATGATTTTTGGTGTACAGGTTTTACATTAAGAAATGCTTTTTATTTGACATTTATATGATTACTTTTTAATGATACTAGTTGGCCTTAATTTATGGCATGAATTTAATTATAGATAATTTGTCCTTTCTGATTTTAATAATGTTTACATTTTCTTTTAATGAATTTTAATTAGTACTTTAATGTTAATTTATCAGTAGGTACACACCAATACATGTTTCCCTTTTATATCTAAAGCTTAAAGCACAGTTTCATATCCTTAACTACAATTTCTTTTCCTATGATACCATTCTTACAGAGAATGATGAAAGGGATATCAAGAATTTGTCTATGACTTTGTGCCTTCCATCATCCTCCAGCTGTAGTTCTGTACCCTCAAGTTGTGGAAAGTCTCATACTGGTTTCCTTATGGTAGCCTTCCTGCTGCCTTTTCTATCTCTCCACCAATTTTTCTCACTAAAGAACTGAGTCAAGATTTTTTGAAAAATCGATATAATACTCCAGCTTTGATAGAATTAAAGACAGATAAAGTAGCACTCTTTAGCATCTTATGCTGCACTGCCACATGGTTGCCTGGGTAACCGTAAGGGATGGTATTGAAGGTGTGCCCTGCCCAAACATGCATTTTGACAACATGAGCCAGGACAAAAGAGAAAGAACATAGATGGTAATAATCAAACAATTTTTTGGAACGTTTAAATCAAATTGTCACCCTTGTCCTACGACTTGCCAGCTTACAGAAAAGAGTCATCTGTGAACATAAATGTGAGGCCCCATTCCACACTCATTAGTTTAAAAATATTTATGGCCACCTACTTATCTATTAGGAATGTCATGGTGTGACAGTAAGAGCTCAAGCTTTGGATCTAATAGACCTCCATTCAAGTTCTACTTCTGTTTCTTACCAGCAGTGTGACCTTTGGCAATTTTTTACTCATTATGAGCTTCAGTTTTTTTTTTCTTTAAATTGGTAATCATTTATTTATTTATGTTTATCTGCATAAATAATACATGCCTGTACTTGACAAGATTTAGTTGCCAACAACATTATACTGACTCTACCACTATGTAATTGTATAACCTTGAACAAATGATATCACTTCTTTAGGGTTTGGTTTCTTCTTCTGCAATATGAGGAGTGGAGATAGATTAAGCAATTTCTAGATGGTTCTTAAAGTGTATATCTGCATCACCTGGGAGTTTTGTAAAAATAACAAATTACTGAAATATATAAAAATTACTGAATTAGAACCTCTGAAAGTTAAGACCTGAGAATCTGTTTACATAATATTATTGTTTACATTACATATATTATACTATATATGATATATAATGTATGCATGTGTGTATAAAAATGAATGTTTTCTGTTTTTCCCCAGGGGTATACCTTTATGGGTTTTTTTATTTGAAACCACCTCAAACTTACAGAGGAGTTGCAAATTACAGTATAAGGACTTTTTTTCATCTGAACCATTTGAGAATAAGTTTCTGACATGATGTGCAACATCACCTCTAAGTGTTTAGTATGCATTCCGTAAAAATGAGGACATTCTCCTACATAACCACAAAGCAAGCATAAGAACCAGCTATTACCGTTAATGTATTAGTGCTACCTAAACCTCAGGACCCATTCAGGCTTCATCAGTTGACCCAGTGACGTCCTTTACAGTGTGTCATTTAGTTGTCCTGTCTCTTTAATGTCCTCCAATCTGGAAGAGTTCTTTATTCTTCCCTTGGCTTTCATGACTTTAACACTTGCTGATTACAGGCAAGTTATTGTGTAAAATGCCTCCTTGTCATTTGGAACTAATACCTACTTTGGTCCAACCTAATGGCTAATAGACTAAATTGTGCATGGAGGAAGGGGAAGGGGAAGGGACAAGGCTCTGTTTTGTTAGTTCTCACTGGTAACTGTACCATAGTCAGGGGGCTCAGGCTGCTAACTAGAAACCGTTGCTTTGGGATAACTTCCAGCCTCAAAATACTCTGATTGAAAATTAGAACTCAACATATGATGCTTCCATGTAATCTAGCAGATTCTTTTACGGACATATAGATTGTAAAATGAAAAGTAAAAATCTTAAATTAATATAAAAATTCATCTTGAATTTTTTTAGTTATTAAATGAGGGAAGCAGGAATCACAGAAGTGATGGCCTGGTGAGTCATAGAAAGGGATGGGAATGAAGCCCTGCAGTGGTCTTTCCTCTTAGAGATGTGGCCAGAGTGGCACTTACCAAAGTAGGTTCCACAGAATACATGTCCCACGAGATTTATTTTGGGTAATGCTGTACACTAGCTATTACATCTAGACAAGTCATATTGGCACATGATTCTGAGGAGCCTGCTACACAATTGAACTTGATTTTAAACTAAGAGTTTGCCAAAACCGATGATCACATATAGTATTCTGAGCATATTGCTTGAGAAATAATATTCCAAATTAAAAAAATAAATTCCCTTCACTTGTTCCAAAGCTTGTGAAAATGGTAAAGAATGAATGCTAAAAGATTTTTTCAGATTATACTTACATTTTTTAGGTTTACTGAAATATAATTGACATCACAAACTGTACATATATAATTTAGTAAGTTTTGATGTATGTATGAATATACCTGTGAAACCCTCCCTATATTCAAGATAATGAAGATAACCATCACCCCAAAAGTTTTTGGGTTTTTTTTGCCTTTTTATAATTCCTCCTTCATGCCCCTCCCCCGATCTACTTTTGTCACTGTAGATTAATTTCACATTTTCCAGAATTCTCTATAAATAAAATATCTGGCTTCTTTCATTTAACATAATTGTTTTGAGATCATCCATGTTTTTGAGTATGTCAATAGTTCATTCTTTTTTATTGCTAAGTTGTATCCCATCATCCTGTTAAAGGACACTTGAATTGCTTCCAGATTTGCTATTGCAAATAAAGCTGGTATAAACATTTGAGTATAAGTCTTTGTATGGACAACTCTTTCATTTATCTTGAGTAAATAAGCAGTAGTAGAACTGCTCAGTAGTGTAAATGTATGTTTAACTTTCTAAGAAATTGCCAAACTATTTTCCAAGGTGGTTATTCTATTTTACACTGCCACCAGTAGTGTATGAAACTTCTAAAACTTGATAGGTCAATCTTTTTAATTTTAGCCATTTTAGTGGTAATATAGTGACAAGTCATCATGGTTTCAATGTGCATTGAGTATCCTTTCATGTGCTTATTTGCCATCCCTGTATCTTTTTTGGTGAATCATCTTTTCAAATTTTTTACTAATTTTTTTTAAACAGGTGGTATGGTCTTCTCATGCTAAAGTTTTAAGTATCCTTATATATTTTGCGAACAAGTGTTTGGTTGTATATATGTTTGCTGCATATATATATGTATAATATATACATGGAAAATATATATATTTTCTCCCAAGCTGTGGCTTGACTTTTATTTTCCTAACAATGCTTTTGGAAGAGTAAAAGTTTTTAATTTAAGTGCAATTTTTTTTCTTTCATGCGTTTTGTGTCATATTTAAGAAATCTTTGCCAAATCCAATGTCACTAAGATTTCCTCATGTTTTCTTCTTGGTCTATGTTCCATTTTGAGTTCATTTTTACATGGTGTGAGGTAAGGGTTGAATTTTTCTCCCCCCATATAGTTACTCACATGCATTTGACTCAACACAAAATACAGCTTTAACATGTCCAGGGACAGTTAAGGGATAGATACTGATATTTGGGCCTTTGGCTTGTGTTTTTGAATGGTATGGAGGAACTGGATATCCAGAACGAGCCGTCACCATGCTATGACTGATTCATGTTGGGGACCACTGTCCAGTTTCTATAGAGTGGACCTCCAGATCATGAACATATGATTCCAAGAAAACCAATACCCACATAGATAATTTTAGCACAAGGTCAAGAGCTTACTGCTTTTCTTTCTTGCTTACATTGGATTGCTCAGCTCTCCTGAAAGGCTACTTGCCCTAAATAGAGATTTGCTAATACCAGAGCCTACATTTTTCTTTGCCAAAATGATACAAAGACAGAAGCCATAAGTCAGAGAAGGAAAAGGAAAGGGAAAGGTGAGCATATTACTGTTCTCTCACAGGTAATTGGACTTCTTGCTCATTATCCTCATATTTAGTACCTGCCTTAGAAAGCTGCCAAAATATTGATGTTAATTCTAGAAAGTCATGTCAAATATTCTATATTTCTTTACAGTTTTCTAGTTTCAAAGTTTATCAATATTTCTACATGACTATAACTAATTGCAGAAAATAGTGTTCAAAAAAATCTCCATCTATAAATCCAGAATATCTGTGGGGATACCTACATTATTAAAGTAGATTTCACTTAAAATTA
The DNA here is from genome assembly GCF_040802235.1 of Manis javanica. Taxonomy (NCBI): domain Eukaryota; kingdom Metazoa; phylum Chordata; class Mammalia; order Pholidota; family Manidae; genus Manis; species Manis javanica. Next base: position 105,502,990 of record NC_133160.1, read on the forward strand.
ATCTCCAGAGGAGTTACATTACATTGAATTCCATGGATCATTTAAAATATGATTTCATTTCTACTTATTCACAAATACATAATTTTTCAAGAATGTAGATGTCACTCACAAACTGCATGGGTTTGCACATACACATATACGTATATGCCTCATACTCATATCTCAGTTCTGAAATTTCAAAGAAGGGAAAAAAGTGTATCCCAGATAAGTAGATTTATTTCATTTAACTATTAGTGTTCAGAAAAGAGCAGAATAATAATTTTTGAAGGCACATTAAAACAAAACAAAGACTAAAGCACTCAAAATAAATAAATTCAAAGTTACACGTTTTGTAGCCCACTTTTTCACTACCAGAATAATTTGGCATTTGCTCTGGGGGCACAATTTTGACTATTGACCCAAGGTATAAACTTACTTATGTATTCTAAAAACTAATATTATGAAACATACAAACATTCTCAGTAAACATTCATAGTGCATGATATAAAATATTTTTCATTTTGATTGAGCTTTTCACATTTTTGCTTTGTTAGCCTTTGTGGCAGAAGACTGTGCAAGCAGCAAGCTCTGTGTAACTGATCACCCTACTGAGTGAGGTGTTCCTGACTGGATTGGTAAGAGGGGATGCTGAGTAGAAAATTCCCCCTTTGAATAACATTATCATTCCAGAGAACAGAAAGATTTCGGATGGGTGTTTTGAGTCAATAGGGAGACTTTTAAGGAAAACCTAATAGAATTTCTCAGGTTTCTTGAAGTGTGAGAATAGGTAACTTATAACCTTTCCTACTGTTAAAATAAGTTTGCAAGTTGCTGTCTCTGCTGTTTACAGCAATCAAAAGAAGATGACAAATAGCAAATGAATAGAAACAAAAAAAAAACAACCCTCATATGGAAAGATAGAGACCATGACCAAAGAGGGAATAATATTTGTTTTATTTCCAGTCATCTGAAATGATCTAATGTTTCTTGCTTCTGGCTCTGCACTCGGGAGAGCATCCAGAACTCCTTGAAATGGAAGCCACTGTCATAGTTTCCACTGTGGCAGAGTCCCCATATCAGCACATTATTTTGCATTTAAATATATATTGCTTTTAAATTTTAAATGGTGATGTGAGTGAGAACCCTTGGCAGCAAAGAAATTAGATTGGGAAGTCAAGTGAGAAAACACAAGGAGGCAAATATATTGAAATGGAGCTTTTCATTTGTTGTGTCTCAAAGACCCACCTGGAATCCAGAATGATTCCACAGATGCCTGACACCCAGCTTGATACTTTCTTGAATGTTAACGCCTTTCACGTCGGTAAGCTGGCAATGCTTTCGATACATAGTATTTGGGAAGAAAGGGAAAACAAATATGGATCCATCAAAAGAAAAACTGACAATCTCTCTTTCTAGGTAATATCCCAGAATTAGACCCCAGGAAGGAAAATGAAGAAAATTCAGATCACCAGGCCTCCATCATACCAAGTTTTTCATAAAAATTAACAAATAAGGAACTCATTGTCTCTCTTGGTAAAAGCAAAAAGTCAATTCATCTTGTCTACATAGAGCTATGTATAAGGTAAAATCTGTATATGAATGCTATGTTATTTTATGTGAAGTGAAATGCTATCCTAGATAGTGCACATTCTTCACATAGTGGGAAACAAATGTGTGTTCTTTTGGTTTACATGTGTGTGTGTGTCCCTGCATTGTCCTTGGAAAACGATATCCATACTAAAAAAGATCAAAAGAAAGTAAGCAAAGTAATAGACAGACTTAAGAATGTCGCAGATGGGGAAAATGTGAGGGGAGTGAATATATTTTGCCAAAGAAATGATACTAAGCGGGTGAGGAAATGAAAACATTACATAAATACTTATATACTGAGTACAAACACTGGTCAGATCAGGCCCTCAAAGACTCATTGCTCCTGCTGAAGTCAAAAGTCTGTTCTGAAAGTCGTGCACATGCATTTAAAGACACAACTCAGCCTTAAACAGCTAATAGGTGAGAAAGAAGTATTTATTTTGGATAGAAATGGCCAAACAACTGGGCTTAAGAGGAGGGAAACTCACTTTTGAACTAAAAAAGAACCTTTTTCACCAAGAGGAAAAACAGATGCTGAAATAGCTTGTGTAATGAGGTAATCACAGTAGGCATGCTTGATTTAAGACTAATTAGGTTGGTAGAAATTCTGTGTTGATTTAGTCAGGGACTAAATGCAAACACCCAAGGATCCTTTTCCATCAAACTCTCCTATGCGATTATTTTAATCATTATTCTAACTGTCTTGAAACATCTCTTTCTATGCCCACTCTGGACATCTTTTTTTTTTGCATGTAGGGTACATTTACATGATCATAGACTTGAACAAGCACAGAGATAAAAATAAGTCTAAAATGTTATTTCTTTGTAGAATGGATCCCAGGATGCTGATGGATAAACTGGTGCCTTCAACATAATAATTCAACCCAATGTGAGAACATTCTTTGACTTGAAGAGAAAATTTTCCCTTCTAAAAACCAGAAGTGTTCTAAGCAGATTGATGGTCTGCCTGTGTTACTCTTCTTGGTTCCAGACTCTTGGTGGGGGGAAAGAATTCCAGATCAGCTTAAGTTCTGAAAGCTTGTTTTCATTTGAGTACTTGCAAATAGTCAACAATCATCTCCATTTTACATTTCATGTAGTTTATGAGACAAGAAAATTCCCTGAAGGTCTTAGCAGACTCACGGACTAAAGATCCAACGGTCGGCCACCACTGATCAGAGGCACAACATACTGTTGAATTCATTGACATTTTCATTTTATGCATTTAGCATGCAATATCCTCTCCAAATTATATAATCTGTTGCTTTTTACAGTGCATAATAGTAGGCAGCATATTTTTTTTCTAATGCAAGGGAATGTAAAAAATAACTGTGCCAAGAATGAATTATTGGAATTTAACACACAAGCTGCAGCTGGTCACTAAAACCCATTTGTGACTTGTCAAAGAAATGTGTGGAATCACAGAATCATTTTCCCAGTTGTAGCTGCCTATTCATGTGTGCAGAAATTGAACATTTCTGATTGGATTTATGAAAGAGAAAGACTTCTCCAAGAAACTCCTTTGAGCACTCAAAATACCAAAATAACAAATTTGAAAGCCATCATATTGCATTTGTGCTTCACTCTTCCTTCACGTATCAAACTGCCTCAACAAGTTTCAAACTGCTTTTTCAGCAATACTAATCTTACGTAAAGGATGAAATTGTGGTATAGCAAAGAATTTCCTCAAGATTGTTTAGATAATCTGACATGGACCTAGGAAAATTAAGACCAGCCCCCTCCTGAAATGCAATGAGCACAAAGTTTACAGACTCAGTATTTCTGTTTCAAGATCTATATACTGCTTATACACCAGCTAGCTAGCCACCAATCCAACTGGGACCTGATGGTCATTCATTTCAGCTACAACCTCCTGGCCAGTGTAAATGAGATCCCTTACTTACCTCCATTGCCACACTTGTTTCCACTCTTTTATCCCAGGGTAGCTAGAAGGCATTATAGCCTACATATTGGCTTCACCAGGAATGCGTGCGGTCTGACACTGGCTGCTGCTCAACCAAATTTACTTTCTTACTAACTGCTTATGGTGATTCTGAACAACTGAGAAGCATCACAGGTTAGGCCCAGGTGATTCTGATATATAGGCAGGTTGAGAACAAATGTCTTACTTAATTCTTAATAACCATTCCAAACCTGTTCTATTATTCTCCTCACATTCCTAGTCCCACTCAATGCCTCCCACAACCTGCAGTATTATGTTTTACCCATAGTAGAAACTCAAGTATTTATGACATGGATAATTGGAAGAATAGATGGATGAATTAATATTGAGAGTTTAGTAAATTTTGTCAGTAAACCCATGTTTGGTTATTGATTACTTTTACAAGCAGCCATGAATTAGCAGCTCACCAGTATATTTTGTTTGGCTCTCAAAATGTTGGCCCAAATGGTATTTTTAAAATATTTGAATTAATTGGCAACTTTTGAACCCTGGGAGGTTTCACATAAAAGATTGCATTTCCTGCTTTTTTGGTGAAAAACGCATGGAGATTTTAATGTTGAATTCACACACTAGCATGGCTGCCATCAGGGAAGCAGGGTAAGGCTGCCCTGTTCAGACAAGGCATACCTCTTCTGTCTGCCAGTCTTTTTCCTATTGCTCGGTACTGAGTGCCATTTGCCATTGAGCATCAAACCTGTGATTCTGTTTAACTAGTCACTTCACTTTTTATTACCTGCATGGTTCATAGTAGGCTTTTGTTTTGACCTGATCTTTATTTGGGGGGAATAAAATGCTCAGATAGGAGATTTGTATTCCAGTCTCACCTTGATACCAACTAACTTTGTGATCTTAGCCAAGAGTTCTGATTTTTCTTGTTCAATGTGTTCAGCTTTAAAAGGAAGAGGCTAGACTCTATCAATGGTTCCCAAACTTTATTCTCAATCCTTTTGGTACTTTTGGTAAAACTAGTAACAGGCATCCAGGCACTATTATGATGATTTTGAAAACCTAACGGAAGTTCCATATTCCTAGGATGGCTCTTTATAGCAACTCAGAATTCTATCAATTGACCAATATTAAATATGGTAATTATCAATAAAAATGAGAACAAAAAATAAAAATGGAGACAAAATAAATTGCTTTGTAACAAATTCAGTTTTCCAGCTTATTTTTTGAAATGCAGAGCCCCACAGAACTCTTAGGAAAAAAATGTCTTTATCTTTAACATTCCATCTTAATGTAATAAATTCTGTGTAAGCATTGCTGTATCCTCCTCATTCTTATGCTTATATGGGACAAATTGAAATAGTACTTATTTTTTCTCTTTCCTCACTGTTATTCTTTCTAACCTTTTTTTCTCAATTTTTTCCTCTAATGGTTAGTTCATAAGCAATTAGCATCTTCTTATGTGCAAAGCATGAGAAATCAAATGAGATCATTCACCTGGAGACCCTTCAACACTGAAGCTTAGTGAATGCAAGGTAGAATAATTACTATTACTGATAATCATCTCAACATGGAGGAAGAGAGTAAGCGTGGCAGACCTTTTTACTCTGAACCGTTGTCTAGTCCTTATGCTGCTATAGCTTTGATGCTCCAAGAAAATCTCTTAGGAGTAACTGTAAGCATTCTACAGGCAGGATTTTCCAGTCTCTATGGAAAGACACTAATAGAGTCAGTTGATGTACACACACCTATGTAGGCTTGAAGGGGAGGTTTGCTTTAGTGTGACTTAAGTATCTCCAAATTAAAACCAAACTGAATTCAACACACTGGCTTAGAGCAAAGGAGAGGGGTTTCAGCACTTGCATTCTACCGCCCCTGCTCCCATAACTTCTAAATCAGGAATGGCATTATGGGAGGTAAGAGGAAGGGATGCCTTTGTTCATAGCGAGAATCAGTGAGCTTCTGCATCATACAGGGCAGCATCTCCCTCTCTCCAGTTCTCAGAGCCATTCTCTTCACTACATCTGATGACTTATTGCTCCTTCCTGATACTGGCTGGTTTTCTAGCCAGGGAGTCTGTTGGACTTATTTCAGATTGATGTCATCTACTAATTAAGGAAACATTCCTTGAATCTGAACCCTGAGGCAACAGCCGGCATGATACTTGAGAGACTTGTTAGTGTAGCCAAGTGAAATCGGAAGCACCAGGACGGAACTCGCTGGGCAAGTAGGTGAGGGAGACTGTCCGAGAACCCCTAGTGGGGCAGGTAAGTGCAAAAATTATGTTCACTGACGGTATCATTGGCAACGCTGAGGACAAAAACATGTCTTTGGCTTATCTGTCAACTGTTTCTGGTACAGAACCAATCTGGCTGTGGATTGTTAAGGATCCAGCTGATTTTTCATGAAAGCCAAATGGGATAATACATAAGTAAAATTAAAGGTTTTTAAGCCATTCTCAGACTCCTATAGAGAAAAAGCCCCCAAGCAAACTTCATATAGGATGCAACTAAAGCTTGTTTCTTAATGCAATTTGCTCTGGAAGATAAAAATATCTTTGGAGAATTTCATCAAATTTGTTTTTAGGCACATTTTTTATTCATTGTGTTGTAAATGAGAATCCCCCACATCTGGAAATAGTGACTGCTAGATCTAATTGTGCTATTATTTAGGTATGTTTTTTGGCCGGGGGGAAGGTATATTTTATTTTATCCATTAGGTTTTATCACTCATTAGAAGCAGTTACCTGGTGTACTGTGTCGAAATGGATTCTGAAGTTGTAACTAAGACTACACAAGTGACCGTAGCACTGTTAGCAATATCTTCTGTCGGAGAGGCAGGGGCGGGGGGTGCGGGGTGATGGGAATAATGGCAGATACATTCTATCTTTTGAGTAAATGATCTGGTATTTCCTTGAATTCAAACTTGGCACTTATTTTTTAATTAGCTATATTCCATATTTACAGTACAGAAGGCTACTGAGAAATACTTATCATCTGAACAAGTGGGATTAAATATTACCTGTTCAAAGCAAATCCTCCGGAAATGTAAAAAGAACAAGAAGAAGAATAAGAAAACAATTTTATTGGGAAACCTATTCCACACACATCTCTTTTATGATGTCCTCATTTTCTCACCCTTAAAAATTGAGATGAGCAAAACATTTTCAGCTGGTGAAAAAAAAATAGTTACTGTCAAAATTTCAATCAATAGTGAGATCATTGCTAACCAATCACGCATTCTCATGGAAAAGAAGTTAGTGGAAAATCTTATTCTGACAATTTATTGATAAACATGCAATATGGCTGGAATAACAAAAGCTGAAAAGATGATAAAAATATCAATATATCTGACTACACAATGCTGCTGATGATGATAAGTTCACATTTATTGAGCATTTACCATGTGCCAGGCTCACTTCTAAAAACCTTCCATGTAATAATTCCTTTTATAACTTTCAATGAGCTTTAGTTTAATGGCTTTAATGAACATATGCATTATCTCATTTAATTATGACAATCCTAAGAAATAGGCATTATTTTTAATCCTAATTTTACAAATAAGAAACTGAATAAGCAAAAGGTCAAGCGACTTGCTGAAGGTCATAAAGAGTAAGTGATGTGGGCGCTTGAATCCAGACAGTCCCAGTCTAGAAACCCTGGGCCTAAACCATGACATAAGAGTGCGGAGCAGAATAAAGACCTTCGACAATGAGCCTTCCAAATCTGAATCCCTGAACCTGGGCAAAGCTGCGGTGAAGCAGGGGCTATTCTGGAAACGATACATGAGCCTTTATTAACAAGACTTTTGCTTCCTCCAGGCTTCAAAGGAAAATTCCAAAGAGCTGTTCTTGGCTGTTGTTCTCAGCCCATTGTTGCACTCTCCCAGTTGGATGACCTTCTTATATGATTTGGGAGGGTATTAGGTATTTTAAACATCAAATGGAAGTTCAGACAGTTTGTCCAATTTGCTTTGACACGGGAGAAAAAAAATGATAATGTCTAGCTGCATTCTGGGGTGTGATTATCTGTGTTCCAACAAATCCTCTATTTTCATCTCCTTTGTTTTCAAAAGCTCTTCTACCATATACAATCTCCTTTTGCTGGGGCCCGTACCTATTATTTGAAGGGGATGACGAAGTAGTAAGTCCTGCTAGAGAAATGGAATTTATATCCTGCTCTGCTCCAAAGTCACATACCACTTCAGCATTGAAGACAATGAGTTTATTAAAGTCATTTAATGGGTGCAATCTAATTTCTTTCTTTCAAATGTGGAGGAGCCAGGCAGGCTGGAGAATAGTATTTTGGATCTTCCAAGGTTTCCTCCATAAGTCATTGACTTAAAGTCTTTAGAGGCATTGGAGAAAAAAAGTCTGTATTTTGAGAGAAATGTTTAATAATAGTTTGATAAGAGGAAAAAAGAAACAAATTTATGCCTTTATACATAAGGAACATGATTAATGGCACCCCATGGAATTGGATTTTTACAGAGGATTCTGTTTATAAATTGATCTTCAGAAAATGTTTACCTGATAGCTACCAAAAAACTAGTCTTTCATAAAATGTTCATACAAGGAGCCCTCAAATCATATATTTATCTCGTTGGGATTGCATATGGTGTCAGGTGAGTGTTCCTTTAAGGTAAGAGGCTGAGGCAGTCAGGCTTCTAGCAGGAAACAGATGGCACACTCAAACTGGGTAATATCATGTGAGTTCAATGAAGGGCATATTTTCAAAGGTGGGAGGAAGATTTGGGAAATCACAAGTAATTATGCTCTACTCTGAGACACTTATATCCCAAGTGTGAGATAATATGGGAGACACATCCCAAGACTTGAAGGGCCGGGACACTTCCAGAAGAAAGGAAGAGAGAGATAAGAAGCAGCCAGGTGCCAGGGATTACAGAGTTTTGTTCTAGGTCCACCTCAACAAGCCCTCAGAGTGAGAATCAGGGGAATAAATTCCCAGACCTCACTCTCTCCTTCTGGTTTGCTGACCATGTTCTCCAGTGGGATACCCAACAGAAGCTAGCATGCCAGGGCACAGAGCAGAGCACAGAGGAACAGAACCAAAGGACAGTGAAGAGTAAAGGGGGAGGATGCCCATCAGAGAGTTTCTTTCAGGTGCTGCTTTGCCTGAGGCAGAAGAAGGAGGGAAGGAAATGCTAAGCAAAATGAAAGAGGGGGTGGGAGGAAAAGCCAGCCCCATGCATGAGGGTCTCCTCCTCTGCCACTGTGGTTTATATAACCACCAGTCAGAGCAGGCCTACTGAGAGCCCCTCTTCCTCTCTCATGCAACCCTCATAAGTTAACTCTCTTGTACCTTATTTCTAGGGCCCCTGCTCTTAGCACTTGTCATAAATACCACTGCTTCCTTCCCCCTGAGGAATTCTCTGATGGTGGTTTAGGATATGAGATCTCTCAAAGCTACTTGATTTTTAATAGGGCACAGTTGAGGATGCAACATTTCCTAAGACTCAAAGGGATATATCAATATATCCAGGCATTTATTATACACTCTGAAGAATATAGAGAGTACATATTAAATACTTACCCATATATACTTGGCTGATCAGCATCGTGCTAGAGCCTGTAGAAAATATAGAAGCAAAAGGAAGTGAAATATTTTTAAGGAGATAACTGTTTAAATTGCAGTGGTCACAGTATTTTTCTGCAGAGTTCCTTCCAAATTACATCATTTCTGTATTGGGTCTGCCCTCCTGCTCCTTCCCTTTCTGAGCTCTTTGTACATCAGTAAACAAGTATTTATTATGTAACTTCCATATGCCAAGAACTGTTCTGGGCCCTCTTGGGCTATGTCATGCTCAGCTGATCTGTATGCAGATTTCTGGACAATGATCTAAATTCAGTTCCCTCAGATATTTAAAGAGACCCCTGTTCTTTCCTCATGTAGACTCAATGCTCTACTCTATGTTTCACAATTTCATGCCTATAAATATCAATTTAGGCTTCCTATATTTTCCTCATTCTGGGTGAGTTAGACTACACAATCCCACTCAAACTATGTCCCTTGCCATGTCAAAATCATTACCAGAAACTACTATCAATGAAGAATGAAATTAGACTAGATTTTATCTGTACCAGATTAAAAGCATGACACTAATGACACATAAGAGTGGCATAAATTTGGAGTTTTCAAATAAGGACTTTAGTTTGGAGAAAAGAAATTTTAAGGGACAATGAAGTGAATTAAGGAACTTAATCAAATAAGCTGATTGGGTTCTTGTCTACTTGAGGGACCTCAAGGCCAGAGATAATGGGGGATATCCTCACTATAGCCACAATTATTTCAGCAGGTGAATGAAAGAAGGGACATTCCAGATGGCACTGACAATGTGAGCAAGGAAAGAGATGCATGGTTGACTTCCATATAAGGGAACTGGGGGGATGGAAAGATTTGACTAGAAGAGAGGATTGGATCCTGACAGTAGAGAATCTTTAATGTGTGCTAAGAAGTATGATAGATGATGGGAAACATTTGAAAGGTTTTGTATATTCTTTAACAAAGGAATAAAGTAATCAGAACTACAGAGATATAGTGATCTTGAGTTAGAAATAGTAAGGTGACTTGGTAGATTGCAGAAATTGGGTACAATGATGGAATGTGGGATTCAAGCTACATATGTAAAGTAAAAGAATGTTCAACGAGGGCTCAGAAATTTTACTGGTTTTCTAAACAGGATAAAGCCCTACAAATTTAAGAGGCATTACCAGAGAGGGAATCTGTAACACATTTTAGCTTTATGGCCTTGTTCTATGTCATTCCATAAACAACAAAGAAGAAAGGCAAAAGGGGACAGTTTGTGTACCAATCTGGAAGCATATGAGAAATATGAACAAGAGAGGTGGTGTGCCATCTGGAATGTCCCTTCTTTCATTCACCTGCTGAAATAATTGTGGCTATGGTGAGGATATATCCCCCATTATCTCTGGCCTTGAGATCCCTCAAGTAGACAAGAACCCAATCAGCTTATTTGATTCAGTTCCTTAATTCACTTCACTGTCCCTTAAAATTTCTTTTCTCCAAACAAAACTCCATGTGTTTCCATGTAACATGAAGTCCAGGGGGAGGCAATTTCACTGTCACTCAATCCTCCTGCAGCCAAAGTTAGTAATCATTTACCTGCCCAACATCCTAAATTTCAATAAAACTGAAGCAGACATTACCTTTTTGATGTTGAAGAGGGGCTGACAATCCATGTCAAGATTTGATTCAAAGTGCAAAGCAATGCTGATGAGAAACACAAAGGCCAGATTGCTCCATCTCTCTGGTGTCACTGTCCAACGCTTACGGCCCTTGTGATCCCTATCATGTTGTTGCAGGTTATAACACTGAAGCAAGCACTGCCAGATTGGAAGGTAGAGTGGACAATGGGCTTCAGTGTCCTAACAGACCTCACCCTTGAAGTATAGTCAAGAAATGATTCACTTTCAACTCATTAGAATGTCAACTCCTTGAGAGAAGAGAATAGACCTGCTTTGGTTCACTTCTGTATCTCTGGTGCATGGTAGGTAGACACTCAGCAAGCATTTGGTGGGTGCATCATTGATTTAATGAATGAAATCTAAATAAGCCTTTAAATATACATTATTGTTAAATGAATATATTTTATATAAAAACATTATATACTTTACATCACACATGCACACATGCATTCAAACTCACACACCATAGTAATTACTGTCACTAGAATTTAACTCAAAAAAAAATAAATTTAAACCACATATTGAAAATAGGTAACTGAAAATAAGAACTGAGCTGTGCATGTTAAGATTTATATACTTCTGGTAAAAATGGTTGCTAGAGTCACCTTTTCTTGTGATTTCTTTCTTAGACTGCATTGGTAATCTCATTTTCCAGACCGGCCCAAAGCTGCTGTCCTAGTAGCAATTTTCACTGTAAAATCTCAGTAGGAAGATTTAACAAAGAACAAATTGGGACAAGGAGAAGGGAGTCAGCAGGAAGAGCTGAGCACTGTCCCTTTCTCCTCCCGGGCGTCCTCCCTGGGGAAGAGCACCTCCATCCCCCAAGCTGCCTCAGCAGGGAAGCCTAGGTGCTGGAGGTCCCTGTCACAGCTCAGCCCCACATCCCGGCGGTTAGCAAAGCGTGGCGGTTTCGCAGTGATTTTCACATTACGCCCAGTGGGGGGGAGTGGAAACTGGAGGCTAGGGGCTCCACTTCGACCAAACACCCCTGCTATGGCTCCATATACAGCTGCAAGGTTTTGTTTGCTGAGAGAATTGCCCTGTGACAGAAGCTTTGGGGAAACTTTCACATTTCTTTTCTGTGTCCGTCGCCTTGTATCCACCCCATGGCCTTTGCCCTCGGCCAGGCAGGCATCACATGCGACTGGATCACGGCAAAGCCCCCCCACCGATGCCCCACCTGCCCGTGGTCTTCCTCCTCTCTGTCCCTGCTCCGTTGTTTTAACTAGAAAAATCATTTGTTTTTTTCTCTTTACAAATACTTCAGCGGTTTCTTTCTGAAGCTATGTAAAACACTAAGTACTTTTGCTTAGAAAGCAAAACCTCTGCAATCTCCCTTTTATCTGTCTGTCCAGCTCCTCTCCCTCAGCCTCTCCTTCCCCTGTCACTGCTCCCGCGGCCGTGTTATAATATTATTCTCCGGCAGCACAGAAGTACTATCTCTGTGTCTCTGTGCTTACCGACTGCCTCTGCCTGGAATGCCTGTCTTCCTTCTGTGTCCTTCCCCTTCCAACCCAAGCACCACCATCCCTGGGGAGCACTTTGTGCCAACCTAAGATAACCAATAGACGACGACATTTGGGAGCTACATAGCAAAATACTTACTTTCTGCAATTCCAAATTCTCATCTTTCTCTTTTTGAAGAAAAGTTCTCATCTGCTTTTCTGTTTCTTTATTTTTACCCAGTATTCTCAATGTTTACATTTTATGGTGTTCAGCCTTGAGAAAAATAAAGTCTGCCTTCAGAAATTTGCAGTCAAATTGTTGAGCTAACTTGTGAATGGTATCAGGCCTTTCTGGGGTGAATATATTTATCATTGTCATGAACCCACAAATTCAGGAAGACCCCTAATATTGCATGCTGGGCAACTAGCACATTCAAGTCACTTGGCAAAAGAATCATTCTCTTGTGTTACGTGTTTGGTGGTGTGATATATGCTATCTCATTTAATTATCATGATTATTACAGAGGAAGAATATGTAATCATTATTATATATTAAGGATCTCCCTCATTATTCTAAGAATATAAGCTCTTCATATTAAAACAAAAAATGTGACATCTATTCATGCTGAGGGTCTGGAATAGTTAAGACAAAAGCTAGGCAGCCCTAAGTAACAGTGTAGTGGATAAACTTGTAACATTTACAGTTGCTGGCTCTTCTTTATACAGCATATTGATTTCATTTTACTTCCACATGATCACAGGACAGAAGCAGCAGTTCCTGCTTCATATGTTTTTCAGGTTCAAGTCAGATGGGTAAGTTAGGACTGAGACTGACTCTGACCTCATGGGCTTAGGCCACGTGCCCATCCCTGGATGAACCACCATCACCAGGAGAATTTGGTGCATCAGTCAACATCAGCCTGGGCCCCATGCTCCATCCCTGGGGCTTGGCGTGGCATCTCACACAGACGAAATGGACTAAAATAGGGGACGTGCCTGGCCAAATAAAGAAATACAATCTGCTGCTGGAATAAGACAAGCTCTATGATAAAGAAGCAAATAAAAATGAACTCCCATCTGCCAAATCTCACCATTTTTTTGCAGTAAATATTCCACCCTTTTCACAACTGAGAAATCTTCCCACATAAGTGTGGGTAGCATTTACAGGTATTACAGCACGGAGTTTGTAGTGTCTGTTCTCTGCAGGTGGTTTAGTTTCTCCAGGGTACTAGGCCTGTTTTTGTATACTTGCTACCAGAAAGAGATGAGGTGAGTAAACATAGTCTAACCAATTAGCATTTTTTAAAAATCCACTGCAATTCACAATTTGTAGTATCTTATAAATAATTGATATCTTCTTTATATATTAACATTTATAGAAGTATAATCTGAAGCTAGATATAAATGAGAATACAATACCTAGTCCTAGATCAATACCTTCTATCTACTTACTGTTAAGTGTTTCTTAACTTGACCTTTTTTGCAACTTCTGCAACTTCACTTTTTAGAGTCAAATGCCTTCCTGGTCTTGGTCCAGAAAACTCTTGAAAACTCTGCACATTTGTAGTGACCACGTTACAGTACTTCGAGGGCAGGTCCTCTCCTCACGTGGTGCAAGGCAGCTCTGTTCTCCTCGCTCCGTCCACACCCATGATTTCTTTTTGCCTTCCCCATTGATCCATGTTGCATTACACAGGCTGTTTGCATGGAGCTGCCCTGGTGCTCTGCCGTTTGGCTGGCCGCACTCTGCCTCCTTGCCCAGTCCAGCTGCCTGCTGTAGCAGGAACCAGGCCCAGTGACTGATTCTTTGCTTCCTTGTGGCTATAACTACCTAAAATTCAAAAGAAAATGCACAAAACGTGGCAGGAGGCTGATGAGCTAAAGCTAACTTTTCTTGCCATAGGAACATCACCAAGTGCTTTGTTACCACTTTTGATGTTGCCCTTCGTAACTAGAATGAGTATTTGTAAAATGTACTTCACTGTTAGACATGTTGGACAATTTACACTCTCTCCTAACTCCATTTTAAGAAGACATTTCCTTTATCTCTTTCATTACTATCAGCCCAAACCAATGTGGGTAGATTTCTCAATGTGGAAAATTTACTGCAAAAGAGGGTGGAATATTTACTCCAAGAATGGTGAAATTTGGCAGATGCGAGTCCATTTTTATTTGCTTCTTTATCATAGAGCTTGCCTTATTCCAGCAGTAGACTGTATTTCTTTATTCAGGCATACATGCCCCCCTATTTTAGTCCATGCCATCTGTGTGGGATGCCACTCCAAGCCCCAGGGATGGTGCATGGAGCCCAGGCTGACATCAACTGACACACCAAATTCTCCTGGTGATGGTGGTTCATCCAGAGGTGGGCACGTGGCCTAAGCCCATGAAGTCAGAGTCAGTCTCAGGCCTAACTTACCTATCTGATTTGAACCTGAAAAAAATATGAAGCAGGAACAACTGCTTCTGTCCTGTGATTACATGGAAGTAAAATGAAATCAATTTACTATAAAAAGAACAGCAGAGACGAAGCTCTCTCTGAGGATACCGTTGGAAGTCTGAATGCAGCCCTACCTGGAGACATAGTTCTTCCTAGGCTTTCCCCTAATATAACACAATATGATTCTTTTTTTAAAAAATGTGTCTAACGCAGGTTGAGTTGTGCTTTCTGTCACTTGCAGAAGAAAAATTCCGGCCTGACATTGCCTGATACTCCACACTAGGCTGAAACACGCAAGTGTGCTGTCAGGATTTTGTGCCAGCAAAGGCCTATGGGAAGCAAACGTCCTCCCCGGAGATCCCCTCATAAGTTGCTTCTCATATAAGAGATCCATCCGATTTACCTCAAGCTCTTTTCTCCCTCCCTTTTGATTGCTTAAATTTAATGTTTCCTCTCCCTTTTAAGAAACATTTAATATTTGACATAATTTCCTTTACTAAAACAACTGTCAATTAGTGATGGTTTGTTCTTTTATTAACCCATACTTCAACTTTGCTGTAATAAATAATACCATATCATTTACAAATTTACTCTTTCCAAGTTACAATGAAGATATACATTTCTCATCCAGCTGTCTGAGAACTTCTGTCCTTTATGCTACAATAGTGGGAAAGAGTCCAGTTAGCAGAAACACTAATTGATCCTTAATGAATATAAAGATTATTCTGTCACACCTTCTTGGAGGTAGACTTATTTTAAAATAGATTAGCTTCTTGCTTCATTTCTGTTATCTTTCGGAAACAACCAAGCAAACCATGAGAGGCACTTGGTTCTTGTGATCTAATTTTGACTTCATTATAGTGCAATTAGGCAAAAGCAAGTATATTTTAAAATAAATGTCACTTGTCATAAGAGGCTTTCTACCTAGAGCATTCATTCCCCCCTTCAGCAATAAAGAATTAAGAATATTCAATAGTACATATAAAATAACTAAGAAAACATACAATAGATAAAGGGAAAGACTTTTGTTTTTCCTATGAATTTCTGAATAATTTCTATAGATGGTCGCAGCAATGAAATTTAAGGTGAGAGTCATAATTTCCCTCTACTCGTCAATGAAAAAAAATATTAAAGTATTAATCATAAACACTGCTCTCTCCCCGAGGAGGAAATGTTTGGCTCCATTTAGACAGGCAAATATTTTAGAATGTCTTTTAAGTATAAAATAAACAAAACAATTTTCTTTCTCAGGAAAGGTTATTTGATATAGTTCTGCTACCCCTTCTATGCATATCCTCTTTAATGAGGTAATACTGTCTGCTCATTTCCTGTCTGGGGACTCTCTGCAGAGATAGATAGAGTCCAAGCATGTTTATTTACCAGCTACCATTACTTTCTTCAATTCCCAGCAGGTCTTTTTTTTTTTTCCACCCACGGACTAAAATAAGGGTAAAAAAAATGTTGCAGATACAATGTGCTGCTTCTAATCATACATGAATTACTTGCTTATGTGCTTGCCTTGTCCAGCACATTTTCAATTTTCGTCAACTGATTTTTCTGAATTTCTCTTAGATTTTAGTGAAGCAAATGAAATTTCGGTTCCCTCTCGCAGCTTTCAACCATATGGCAAAATTTGGTCACCAAAGTCCCTAGGAAGAACACATTTTTTAAAAACAGGGTGGTTTTTGTGTGTTTACCTCTCTTGGCCAGGAGGCCTTTTTCTTTTTTCTTTACCCCCTCCCCAGCGTCTTTTTCTTTCCTTAGCGGTTTCCATACAATCCCAGAAAATCTTTTGTTCATTGTCAGGTCAACAAGAAGCCAAATTAAAAACTAACAACTTTTGAATTTCAACAGCCAGACAAAGTGAATGTTGACTAAGAAGGGGGGAAAAAAAGAAAAGGGGGGGAAAGACCCTAAGGAAAGAAAAGGCCAGCTGAGGGATTTGGAGGGCAGCAGCTCCGGAGGGGCAAGGCTGCCTCGTTTGATGTGGGAGGTCTGAGCACAACCTGCTGGGACGCTCCCTGGGACATCTCATTAACCGTGTCATCAAAGCCCCCTCAGGTCCAGCGAATCATAACATTATCTCTGACATTACCACACAGATACAAGGTTCCCGAGGCAGTCTATAAACATGCCTGTACTAACCAATTCATCGTGGCTTGACACCCCGGCAAGGGCTGGATGCCCTTTAGTGAGCTCCGTGAATTGCCCCAGTCATTCATCAAAGTTTCTTGGAGTGCATTTCACAGAGCATTAAATTTAATTAAAGCAACATTGACTGCATTGTAATCCTTGGGAGACTTTTTGTCAGAGAGATCTGGAACACTTTCAGCTTCAAATATCTATTGTTTTCTTGGAGTTTTTCTTGGTTGTTGGGTTTTGGGTTTTAGCTTATTTTCTTAAAGGTTGGCTATCCGGATCAGACTGAAGGGATGCTGACCTCTCTTTCATTGCTTTTCTTTTCTTCCTTGTTTCTTCTTCTTTGACTGCTTCTTCTTTCTCTTCTCTTTCTAATTTCCAAACTCAAAAAACCTAAGAATCTTTTATCTCTGTAGTTGCACGATAATGGGTCACAGTAAGTTAAATAGCTTTGTGACCTCGATAAGGCCGTTCGCACACATTAAGAAAAAGTGGGCATGCACAAGCACACAAAAACACATTCTCGAAAGGAGATGCACTCGCTTTTACACTGAAACACGCCAAAAGCCTAACACATGCTTGGAGGGCTCCACATACGCATTGCATTTCAATTGGAAATTGCTTGAAGATGCTATTTTAAAATCTGAATGTTGTGCAGTTAGTGGTTAACTGTACATAATTTTCCTGGACATTTGGTGTCCTCAGTGATGTTTTTAAATAAAAGCCCTCAATGTCTTTTCATAAGCAAAGCAAAGTTGATGGTAAGTAGAGGAGAGCATACCCAAGAAAAACCAGTGAGCTATTCTAATATGTTTTAGTGCTCGTACTGCAGCCGAGATATTTATGGAGTATGTGAGAGTGTGTTTCAGTGTGTGTGGTACAATGGGGGTTACTTAGGCAGGCAGGGAGAGGGAGGAAAATGAAGAACAAAATGAGAACAGAATATGCCTTTACCTGGTGATGTTTTCTGGCTACATTTTAAAAAATATATGCATAGTGAGCTTAATTCTCCCTCAATACCTCCCCTGACAAAAGTACGCAGAAAAATCCAAGAATTAAGGCCAAATGGCCTGATTTTATTTATGGTAATTTGAGGCTAGTATAATCTGGTTTAACCAAAGTCAGGTTAGACTAATTGGAGAGTTATTTTTTCCTTTCAAAGACTATTCACATTAATTGTATCTGTTTTTTTCCACTGTTGTGTGACTGTACTGTATGACTCGGTCTCTCCATTAAGCTTCCACATGTTCAATTCTATGAATTCAGTGCATGAGCCCTAATAGGCACTAGTAAATAGTTAACATACATATAATCTGTATGTATGTTACAGGAAAGGATGTTACAGAAGGAAAGGAAAAGTTAGTTCAATTTTATGTTTCAGTTTCTTGAACTGCAAAATGACAATAATAAGATCTTTCTTAATGAGTGCCAAAAGATACTGTAAGTGACAAAATAGTATATAGGAAAGTTTTTTAAATAGAATAAATAAACATTTATAATTTGTAAAGTGACTTTTAAAGTAGAATACTATGTAAAACAATACAGAATTGTGGGTTTTATTCTACATTAAAACACTTATACCCTGATGAATAATTTGAAACTCAAAGCACCACATACTATCTTTGAAATTTGTATGATAATGATAGGGAGAATGGGGGGTTGGGAAAGAGGAAGATGAGAAATTACAAAGGACTGATAGACATTTGGCCCTAAGAAAAGAAAAAAATAGGTTTAACATCATGCAATTATGTAGTAAAAAAAACTAGGCTCCAGAAATGAAAACACCATTTAACATAAGCATGTCTGATTCAAAAGGATGCCAGGAGGAAATCTGACTTAGAATTATTAACAATCAGTGTTCTGATATACAGTAGTAGATGTATCTAATTGTTCAAAGAACATATATGAGCAGTGCTGTGATGGATGGCACTAGGTCTGGAGTCAGGCAGGCTTGGGGCCAAACGCCATCTCCACATCTTGTTGGCCATGCAACAGTGGGCAACTTACTTGGGTTA
The DNA here is from genome assembly GCF_040802235.1 of Manis javanica. Lineage (NCBI taxonomy): Eukaryota > Metazoa > Chordata > Mammalia > Pholidota > Manidae > Manis > Manis javanica. The sequence goes on from NC_133160.1 coordinate 105,521,732, forward strand.
AGAGCCTTGATTTCCCCTCCATAGTAAGAGGATGAACTTAGAATTTGTTACAAGGATTATAGAAATTAATATATGCAAAGCCTTTGGCAAAAAGATTGGTGTGATGTAAACTCTGATTCTAAAGGAGAAAGTTGAAAGTAGAAGGTTGTTTAGTGGAGCCTAACTAGTTTCCAGGAGATTAACAATTACAAGAGTCTCAGTCTATTCTGACACTTTCTGGACTATGAAAGCATCACCCCAAATACCCCAACCCCTCTGTCCAGGATGGTAATGCTGATTTTACAAAATTTTTGGTGGCTTTCATGAAATAGGAGAAAACCGTTGCCCTCTGGGAGCCAGTTTGTAACACCAGCACAGAGAGGGATCAGAGAAGAACTGCGCTGTTTCCGCCTTTGAAAGGCGATAGATGCCCATGCTGGCAAGGAGACTGGATTGGATATGTCAGCATCAGCATGTGTGAAGAAGCATGTCTAGAAGGGGAGACTACTTAGCCACTTAATTTTAGAAAAAGATAAGTCAGGGAGACAAATATTGTCAATGGCCACCCTAATATTCCCTGGGAGAGAGTTTTATCAGATGGACTTTATTTTAGCTTCTTCTGGGGTCTTCCTCTATGACAAGATGGAAGCAAAAGGCTCTCTTAGCCTGATACAGCTCATCATACAGCCATCCCTGCTTCCATTCTGACTCCATAGATCTTCTGCTAATGTGAGTGTGGCTATGGGGGAGAATGTGCCAGTCATGTGGCTTTCGGTATTTGTAAACCTAGCTTTCTGGTGTTTGTAAACCTAGTTTTCTTACTGTGCACAGGCATTTCTGGTGTTTCAGTGAACCGTTTCAGTTTTCTGCCTTTGAGAATCAAGCCTACTATTTGTATTTTTGACAAGTCAGTTTTCTATAATGCTGTGGGCTACTGTCTGCACTGTGAAGTGCCCACTGTATTAGCCAGGGTTCAAGCAGAGGAGAGCCAAGATGGAGGAGTCCTGTGTTAAGATATGTGTTACAGGGAATTGTTGCATAATTGTGGAGGCTGGTGAGGCGAGTATGAAATTCACAGGGCAAGCTATTAGAAAGGGTGGGCTGGAAGTCCTGAACAAGGACTGAAGCTGCTGCCCAGGAACATAATTTCTTCTTCATCCAGGGAAGCCTCAGCTATACTCTTAGGGTCTCTCTACTGATTAGATCAGGCCCACCTAGATTATCTAGGATAATCTCCCTTACTTAAAGTCACCTGATTATGGACTTTAATCATATCTATAAATATCTTCACAGCCACTCCTAGATTAGCATTTGATTGAGTAACTGAGGACTTCTCCTGGCCAAGTTGACATATACAACTGACCATCACAGCCATCAAGCTAAGACTGAGAGTAAGAGTCTAGACTGTTACATGCCTCATTGTAAGATTGGGTACCATACCCTAGAGTGTGTATCCCAAAGTGAGATTGAGAGCTAGATGCTATAGCATGATACGTCTACCACATAATATAGGTAACCTGGGGGTCAGCTGCATATTGGGTTTACTATCTTTGTCCTGCAATATCCCCAAATCACCACCGAGCTCTCCATATTTCTAAGGCAGTCCCTTTTTAAAAAATATTGTGAATAATATAATCATACATCCAGAAAGTAACAGTGACCACCTCCTAAGAGCTTGGCTATGTTTAGAATATCTCATTGGTCAGATTCCATCTGACTCTGTGCATCCACATTTTTGACATTTTAAGACCAATTCCTCTACCTATGATCTCCAATTGCCCCCACTTTCTTGGGAATCTCATACTATCAATAACCTTTTTCTCTTCTGTTTCTTTATCTGTTTGGGATGATCCTAGAGCAATTATTTAAACTTTATCCAGTTTCTCCCATTTGAAAAACAAACAGAACTTTCCACTCAACTCCCCCTGCCATCCTCTCTTCTGTTCCATTTTGACCTCTCAAATTAGTTATTTGTATGTCTTATTTTCATTTCTTGGCCCACCCTTTCTACTTAAACCCCTCCACTAACTCTACTGTGATGACTGACATCAAAGTCTCCAGTGACATTCATGCCACTAAATCCAATAGATAGTTTAGGATTCAGCTAACAACAGCGTTGGACACCACTGACCATTCATTCCTCTTTATAGCACCCTCTTACATCTTCCAACACTTTATAACACATGTTATTTTATACACTCTCCTGGGTTTCTTCCTGGATTTTTGGAGACTCTTTCTCAGTCCCCTGTTTTTTGCTTGTTTTCTTCTTTACCTAGAATTTAATGGTTAGATTTCCTCAGATCTATGCCAAGACTTCTTCTGGTTCCTGGCTCAGATTTTTATCTGCATGCTGATGATTGTCAAATTTGTAACTCTACTTTTAAACCAATTAGAAATTATTTTGCTGTAATTAATAAGAAAAAGAGTAGCTGAAATGAATATAGTTTTATTTTTGCCCCATAAAGCCTGGAGGTAACTTTTGCTGGCATGTTTTAGATGTTCAATTGCTGAAATCTTTATGATTTTCTTGCCTTTTCTTTCATGGCCACCATTTGGCTGCTGAAGGTGCAGTCATCATATCCATATTCAAAGAAATGGAAGAAGGCTGAGGTATAGTATCTGTACCAAGGAACAAAGCTTTCTGACAATCCCTTAACACACTGCAGCTTGTATCACATAACCAGATCTTTGTCACATGACCATCCTTATGTGCAGAAGAGACAAGGAAACTTGTGTGTTGCCTATCCAGCCTGTGTAGTAGATGTGAGGGGAAAAGCAGAGGGTTGGGAATGGGTGTTGGGAAAGTCAAATGATAGTTCTTCCACACATTGCCAGACCTTTCCACTGAGCTTCCAACTGCCTCCTTAGCCTCTCCATTTGGATGTTTTCAAGGCACTTCAGAAGCAACACACCAAAAACTTAACTCATGATATTTACTCTAAATCTGGTCCCCCACTAGTGCTATCTCAAGAACTCACACTGTTATTCATCCAGCTACAAAAGCAGCCAACTGGGACTGTTAGCCTTAACACTTCTATTACCCCCACACAAGCAAGCACACACGCACACATCTGATACATTGCCAAGTCCTATCAATGTAGACCTCTAGATATTTTTCAAATCCCTTCACTTTCTTCTGTTTCAGCTACTACAACCCTAGTCCACCTTAACATTATCTCTTTCCTGGACAGTATCCTCTCATGCTGGCCTCTATCTGGTTCTCAAAGTGATGTTTTTAATCATAGCTTAGATCATGATCCTTTTCTGGTCATGGCTTTCAATTACTCTTAAAGTATAAAGTCTTAAAATAGATAGTATGACCCACATGGCTCTTCATGGTCTGCTCCCTCCTTTCCAGCTTCATCCCTCACCCACTCCTCTTTGCTTCCTGAGCTCTTCATGTCCTAGAATGCACCTTACATCTTCACACCTCAGGACCTAAATCCTTTCTGATTTTGTTTTTTAATCTAGAACATTCCCTTCCTTCAAGTATTTGATTCCTACTTACCTTCACATCTGAGCTCAAACACTAAGAATGGAGAAGACATTCTTGATACTTAGATGAAATTACATGTTTCTGTTAAAATCAAAGTTTCTAGTTCTTTTCTTTCATGGCTTGTATCACAGTTTGTAATTATACATTTATTTGCATGACTATTTGATTAACACCAGGTTCCCCCACTAGAATGTAAGCCCCTTGAGAGGAGAGACCATGTTTATTTTTTTCATTACTTCATCTCTAGTGCCAGGGCTGCCATCAGAATTAATATGTTTGTAGGAATTAATATATATTTGTTGAATAAATATTGACACAGAATTGTGTTTGTACATTGGCAAATGTAATCAAACAAAAAAAGAACTTATTGATTTCTTACTATGTATACAGCACCATGATAAACACAAATAAAAAAAACTACTGGTGAATGTGAGAGGACAGGATTTGCTAATCCTTTGTAAGGGAGAACTCAAAGATATGCGTTCTGAAAGTCTCTGGTACTTGCTGCATCTCCCCATCTAATTCTGCTGACCACAGCATCTGGAGAGTTGGGAATATTTAATTCAAGACCAGCTTAGATCATGAACTAAAGCCATGTACAGTCACAGTGACTTCTTCTGCCAGAAGCCAGAAGCTGCAGAGATAGACTACTCAACTCCTCTAAGTCTCTTAGCACCCTTGCTTTGGAAAAGCCACCATGAAAGCTCATGTATGCCCGCATTTCAGATCCATAAATTCTCACTCTGCCCGTGCACTCCTTTCTGTCCTCTCCAGAGGTAGAACTAAAACCCTAGCTCTTCTACCAAACCATTTTCATCTCATCATGGCAGCTACAGACATGGCTTTAAAGACACACTAGCAAATAACACTGAAATTAACTTTTTCTGCTCCTTTCTGCTTGAGATTGATGCCTGGATGTAAAAAGAAAGATTGAACTTCTTCTGAATAAGTAACCCTAATCTAGACTCCTGTACCCTCCATTCATTCTAAGCATCATTTATTCTTTGAGATGAAGGTTCACCTTATTCCTCCCAGAATTCATGGAGTGGGTTCTGCTAGCCAAACTAGCACTAACTGGTTAAAGAGCTCTGAAAGAAGACACGAGGAAGGGATCCATTTTAAATGAACATGGTTGTAGTAACATATGTTTATGTTTCATTTCTACTCAGCCTCAGCATTTCTACTTTCTTTCTGTAGTTTGTTCTTTCCTTTTTCCAGTCCAGCCCCATCCTTATGCATGGAGGTGAACTTTCCACAGAGGTTTCTCTGGGGTGGGACAGATTTCATGGTGGTGCAAAGAACAGTCACACAAATTTGTAGTATTGGTGCTGGACCAGTTCCTTCTCAGTCAGTGCCCGTGAAATCTCCTGTGTCCCTCCAGGCCCACCCTCAGCCTGCACCCCTCTCCGAAGGCCGAGCTGGATGGGGCACATCACATCACAGTGGGCATATTTCCTAAGCCCTCTGTTGTCCTTATATTTGGCCAATGTTAGGAGCCTGGAGAGGACATGGGAAGGAGCCTGGATAGGAAGGAGATTGGAAGACCTCAAGAAAGTGAGATCTGTGTGTTTATGCCTCTGGCCCATTCCTGGAAGGACTCAGAGGCTGGCAGTGTCTTATTGAAATGACCTTGCTCTTGGTAAGGTTGTCCTTTCTATGGGACCCTCTCTCCTAAGTTTGGCAGTGCATCCCTGGTCTTGTTTCTCACAGCCCAGGAGTGGGAGAGCTCTGCTCCTGCAGATCTGTGGGTGGCTCAAGAGTCAAAGGCTAAAAGGGTCTCAGGTCTTCCATAGTGTTGTCCAGTTCTGCTTGTTCTTTAGAATTAAGTTCAAATACACTTTTTCCTAATCTCCTACTCAACATTGGCAAATGTACATTGGCAATTGGCAAATGTAAGGGGGTAGCATTTCCCCCTTCAACATTGAAGGGGGTAGCATTTCCATCAAGGTCTCAAGATAAGTCCAGAAAGTACCAGGTGCTCTGTTTCATCTAATGAAATGTGCAGATGGCAGCTGCTGAGTGCTGGCTCCCCAGCACTGTCCAACTGTGTCTCTGTGCCAGTTTTGGGCTCTGCATTCAGAAAGTGTCATTCTCACCGTCCATTTCATTGAGTGTCTGCAGAAGTAGTTCCCAAATGCCAGTTCCAGGATGAATCATCTGAGGGTGGTTGTTTAAATTATAAATACAGATTCCCGAGTCCTGGATACTATGTTAGAATCTGGTAGGTCCTGTGCACAGGCGCGCTGGAAGACTGACTGGGCGGCGGAGGCGAGCTATCAGCCGTTAGGGGAGGGGTTGCGCGTGCGTCAATTTCCGTGCGGCTGATTCAAGCATTTCTGTTGTGACAACCGGCATAAACTGTAGAAGCGTTAGCCACGCTGTCGCAGAGTCGCTGTTGGAAGACCCTGGACGCGCTCCGCAGTTCCAACAAAGGTCGCCTCCGCTATGTCGCAGTCTGCTACGGGGCGAGGATATTTTAGAAGAAATTATGTCTACTCCCAAGCTATCTTCTTACTGTAGATGGGTGGTAGATCATGTCTTAGCCCATCAGCAAGAGAGCCCACTTCCCTCGAAAACTTCAGCATCCTCTAGATCTACTTCAGACCTAGACCAGCCTTCACTGGTTCCCACATCTCCTGTCACAAGCCCTGCCTTCTCATCAGCCTACTCAACACCAAATGGAACCAAGAGCAAACGTGAGTCCCAGTACAGAGAATCTATGGTACTTCAGTCCCCCCGGGGGGTCGCAGTGGAAGGCTGCATCCGGATGTATGAGATGGTTTACAGAATGAAAGCAGTGGAGAGGCTGAGGCACTGGCAGGAGGAGCAGAAGAAGTCGCGAGCCCTCTCTGAGATGGCTTCTGCACAGCTGAAGCTGTATGATGAGCGGAAGGAGCTGCAGCGTCGTAAAGAACTCCAGGACCTACTGGAATTGATGGAGAAGAGCTCCAGAGAAGCCCTGGGTCACCAAGAGAAGCTAAAAGCTGAGCATCGTCACAGAGCAAAGATTCTCAGCCTGAAGCTGCAAGAGGCAGAGCAACAACGCCTGAAGCAAGTGGAACAGGAGCAGCTGCGGAAGAAAGGTCAGATCCTCCCGCGGAAACGCTGTGCCCATAGGAGGAGGTGCTGCACCTCAGCCAGCAGCTGGACGCCTCAGAGCAGCACAGACCTGAAGGCTGACGTTTCTGCCTTCCGCACCCGAGGCAACCCGGATGGGGATCATCCGGGCCATTTGTGAGATGAGGGGACTTCAGAGGGACTCTGTTTTCTGTCTTTGAAATGGAGAACCTTAAAAACAAAACTGTTTTCTGATTCAAAACTGGTGCCTGCTTATTGTAGAGAATGGCAAACATCACTTGTCATCTTCTAACCCTGAGTTAGCCACTGTTACATTTTCTGTTTCTTCCCTGACTATGTGAGATTCCCCACCCCAAACTGGGCTCATCTAGGTAGAGTTTCATATTGTAACTTTAAAAGTACATGTTTCTTCTGGTTGCAAAATACTTTAATTCATTCGGTAATATTTACCTGCTGTGCTTATGGTAAAAATGGAAACTTTACAGAAATGTGTATTGCTTTTCTTTGAGCACATAACTACTGTAATCATTAAAAGTATTTTGATGTTTTTAAGGTACTGTTAAGAAATGCATGTGTTGCCTTGACACATAGTAGATATGAAATAAATATTTGATAAACAGATGAAATTGGATACTTCCAACATATAGCCATACTAAAATTTATTGAAAAAAATAATGCCTGTTGAATATTTAAGTTTCTTTATTCTCACTACCATGCTTAACACAGCAGCTTATATGTCGTATCCATATTTCTGATTATTTGAGATAAATTCCTAGAAGTAAATTAGTCAAAGAATTTTAAGGTTCTTGATTCACATCCAAAAGTTATACCAATTCACGCTTGTATAAATTGTATGTTCTCACCCTTAGTTCATATGTCTACCAGAGTTCATGATTTAAAAAACCAACTTATATAACCTATAAATTATTAAAAAATTTAAGCATTTATCATATCTGAGGAAGAAATTTATTTTTATAGCCTGTTGTTCCCTTTGAATTCTCTCCATGGCTTTTGCTTACCTTTCTTTTTGTAAAATTTCAAACCTATGTAGAAGTAGAACAGCCCAGTGGGCCTCATGCATCCATTCCCCAGCTTCAGCAAGACTGAACATGGGGCAGTCTTGTTTCATCTATACTTCCACGCACGCCCCTCCCCCAGATGGCAAACACAGAAACATGTTGGTTTATCTGGAAAATACTTTGGTATGTACCTCTAAAAGAGGTTTGTACCTCTAAAAGTATGGCCCTCGTATGTACCTCTAAAAGATAAAACTCTGTTTAACAAAACCAGACACTAACCTTGTACCTAAAAAACTAAAAAGTTTCCTTAATATGACCAGATATCTAGTTATTGTTCAAATTTCTGTAATTGTTTCAAAATTTTTTAACAATTGGTTAGAAAATTAACATCCACACAGAGTTCAGCCTTTTGGTTTGCTTTATATATGTCTTCCTCTTCCCAGATAAAAGATAGCTTACTAGATATACTATTCTAGACTTTGCTTTTTTTTTTTTTTTTTCCGATTTAGGGGTTGTTTAAGGAGTTTGGCCCAGTGCTTTCAGGCTGCCACCCCCTGCCCCTATTTTTTTTTATATAAGTGTCATTGATATACAATCTTTATTTATTTTTTATTTTTTTATTTTATTATTTTGGTATCATTAATCTGCAATTACATGAAGAACATTATGTTTACTAGGCTCCCCCTTCAAGTACCCCCAACAAACCCCATTACAGTCACTGTCCATCAGCGTAGTAAGATGCTGTAGAATCACTACTTGTCTTCTCTATGTTGCACAGCCCTCCCTGTGCCCCACCCACCTACATTATACATGCTAATCGTAATGTCCCCTTTCTTTTTCTCCGTCCTTATCCCTCCTTTCCCACCCATCCTCTCCAGTCCCTTTCCCTTTGGTAACTGTTAGTCCTTTCTTGAGTTCTGTGATTCTGCTGCTGTTTTGTTCCTTCAGTTTTTCTTTGTTCTTATACTCCACATATGAGTGAAGTCATTTGGTACTTGTCTTTCTCCGCCTGGCTTATTTTACTGAGCATAATACCCTCTAGCTCCACCCATGTTGTTGCAAATGGTAGGATTTGTTTTCTTCTTATGGCTGAGTAATATCCCATTGTGTATATATACCACATCTTCTTTATCCATTCATCTATTGATGGACACTCAGGTTGCTTGCATACCTTGACTATTGTAAATAGTGCTGCAATAAACATAGGGGTGTATATGTCTTTTTGAATCTGGGATCTTGTTTTCTTCGGGTAAATTCCTAGGAGTGGAATGACTGGATCAAATGTTATTTCTATTGAGGAACCTTAATCACTGCTTTCCACAATGGTTGAACTAATTTATATTCCCACTAACAATGTAGGAGGGTTAACCTTTCTCTGCATCCTCGCCAGCACTTATTGTTTCTTGTCTTTTGGATGTTGGCCATCTTAACTGGTGTGAGGTGATATCTCATTGCAGTTTTAATTTGCATTTCCCTGATGGCTAGTGAGGTGGAGCTTCTTTTCATGTGCCTGTGGCCATCTGAATATCTTCTTTGGAGAAGTGTCTGTGCATATACTCTGCCCATTTTTTAATCAGGTTGTTTTTTGGGTGTTGAGGCATGTGAGTTCTTTATATATTTTAGATGTTAACCCCTTGTCAGATAAGTTATTTATGAATAATTAATTCTCCCACACTGTAGAAAGCATTCTTGTTGTACTGATGGTGTCCTTTGCTGTACAGAAGCTTTTTAGTGTGATATAGTCCTACTTGTTCATTATTTATTTTATTTCCCTTGCCTGAGAAGATGTGTTAGAAGACTTTGCTTTTTTACACATAATTTATCCTGGAGATAACTGCTTAGAACATGTAGAGTTTCCCTCATTTCTTTATATAACTGCATAGAACTCTATTGTGAGGGTGTGTGTAGTACAACCATAGTTTATGCCATTTTGATGTAAAGAAATTCTGGGGTTTTTTCTTCATTTAATCCACCTGAAATTTGTTTGATGATTGGTGGGAGATAAAGATCTTAATTTAAAAATATTCATACTGTTTTATCACCGCTTTTCCCTCCTGATTTGTAAATCTCTTTTACCAAACTAAATACTACCCTGGGAGCTCCTTTACAATATTCTTCTCTGTTTCCTTGATATGGGTTTTGATTCTTATGCCAGAATCACCCTCTTTCAGATATAGCTGTATAATATATTTTAGTGTCAAAAAGGGAAAACTTAACATGAATTTCCTGTAGAATTTTCTTGTTCTACTACCTTGGACAAGTTGGTTTAAAATGAGAGGCGTCATTGATTTACTGGACAAAACCATAAAATGTGTTAATAGGATAGAACATAGAAAATAATGCAGAATGTCTCAATTCATTTTATAATCCTGATAGTCAAATTCTAACACAATAGCACACACACAAAAATGTGCATTTCGTTCTGATTTATGCAATCTCATTTATGAGCAGAAGTTCTAAATAAAAGATAAGTAAATTAAATTTATCAGTGCCACAAAAGAATAATGCATTATAACCAGAGATATTAGTCAAAGAATAATGTGAAGCTGGTTCAGTTATGAAATCTGTTCATGAAATTCATTTCATTAATAGGTTAATGAAGCAAAATCATATGTTTATCTCATCTGATTTTGTGCATGTGTATGTTAAAATTTGATGTCCTTTCCTAATTTAAAAAACTTAAATGGTAAAAAAAAAAGTTGTGCATTACATTATACTTTAGATGACCTCCTGCTGAGTTTGAAGGAAAACAGCAAACTTTATTCTATTCTCCCTTGGTATTAGCTTCAATTTCCTTTTCAAGCTTCTCAAACATACAATAAGCTTTTGATTATCAAGATTTCAAGTGTCCTACTAGACAGCCAATGTGTATTTATGAATGAAATTACTGAAGAAGCAACCTGACTCCAGCTGGGGAACACTTCAGGGAGCCCTAAGTGACTCTCTGTGACCAGAGAGGAAGCTGAAAAGAACTTAGTGGCCTTATTTTCACAATTGTTTTGGTACCTCCAGGGAAACGCACAGAAGTGTTGCTGTGAAGCATATATTACACATTTCTTATTTGTTTATTTGTCTCCAACCTCAGTCCAGAAAGGATTTAAGATGGCTTACAAAGATGCATATGGTAACATGAATAAATTCACAAGAGGTGAGAAAGTCAAGGTTAAATAATAAAGGTAGGAAAGTAAGACATTACCAGTAATAAGTTTAGCTTGCAATAAGTATGTCATGAAATTGTGTACATTTGTCAAAAGTGGGCCACCAGTTTGTCTGTTTAAAGATACCATTAATTTTGCTTTTCATAGTATTTGTGAGGTAAGAATCAAGCAGTCCCTCCAAAGAAGCATGACTGTTTCACAGAGACATGTGTCCCATGGGTCCTTGTGGATAGAATGGGTAATGTCCATAGTATGCTTTTATGCTTTATAGCAAATACTTGTGTCATAAGATTAGCTCTTATTAACATCCCCTATTATAAACTGATGAAATCATTCCAAGGCACATGTAAGTTAATGATACGGTAGGTGGGGATGCTGAGGTAAGACTTAGGGATCCAGGAATACATATTCTTAGTAACTGACTTTATCAAGGATAGATTGTCTAATGTCTAGAAGAACTGAATATCCTTGTGGCAACCATTTTCTTTCCTTGCATCCACAGATATGTGCAAGCAGAATGTTAAGTTGAGGGGAAAGAACCCTTCAGTCTTAGCAACTGTCTGTAATTGGGGAGGAATATGACAGAGGTCTGTTAAATAATCTCAAACATGAAAATATAATTATTAACATTATAAATGATATGCTAATGGAAACATCTAGAAAGTCAGTGACAACTTGATACAAGGTGAGGGATTTATTAAGTCGTGGGTGGAGGCTGTGGTATTAAGGGGAAAAGAGAGGGCAAAGACAGGGTAGGGGAGTGGAAGGGTTTTAAAAAAAGCAATCAGCAGAGCAAACAGGTATGATGGCAATGAGGTGAAAGCATCTGGGGACACTTGAGGGAGAGAGGAGGCCAGTGTGGCTAGAGGGCAGGAGAAAATTTCTGAGTTTTAAGACAAAACTGGGTAGATAGACAGAGGCCAGACTACACTGCACCTTGTAGAACGGGGTGAGGATTTTAGATTTTAGCCAAAGAAGAGTGGAAAGCCATTTGATGGCTTTGAAACAAGGGTTGGCCCAAGCAGATTTGTATTTTTTTTCTTTAATAGTTCAGGATGCGGTGTTGAGTCTGGAAAGAATAGGAAAGGAATAAACCTGAAGCAAAGACTCAGAAGGCCCTTGTGATGCAAAAGACTGTGATGGTTAAGATTACAGTGTTGAGATGGAAATGGAGAATGGGTTTGAGAAGTATCTGGGAGGTCAAATCAACAACACCAATATTTTGGCCTTCAAGAGACTTAAAGTAGTTATTGATTGACAGTGAGTTTGAGAATCTATTTCCTAACACATTCTTGGAGTGCAGTTATTTCATGTGGTAAATTAAGTACAGAGCTGCTATACTGGGGATAGAATTAGTAACAGCTAAGCAGCTTGGCTAGAGGCCATCTCTTCTCCCCTTGAAGATGAGTAGACAGGCCCAAGACAGGCCCAAGGCAGGAACAATTTAAAGGAAGTCATTCTTTAAATTTACTGAATGCATAGAACCAATAGCATTGAAGCTGATGTCCTCTGCCAAGTGTGAGTGGTGAGAATTTTAATTTATATAACAGAGCCTTCTACCTTGACCATTAGAAAACCTAAGTAAAGCACTCACTCATGCAACATGCAATTTCTGTTGCACTTTTGTGTTACTTCTTGTGCCTTCAACAAAATAAGCAAGACAATTTTTCTGACTCTTCTAAGTGAAGTGAGTTGCTACGAAGGATGATGAGATTGAAGCAGAGATGAGTTTGCCAACAATGACTTTGATTTTGGAGGGGTTAATCCTCCCTTCTTTCCTGCAACAACTGGATAACAAGGCTAGCTGTCAGTTAAGAGGATACCTCGTTTGGAATGCTGAAATTGTGTCATCACAAGCTGCCATTTTCCATCACATGAAAACTGCTTATCCTTACAGCCTGCAGTAGTCTCTAGGGCATCCATTCAGATCTTATGACAGTGGTTTAAAAGCGGGCTGATGGAGTCCAGTCCCATCTTAGCACTGGGAAGATTGCCATTCTCAGTGTATCACAGAGCAGGATATTCATAACAATCATCAGCCATCCTCATGGAGCTCCTAGAACTCAGAACACACCTGGGCCCTGTGCACAGAAACAGAGGTCACAGCATTGCCAGTACCTACAACCCCGCCTGGGCCACACGTGAGAGCAATTATGCACATTATGTGTAAGGCATTCTTTTAAGAGTTTCACCTAGCTTCAAAACCAACTTACTTTACAAGTGAGAAAAGCAAGACACACAGTTAGGATGTGTCCAAGGGCACAGAGCCAGGATGTCATGGAGCCAGGACTGAGTTAGACCATCTTCTCTGGTATCTGTGCTCTCAAATGCTCTCATCAGCCCATTGGGCTTGCAGGTGCAAGAAATGGTCAATCGATTCAGAAGGAGCTATGCTATGCAGCAGCATTTCCTATTCATCCTTTTCTCTCTGTCTTATTGCCACAACTTGCCAAGGAAGATGGGGCCTGGGACATGACACACTCTTTTTTTGTGAATTCTTCTCTGCCATTAAATCTGCTGAAATTTAATATGAAAGCACATTGGTAGGAAGCTTAATGATATTTCTCATCTATTTCAAAATTTATTTTATTTAAACACCACAGCAAACAACTCAGACATTGTCATAGGGAACCATTTCTCTTGTTGGTATATTAAACTCCTGTAGATTTTATGCCAGACTGTAAAGAAAGAGAGGTAGACCCCTGTGCTCTAGGGGTTTGCATTCAGAGAGGAACCTGCACCCTCTGTGTGCCTCCCGAAGCTGCTTCAAGAAAGGTCTGCTCATGCTTCGAGGCCGGTTGCTGGGTCTCCTTGACCTGCCTTCCCATTGCTCAGGGTAAAGGAGATTGTCAGGCAAGAACTGTCTCGGTTTCCTTTCTCCAGTGCATGAATCTGTCTGCACTTACTGGCCTTCCAGTCTTAGGGCTGGGCTCTGGAAGTGGGCATCTACATGGTGAGCTGAGGAAGGAGGACCTGCTGGCACAAGAACAAACAGATAAGGTGGGAAGAAAATCTACAAGCATATAAAATTCCTTAGCATATAACAAAATAGTGCGCTATAAAGGTGGCATTTCAAATTAATAGGAGAAATAGATATATTAACTAAATGTTGCTAGGTCTACTGGCTAACAATTTGTTATATGTGAGTAAGTAAAAATAATATACATACATACAGCTAGATGACCATTGTACCAATCCAGGTTCTTGGTTGTTAAAAATGGAAACTGACTCTATAGTTTAAGCTGAAAAGAAATTAATTGGAAGGTTTTCAGGTAGATGACACAATTACTGAGAACCCCAAGAAACTGTCTTGGGAAACATCTAGGGCCACCTATTATGGTTGAGCAGGTTGTGCCCTGCCCAAAGGCATTTGTTTGAGAGGATAATTAGAGGCTGAAATCCAGCCCACCTTCTGCTCACCAAGCCTGTGTGTAACATCAACCCAGAGAAAAAGATGCCTAGTCTTCACACAAAACCTCCATCTATTTGACAAGCTGTGCCTCCAGGGCCTGCATCTACTTGGAGGTATGCCTCTCTCTAATTTGTGCAAGGCACTGTATAGACTAGTCACAGCCTGCTCACAGAACTAACCTGACGACCTGTGGCCTCTGACCCTTAATACTGAATGCCACAGCTGACTAGCCCTGGAACCAAGATAGAGTCACAACCCCTGAAGTGAACTTGAAGCTGTTTCTGTTTTTAGTTTACTAACCCCAGGATCCTGGCTGGAAGATGCCAACTGGCCAAGCCACAGCCTGGTACCCCCAGCTTACTGTCTGGGAAATGGGAAAGGAGGTGTCTGGCTTTTTGACTTCCCAAAACACACAGTAGCACATTCCATATTATAGAAAGCTAAAATTTAATAGCAGTCAGTTAAACATCATATGTTGAAAAAAAAAAGAGAAAGATTTGTCAGATCTTAGAATGACGAAGACTTTAGAAACACGAAATAGAAGGAGAAACTGCAAAGACAAAAACTGGCACATGCAGCCTGGAATTTAAAATTTTATGTAAAAAGGCCCTAAATTATAAGGTAAATGGGGGCAAGGGGAATTATGCATAAGACAAATAAAGGTCTAATAAGCTTATCATATAAAAATTTCTCAAAAATCAATATGAAAAACATCCTGTTAAAAAAGTGGCAGAAGGGCATACATAAGTGGACAATTGCCAGGGGAAATAAAGAAGGAACCTAAGAAATATTTTGCCTTTCTAGTTGTCTGTCCCATCTTGTTTGTGAGAACTTGCTGGGGCTGCAGAACCAGGCTTGCAGGTCACTGTCTGTGAGCTCAGCCTGCCATGCAAGATGAGAAGAGAATGGAAAAAATGGGCAAATTTGGAATTCAAGTTCCAGAGAAATGACAGTGAGCAAGAATGAGATTCATGGGGAAAATCTCGCCAAGGATAATGGTCAACACAAAGTCAAAGGTTCAAGAGGCTCTCTGTTCACATTATCTCTTTCAACCCTCAAACAACTACAATGGAGATAGTTGTACAATTCCTGTTTTATAGCATTCTGAAAACTGAAAGGGCTTACCCAGGGTTTATCAAGAACATGGACAATTCAGAATTTAAGCCTACTGATTTCATAGTTTATCGCTATTTTAGTTGCCAAAAATGTTTATGATATTTACACTGCCGTAGGACAAATAGAACTGTGGTAGTACCTGATCAGCTGTGGCGAATATGAGTCTTGGGTGGGGGCCCTAAGAGCCCTAAGGGATGTGTGTGTGGGGGGGGAGTGTTATGATTTACTGCACCTTGTTACATCCCCTGCTTCTGTCGTGCCAACCTCACACTTGGCTCAACCCTTTTTTCCTAAGGAACAACAGTATAGACAAAAAAACTCCTCCCTGGGCAGAAGTGCTTCCATAGATATGCTAAGCGAAGCCTTTGAGTCTCCCCTCCTTCCAGCTCTTCCCCTCCTGCCACCGGCCCATCTTCTTCTCTTTGCAGCTGCAGAACCACCACTACATCCCCGCTCATTGTGAGCAACCAAACTAGGCAAATAGGAAGATGGATGATTAGGCAGGGAAATTTGGGCCACCGTGATGGGAAAGGTGCAGAGGAAAACATTATGGCCTGAGTCCCTTTGAAACATGCTGACAGTTGACGGATGAGCATCCATAAAATGACAAAGGCCTCCCTGTGTAAAGCCCTTGCCACCAGCACTTCTCCCTGGGAAACTAACTGCCCTCAACTGTCAGTGAAAATATTATTTTTTTCCTGGTAATTATTCTCGTCCCTGTTTCTCTCACCAGAGAATGGCCTGCACTTGGCATGTGTGGGTTTTCTCCAGTCTGGCGACTGCCACAACTCTGGCCCACCCATTTTTCAATAAGAAGTGATGAGTTAGCCTGTTGATTAGATGATTATAACTGGGATAGTAAACGGAATGTGTAACGGCATGACCTATTTGTGGTTAACGGGGACATATACTAGGAGAATCCTAACATTTTTTAAAGTAGTGTTAGTGAACCCCGAGGAGGCATGAAAAGATCGGCACATATTTACAAAGCTTCGAGCACGAGGTTGTACACATCTTCAAAAGGGCCCTGCTGATGTGACCGTACAGTTTCTTACTCTGTTTATTTTGTCTGTCCCGTTGCTTTCTGCAACAGAGAATATTAAAAGGGGAGGAGAGGAAGGAGGACAGGGGAACTTGAGGAGCTTGGACGTTGGACAAACTGCGGCAGCTCTGGACTGGAGAGAGGGATCTTTGTTTCTGCAGGATGCTGCGATCTTGGGAATCCACCCAGAAATCCTCAGGAGGCATTTTCTCCTCTCGGATGATAACTTTAGATTCAGGGCCTCCCTTTGTCTTTTTCCCCTAGAGCACTGCTGTCTGACAGGGATTTTCTGTGATGATAAAAATGTTCCATGTATGTGCAGTCCAATAGGTGGTCTCGTGGGGCTATTGAGTCCCTGAAATGTGGCTAGGGTGACTGAGGAACTGGAGTTTACATTTTATCTGACTTTAATCGGGGTTGAGAAAGCCCCTGTGACCGGCAGCACCGGGTGTGCAGCTCTAGCACGGCTGTCAGGTCCGCCTTGGTGCCACAAACTAAACATTTAACTGCTGGAGGCGTAAACGTCAGCGAAGGAACTAGAAATCAGACATTCATCTCAAGCACAGAGACTTTCAAGATTCAGGCCACTTAGCACAGGGTGAGCAGCGCTGGAGCCCTTCCAGGAATTCCCTGTATTCCCCCCTCTTCCTGTTCCGGAGCCTTACCAACGGGGACGCTCTACTTCCGCCCCTAGCTTGGGATGGACTCTCCTCCTTCGTGCCTTTCTCTTTGAAAAAGGGAGTGGATCGTTGGTTTTTTTCGACCTCAAGCCTATTTCCATTGGCTTCAAGTGAGAATTTCCTCCGTGTCAGCCACCTGATCCACCAACTTGGTCAGTGTCTCCCGGGCTCCGAGGCTCAGGAAATGCCAGCCCAGCCAGCTGTTCCCAGATTCTCGGCTCAGCCTGCATCTTGATCCGTGACACCTGCCGGGTTCTCCAGCTCTGATCATCCTATTTCTCCTGGTCCTGCCTGTCCTGGGCTCTTCTGGTTTTGAACTTCTTCTGCATCCTCTCTTCCTCCCCCTTCCCGCTTCACCTTGGCTCGTGACACCCTGTGGAGTCCCAGAGTCATACACTTTGTGATACGTCTTTGGTGTGGTGCTTGAGATTTGCATACATATCCGCTTTGTGAAGCAAACTTCCTTATCACTTTCCTAGCTCCATTTTCTCCACTATCACTAAGCTAACATGACAAGGTATACAGCAGCATTCCATAGCTTGTACAGCATCATGTGATGTGAGTTACCGTCATTAGTGTTTCCGCAGCACCCTTAGAGGACCAACTTCACGGTGACTGTGGAAGAGCAGTGGAGCGGCTGTCTGCCCGCCCTGGAAATGGCCTTGCCTGCCCAGCATGGAGCATCCTCAGCCACCATTATCTGCACCTAACTCTGTTCCCATCCCTAACTTGTCCTGATTCAACTACCCACAGCCTCTCATCATACTTTGGACCTCTTTCCTCGTTTTCCTCATCTATTTTTAAAAAATGGAGACAATAACACCCATCTTACATTCCTTGCAGAGCTGGCATAAAGATCAAATACCGTAAGGTATAAAAGTACTTAGAAAGAATTAACCATGGCAACAACATAAGACATTTCTCTCTTTTGGCAACAAGTTCCTATACTACACATGTGATTTATTCGTGTGCGTACGTGCGTGTGTTCTTTTCAGGTCCATTCAGTGGTTCCTTTTGACCTCCCATTTAACTTTTGACCTCACATCGCATTTCATAAAGTACATTTCCAGTTATTTTATCTCTGCAAAAAGAATATTTTACCACGAATTGGAGATAAAAAGAACTTTGCAGCACAAGGTCTATAGGGGAAAACATCTAAATGAGTCCATTAACGATAACTAAAAAGTCAGTCCATCACAAATGGAAAAGGCGAGTAAACAGTCACATTTAATGAAATCTAGTTAAGGAAATAAATCACTCTCTATTTCTCTTTTCCCCAATGCCAATGTTTCATGACTAGGTTTTTGAAACCAAGTGTTTGGAGATAAAGTTAATTCTAAATGTCATTTTTCAGCTATTTAAATAGCAAGTCTTTCTCACGTGTTTGCTTAAATGCACCCACAGAACTGCATGAAGTCCAAACACTGAGAGCTTCATATACTAAGACTATGTAGTATCAGTGCAAATGAGAAGCTACGTGAGCAGAAACATCATGCTTATGCCCAATTCTTTTCTCTTCCAAATGGAATTTTTAGATAAAATCCTTGAAATTAATGATTAAAAAAACCTAACTCTTTATATCATAGTGAAAACCAAGGCTGACAGCTTCTTATACTACCCATTGTATAGTAGTGATTCCTACTTAGGCCATCAGGAAGTCACTTTTAAAAAAATATTTGACAAGTATTCCACATTTTTATTAAACATTTACAGAATGCTTATTCTACACCAGTTGATATTTTAGGCACTAGGAATATATCTGCAAGCAAAAGGAAATAGATTAAAAATTAGAGGTAACACAGGGTAATAAATTTTTAGTGAAATAAAATTAAATATATGTTTTGACTTATCTAAGTAGTATTACCTTAAATCTAGTTAAAATAGGTAATAATAATAATAATAATTTCTCTGTTCCCTAACTTATAAAAGTAATAGTTATCTTTCATAAACCAGTTTTCTAGCTCAACATACCAACAGGAAGAAAGGATTATTTTTCTTTCTGAATTCATTTTATCCTCCAAAGTACACACAGTAATGTTATATTAACAAGAGTTTTGTTAAAGAACACTCTACCCTTTTTCAGTCCTTCCTTACACATTGCAACATGTAGTGTTAGTAGTTGGATGTGAAAAATTAATAGGCAAAATTTTGTTTCTGTATTTAGCTTCTCCTTCCAAGAAAACTGATGGTGTAAATAAAGTTGGAGACCATGGGTGTGCATGGCACAAATTAATATCCAGGTGAAGTTTTCTTCAGCAGTCTTGACAGCACAGGTATGAGGTGGAAAGAGCACGGGGTTAAAAGACAAGAGTCGTGGGTCCTACTTCACGCCTTGATGCAAATTCACCCAAACATAGATGAGTGCATTAAGTTACCTAAATTTAAGCTTCTGCATCTTCAAAATGAGAGTTGGATCAGTTGACCGAAAAGATCACTTTTAGATATAAAATTACCTAATTCTCTACTGCTAATAAAAATAATATAAAACATAGATCAGTATATAGTTCTGGATATAAAAAAAACATGGTAAACAAATATACCATTAAATATGACTCTGAAGAATTACAAAGCAAAAGGCAAGTTTTTAACTATAAATACATTAGAATTACAAGAACTATGAGTTATATTTAATCTACAGTAGCCGGTGGAAGGGAAAAACAGTGTGAATATAATAGAAAAGTAACCAAATGACAGCCTGTGCATTCCTACCTGCAGGCCAGTTTCTTCTCTCCTCTCCTGACAGGGGCCCAGATCATGGTAATGTTTTCGTGTCATTGCTGTACCTGCTGCTCGGTGTCCCAAGGCCAAATGCCTTTGAGAACAGTGTCTGCATCAGTAACAACCACAACTCACTGGGCCCAGTCACACTCAGCAAATGATTATTCCCAGGTCCACCAACTTCAACTTCACCACTTTGGTAAGGGCCAATGACATCCTAGTGGAGGTGAGAGGGGGCTTTCTCAAAGACTTTCACTTTGTGACTTGCTTCTCCCATTTCCTTACAGTTCTCCCTCTCAATTAATTCATTCCTTCATTCAACAATTTTTTTCACTAATTGTATAATTATACATGTATCAAAATACATGGCAAACACTGAGCTGGAAACCAGGGACAGAGGTGTTCATGGAAGACCTAGTGATCAGGAAGATAGGCATAGAGCATATAATCACAAGTGTTTGATAAACACCTGCTTATCTCTAAGACTCTGTAAGAGGGTATGGGAATTTCTCCCCTGGGAAAGTTTGGAAGCCAGTTGAGTGATACCATCCTATTGGATGATGAGTCTCTTCTCAGGGACAATCAACAAGTATCTCAAGATTACACAGACATGTCAACCCTGTCCAACTTCTAAAAAATGTTTTTCTGCCAATCTGCAAACTGTTTTTGTCACCTCTGTTCAAGAGTCTTAACATTACAGAATTCTAGGGCCAGGCTGTTGGTCCCAAATCTGTCTTTACCATGCCGAGCTTCTCCCAGAACTGGGCTCGTGAGGTGGATGCGCCATGGAGTGGTGAGAACCTGGACTGCCGGGTTCAAACTGCTCTCTGGCTGTGTAATCTTTGGTAAGTTATTTAACCTCTTTGAGCCTCAGTTTCTTTATCTGTACAACAGAGGACTTGAAAGATTATGACAAAGATTAATTGAGATATCTATACTTTGCAGATACCTTGCTCATAACAGATCCTCAAAAATGTTAGTTCTTTTTATTCCTCTTCTCCCCGAAGCCCTGTTTCAATACGTGTGCATATCTGATAAGGATTGAAAAGAAATGAAAACAACTTAAACAGCTGTAACTCCAGGGGCAGGGGGAAATCTCTGAGTAAAGTACTTTTTGAAACCAAAATCAGTCAAAGGGAGAAATAAAGTGGGAGAAACCCATTTGTTTCTTAACAAGCAGTCCACTTCTGCTCTGCTGTGTCTCTGTGACTGGGCTGCAGAAGAGGCCCCACCCAACTTCTCAGGTCTAGATGAGCCCTCACTGGCCCTTGTAATTACCTATTTATATGGAAATGAACTACTTCCCTCCACCCCTTGGAAACACTTATTGATACGGAGATGCACTAGGGTCAGGAGAGAGACTCTGGAAATATTGCAGTTTATGCACAACAGTGAATCACGATGATAAAGTTGTAGGGGTTTGTTAATGATGTCTCAGTTCCTGCTATTAGACTTTGTTCATCAAATGTGTATTATACATGTAAACTTTTCCTTTTACACAGGTACCACTTATTTATGGTAGAAAATCAGGTAAGTAAAAAGAAGAAGAAGTTATCACCCATAATGTCACAAGTTAGAGATATTTATTGACAAAATAAATTTATTAAATGCTAGGCTAAAATGATGGTAAACTTGTCAAAAAACATCACATATTTAGCAAAATGTGACAGACACTGATGAAGAGCTGACTTAAAAGGAGGTAAGAAGGGACCGACATGCTCAGATAGGATTTTGGCTTTCCTGTCGTGAAGAGTCTGCCTCTATCCATGTAGCTGGTCTAAACTGAGGGAGCCTGAGTCTAAGAATTGTCAGAACCAAGGAATTCCAGTCATTCAGTGCTAGTGATGGGGCACTGTGAGCCTTGGTGGACTTGGCCTCTGGCCTTCCTTCCTGGGAAAACGGGGATCATCATGGAAGACTGTCCCTCCCAGCACTAATTTACCCTGTAAAATACTTAATCAGGCTCATCTTTGAGGCCAGCCTGTGATGGGCCATAGGTCATAGGTCATTCTCTGCCTCCTCTCCCCCTACATTTCTGCTTCATCACTTGCTGATATTCCTGCTATTTTATAAGATGGAGATTTTGATGCCACACATGAACAGTCTTGTTCATGTTGCCTCCTGGCCATCTCATGTTTTACCAGCCTTATTTTTCCTTGTAGTTGCCACTGTCTTAAATATTAAGATATTACACTTTTTTCATCTCTCTCCCCTTTCTAGAGTGAGAACTCCACGCATGTAGGGACTTTCATTTGATCCATTCTTTGCTGTATCTCTACCATCTGGCACACTCTGGATGCTTAAGAAATATTTATTGAATGAAAATGGGGGAAAAAACCCAAAGCATATAACGTGCCAATAAGTAAGTATAAAATACCATCTCAGATCATTCAGTTTTTATGATGGGAAAAGTTGAGGAGAGGCCACTGGGTGTACCATGGAGCATGGTGGGGATGAAAAAAGGAAGACCCGCATTGTCTAGTGCTGTGGGGTACACATCACCCACTCCAGGGGTCCTTCTGCGTTACCATGGGTTCATCCCCATGGAGGAGGCTGTGAATAAAATTCTTCACTGACACTACAGAATTAAAAATATGAGTAAGGCCAGTCTGCCACAACAAAATACTATAAGTAGGTGGCTTAAACAACACAAATTTATTATCTACCCATTATGGAGACTTAAAGTCCAAGATTGAGGTGTTGGCAGGTATGATTTCCTCTGAGACCTCCCGCCTAGGCTTGCAGATGGCAACACTTGTTGCCACCTCACATGGCATTTTCTCAATGCACGTGCTTCCCTAGCATCTCCTGTATGTCTTAATCTCCTCTTCTTATAAGAACATCAACTGGATTGGATTGGGGCCCATCCTAACAGCCTCATTTATCTTAATCACCTCTTTAGAGGCCCTCTCTCTAAATGCAGTCACATTTTCAGATAGGGGAGTTAGGGCTTCAACATAAGAATTTTGGAGGCTCTCAACTCAGCCCATAACAGTTTTGGTGGTCTCTCAGTTTTGGTGGCAGAAACATCCTGCCTCACATGCATACAAAGCTATTCCAATGAGCTTTTTAACTGCAAAGAGTTGTGCATGCAAAGTCTCCTGGGAGGATTTTGCAGAGGAATATCATTGGATGATCACCCAATTATGGTAATACATGATCTTAATAAATGAGATGTATCCCAAGGACTATAAATTTCTCTAAATCCCTTACAAACTGGATTCCAAATTATGATATGGTGCAATGGAACCCAAATATTATAAAATATTGGTTATCAAAGGAATATAAGGATATTAGGTCAAACTACCTAGATTGTCCTAAACCTTTTTCAGACACAGATATATAAAAATATTTTACATGAAGATAATTGGAAGTATTTCTACTAAATCTAATCTCATTTCTTCAAAAATAGAAAGTAGAAATACAGTCAAAGTATTTAATGCAAAAAACAGCATGGAGTAAAACACCTAGAGACACATAAATGGCCATGGCTCTGCAAGCAATGATGGGAAGTAGAAGAATGGACATGCATGAGCCAGAAGGAAATTAAATGTCATTTAGTCAAGGATTTTTACTTTGTATATGGGGAAATTAATTCTTGAGAAGGCCAACTGTCTTCTCCATGTGACAGAATGTAAGTCACGGCCAGTTTACCCACTCCTCCCCATTCAGTGTTATAGCTCCAGCTCAGTACTCACTCTGGTGTGAAATCCAAGGTGAATGGCTTCATCTGCCCAGAGGCCTTGCTAACTTCATTAGAATGAGAGTTACAGCATATCAGAGGAATGAGTGCCACTGGCAAAATTTAAGTAGGAAATAGAGAGCCTGATAGAGAGCAGAATCCAGATCCAAAAGGCAGGGGAACACTGTTTACCACCTCTGTGACCTTAGGCAAGAAACTTCACTTCATTAAACCTAATTGTGCCATGTGCACACCAGAATAACTGATAGTTCTGACCCCCGTGGGCTTTACTGGGCTGTTGATGAACAAAAAAGATAATGGACCAGCAAACTCTTTGTAAATGTTAAAGTGGTATCCAAACACTATATGTGATTATCATTATTATATGCCAAGAATTAGCGTGCCAGTGAGATCTAGTTTTTAGGCAGAGAGCTGATTTGGAAATGTAATCTGAGCTAGGTATACTAAGAATGAAAATGTCAGTTTTATTTACTTCCCTTTTTTTAAAAAAAATAGTGCCAACTATATGAACCAACCCAGAGTTCAAGTTTAAAGAACACCATCTCCATTTTAATTAAAGTACATCAACTATGGCCTATAATGACAGCTACCACCAAGAGGAGATGGTATTGAGACCAGTAATTTCCTGGCACCATTCCATCGGAACTAGTCTGTTTAATAGAGGGTTGGTAGAAGCTTCAGAACTGAGCACTCCTGTTAGAAGAGAACTCCCTGCTGGCAGGTCTCTGAAAATCTAATTAGCAACAGCCATTAAGAATTAGGTATTGAACATCACTTCTATATAAAATCTAAATGCTCCTGTCCTTACTAGTCTTTGCATACAAAATAAACTCAAACTTATTTTCTCCTGAAGCCCCTATTTGCCTAGTATCCAGAAAATATCTCCCCTCAAAATATTACCCTGATATTTCTGAGTTCCCCAGAAGACTATGTTCGGGAGCTGGTCCTTTGCAAGCTGTTCCTGCCTACCACACCATGGGTGGCTGCCTCTGCTATTGATGAGCAGCATCAGCTCACACTGTCTTGGTTTACTGTTCTCCACTGGTGATTGCCACTGACATCCCAGGGCATAATCTCCTGCCTGGCCCTGGTCTTCCCCCAGGCAGAGACTCCACCTCACATCAAGGACTGAGCATGCTTCAGACTTCTGGCCTCAGAGTCCAGTCCCCTCTGGGCTCTTATTTTATTAATCCTAGAGAGAAGAGAAAGGCTTTCTTGCAGACTTCCCCTCCAGAAGCCCAAGCAGTTTATTACGTCTTGCCCCAGAGCTCAGCAATTCACAACACAATTTGACCATTTGCAGATATATTCTTTTCAGGAAGAAACCTCTACTCACAGGCTAGAGGCTGGCCTGAGAATCACACAATTAAAATAGAACAACATTCCGAAGGCCTAGCCCCTGAGGTTTTAATATGTTGACATTTGCAAAATGTGGAGCCTGGCCCAGTTTGTACTGTTTTAGGTTCAATCCATATTTTTTTGCATTATTTCTTCTGTCATTAAGTAAAGAGGTTGAGCCTACCCGATATCCCTACTGGCTGTGTCTTGGTTTCCAGGGTCTTGTAAACAAATATTCTGAGGAGGAAGTTGCTTGGCTCATATAACTAGGAAGTCCTTAGATGAAGCTCCCTAAGGATGCCACACACACACCCACTGTCACATCTGGATTCCTTTCTTCTCTATTTATACATTATGCTACTCTCTTACTCTGTAAAGAATTCTTCCATGTAGTAGGTAGAAGATTGAGGGTTTCATGGGTGCAGACAACTCTAAAGGCAGTTGTCTCCATTTTAGCACCCGAAGTGGAGAGCTGAAAGGACTCTGATCCACCACTGGTCACATGAGCATCCGAGGCCAATTACTACCGTTGAGTAGATATAGGCTTATATATCCAAATGGAGTGATAGGTCAGGCCAAAGGGAAGGAGAAGCTATTCCAAGAAGGAATAAGTAGCACAATAGATAAACAGAAGTAAGGGATTAGGGCTGTCTACTACAAATTTAGGGACCTGAATGTGAACTTTCGACCTCTTCAAAAGGGGTCTAGTAAAACCTTCAGTTTACACTACTAAGCAGAATTCGTTATGCCTTCATCTGATAAACTGGAAGCAGGCGTCTTCACTGAGTTGAAGACCCACTTTGGTGGATGTTTGTCTCCCACCGTCTCTCAAGTCCCCCCAGAGTGATGTCAATTAAAACAAAGAGAGGATCTGCTCCAAGTCCAGTGTCAGTCTCCTTTCTAGCAAGGAGAAGGTGCTTGAAACTCTCTAAACTGGAGATCTTCTAGTTTTGAAATTATCAGTCCCACTGGAAACCCTGTGATATATGTAGCATTACTTCATGATTAAAGCATGGATTTTAAAATCAGACAAGTCTGGATTTGAATCCCCTCTCTACTACCTACTATATACAGGACTGAGTAAATCTGGAGATATTTGCTCTTGATCTTACAAATGAAGATAATTTTTATTCCCACTGGGTCGTTGTGAGGATTAAATCAAATAATGCTCTACAAGCAGTAGCTATTATGAATGGTAGCAGCATAATTCAACTTTTACTTTCATTCAAGCTGATTCTATATACTGTTATCAGGAAGTAAAAGCTCTTTCCAACTAAGTGGCCATGTGGAACATCTATTCTAATCTTTTAACTGGCTTACAGAAGGAAAACTTAGAGTGACATCAGTTTTTAGATACATCCTGTCATTTATGAAGACAGGGTATTCACAGAAGGATTTTAGAATGTATATAATAAGGAGCAACAGAAGGAAAAAGGGGAATGAGAGTGAAGAGTGACTAGATGCCCAAGTCAGTGAAGTCTGTGCTGTGGAGTTCGCATTCTCAAGGCAGGGGCTTCTCACACTAATTCCTAAATTAGAAGCTCAGACTAAAGGCCTCACAGGATGTGAACATCTCGGTTTCACAGTCTAGGAGATCTGGGACTCAGATAACACTCAACACCCTGCCAACCCTAAAGATATGCACAGGCCCAGTCATAAGTAGAAAGCCTACCATAGGAGGAGGACCTTCCTAACTAAAACAAAGCCACAGAAAATGCAAGACTCTTAAGAAAGCTCAATGTCCCAGAGAAGGGGCAATCTGAATTCAGCAGAGCAAGGGTCCCCGTCCTAGAAGAGTTTCAGGTTTCAAAGAATTTCAGTTTGGAGAACTGAGTGGTAGTGCATTAGGAATATTGAGAGGATGTATTAAAATCCAGAAGTTAGGAACAGTCTGAAGAATCATCAGATAATATCATCGAGGTCCAGTAGATTCTGTCCATGGAAAAATAAGGTTTCATACTGAAAAATGCACAGGGTATTCAGGAGAAAAGCAGATGGGGAGAGGAGAGAGAATGAGAAGGAAAGGAGGAAGGGAAGGAGAGACAAAAAGAAGAGAATGAGCAGATGAGAAATGATAACCTACTATACTGGAAATGGGAAATAGGAAAACACAGCCCCCTTCCCTGCCACACATACACATAACCATCACTGCTAGAGGCAGTCTTACCATGAACCTTTGAGAGTTTAAATTTTAGGCTCTCTCACTTGCTCAAGTTCCCTTCCAAGACACAATAGAGAGGCCCAGGCTAACTTGTTCTCATGTGGTATGTTTTGCTAAATTTGCAAACCTAGCTTTTTAAACCACAATCAGTCAAGACCACTGGCTCTCTCCATTCCATCTTCCTCTCCACTCAGGTGGCACTGGACGAACCACAGGCATTTTGGGATCAGACTAAGGGGAAGTTAAGTTAGGAATAACTTTGGTTTGAATATAGTGGGAATATTTAGGAAATTCACTGTCACAGGGCCAGAGTTCATATTGTCACATGGATATGTCCCTTGATGCCAGCACCAGAAAGATGTGGCTGAGGGAGGAAAAAGAATGTTTCATACAGACAGAGCTAGAAGCTTTCTTTGGAGAAATTCTTCAAAATATTACAGCTCATATACTAAAGAAATGATATAGTTTTCACAAGTTTGATAATTCTAAAGTTTGGTATACATTTCCAGTAACAAGTTATGAACCTGCAGAAATGCTCCTGGACTGCCAATAAAAGAAAAAGCCTTTGACTAGCCTAGAGGAGAAACTAAATTATTTTTCTGTCTTTTGTAGACATTGATATTACTAGGGTTGCCAGATTAAAAAAAGATGCTGGTTAAGTCTGAATTTCAGATCAACAAATAACTTTTAGTATGACTATTCCCAGTATTGCATGGAATTCAAATTTAACTAAACATGATAAACCTGGCAACCCTATCAATTAAAAAATCATCAGTATATGAGAAGGTCACCAAAGAGTTTACAGCTGAAAAATGCAGGAAAGAAAGCCTTACAGCCGTGCGCCAGGCAATTAGTTGAGAAAATCCTTTTTTATGGTTTTGTGGTATTTATAGTATTTGCCAGCTTTGTCCCATGATACATTTATACATAAATTTATAATTTTTTTCTTCTAAGGCAGCCCACAGACCTGGATCTGCCCCTTTCCCTACTTTTTTCTCCACACGATACAAAAATCTTTCAGGATTCCCAGGAATGGAATGGAAGGACAGCCAACAGGAATAATGGTGATGCTGGCCAAATACATTAAAGGGAGTTAAGAAGGTGTTTTAGAGCTGTGCCAGGGAAAAGAAATACCTGAGCATATGTAGAGCCATTAACAAATAAGGTAAGGAGTAAAATTAATAATGACTTTAAAACAGCTGAGATAATGAACTCCTTTTTCAACTCTGTCTTTGGCAAGATAAATAAGGAAATGGAATTTGCAGAATTAGGAAGTAATGAAGACCTTGCACAAATAGCTATTAATACAAGGTAGGTAAAAAATGCTTAAAAATCTGAATAAATCAGGGTGACTTGGAAATATGCATCCTGAAGTCCAGAGATGAGCACATAATGAAGTTACTAAACTACAGACCATTGTTTTCAAAAATTGGTTGGCTTAAGAGAGGAAATTGAGAGCAGAGAGAGGGAAATGGGAAGCAGAAAATATAAATGGATTCAAGGAGGGAATTTGAGAAGTAAAAAAAAATCTTAACCACTATAATGTATATTTGAATTATATACTAACCAAAGGAAATAAACACTTATTAAGGAAATCCAACAAAAATATTAAACCTCAGAAAATCACAATATCAAAGAAGAGTCAATAATGTGTATGTATAACAAGAAGCCTGACAGAAATAAAATAGAAATGTGTAGTATTATATATCATGAACATTTTGTACCCCAAATTATTTCTGCTTGGCTAAATAAAGAATATATTTATTTAATAAAAATGAACTGAAGAGTCATAAATAGCAGCAGTAAATGAAATGCTGGACAAAAAATAGTGGGATGCCACGGGAATGCATCGAACAGGAGGTATTCTAACTGCCAGCAGATTCTTAAACTTCCTTTTGGAGATTCATAAAGGACAGATAAACAAGATCTATAACTGATAAACAGTTTTTCACTACAAAGACACTTCAACATAGAGCTCATGAAATCACAAGGTAGAAGAACTAGAAGGTACCTAATGTAAGGCAGGTGAAATCAATTTTTACAAGGCAAAAAGTAAAATCCAGAGAACTGCAAATCAATGAAGAATTGGTATCCAGCAGTTCATTCATTTTATAGATGGGAAAGTTGAGGCCCAGAGAAAATAAACAACTTGTCCAACATAGCTGGAAGCAAAGCCAGGAGTGGAAACCAGAGTTTTCTGATTTTGTGTGTAAAAATCAGAGGGCAGAGACCAAGTTTGTTTCAAATCACTAAAACTCAGCACCTCACCCTGTGTCTGGCATACACATACTCGATATTTGCTAAATTATTTAATAAATATGATGCTACCATTGTTTACCTTTACTTTTATTTAATAATGAATTTCTCTCCATCCCCTTCTTTGGTTCCTAACTGTGAACAAGGAGTCTTGGCTCAATTACTTTTGAGGGGCCACAAGCAAATAAAACCATTTTCAAGAATGAACAAGTAGTTAAGGCTGTTAAAGACAACAGTAGTATTAAACCCCAGATAAAGACATTATAATTCACTCAAAATCTTTGCACTTAAAGAAAAGATTTGTGGATTCATCTTTGTGACATCTTTCAGGGAGGCTTGGTTTTATATTCATTCAGAGGGAAAGTAATCTCCAGTTAATTAAGATAATGTATGTACAAAACCTAGCCAACAGCAAGCTTCACATGGTAGAAGAGTGGATGTGCAGCAAATGTTTAATTTTATCTTTCATCTTTGAAACATCCGGGGCATTCACAGCCAATACAGTCAGATCAGATCTTATGCATCACCAAGATGACCCAGAACTCCAGTGGATGTTAATGTGACAGAGAACATTTTAGAAAAGGTGATAGAGAAGAAGGGCCAAGAAGTCTCACTGAAGTCAATGTTCTCAGTCTATTCTTAAGTGAGCCCTCCAACTATATCAATACCTGATTCTAAAGTCAAAAATCTTGTGACATTAATGAAAGAGCCTATGTATCTATAAATGACTCAGAAGCCTCTGCTCAGTGAAGACACCAGAATTTCTGCAGTGGAAGGGCTATGGGAAGCAACGTTTCTAGGCGTTAGCAAAATTACATAGCAAACACAATATTCTCACTGAGATTGTGTATTTACATATGTGGGTAGAGAGTGGGTGGTCCGGGCTTGGAGATTATTGGTATTCTAATGCCCATCTCCCTCTCCAGGTCATACTTGGGGCTCTCACTGCCCCAGTCCTTAAAAACAATGAAGAAGTTAATTTAGGCAACTTGATGTAACATAGGGAGGTCTATGATCCCTTTAAACTTGTCAGTTTTGCATGGAGAAGATCTGTCCTCATTGTGATCAACCAATAATTTGTCTGTAGGAAACACTGCACAGGGAATAAAGTACAGCAGCAGAAGAAATGGAAATGATTCACTATGACCACACTGCCAGGCTGGGAAGTAGGTCAGAGTTGGTCTTAAATCTAGTACAGCTAAGGAATCTCAACTCTAGAAGTAGGAGGGTTCAAACACAAGTCTGATGCAGACCTAAGTGCTGCCAGTTCTCAGAGACTAGCTCATGATGATTGGGGGTGTTTGCAAGGGAGTCTTTTGTTAGAGTGCTGGATTCCAGGACCATTGTGACCTTAATCTGGAGATTCTAGGTTTCTTGACTATAGACATACACAGTATCATTATTCTTCATCCATCATTTAGGTGCAAGTGAACAGCTAAATTCATATTTAAATATTCTTAAGTTACTCAGATATGTTTCTTTTCCTTGAGTATTTCTCTCCTAAAATTATTATGGCATGCGTGTTCCTCTTGAATACCCAATTTTTCTGCTTTTGGAAACCCAGAGCTGAGACACTTTGCATTAATTCTCAGTGCTGTGTTAAGAAAGTCTTGCTAGGAAGACAGCTAAGAAGAACATACTCTCACCCTGACTGAGCAACTAATTATAGAAAACTGCAGAGACAGGGGTTCTTAGAGACACAGAGAGATCAAAGCTGAGTTCAGACATGTTTCTGAAAAAGCAGAGGCATAAATTCCAGTCTGTCATAGAGAAAATTCAGTCTTCTTTTTACTCAGTGTTTTTAACTCAAATTTAAAGTTCATCTTCTCTTAGCAGAACATTGTTTCAATAAATCCTTTTTTGATAATAATTCAAGTAGACAAAAAAGTTTCATGACTCAATAAAAGAGACAAAATTGTGTAGCTGTTTGGCTGTGGCTTTTTTAAAGAAATACACTTTAGAAAAATAATCGCAAACAATGTCCATTTGAAGGTTCAGCATTTATTAAGCTCCAACTATATGAAACATACTATGCTGAGAAAAGTGATTGCAAATACAGATAATACATGCTTTTGGATAGATCTAAAGACAGGAGAAGGGAGAGGCACACTTACAGATAACTATGACCCAAGCCAACTAGAATAAGTAATAGGGAACTCAGTAGGAGTCAATAGAAAAGAGCCATAAGAATATCTATAAAACATTACACTATATTTAAGTAGTAAAAAATGTTCAGGACAATGAAGAGTTTTGCTCTATTTGGTGGTGGTTAGGTCATATTTGTATCATTGGGTTGAGCTCTGAGTCTTATAAGTGAAGAGGGGTATAGACAAAGTGGAGGCACCTTGAAATGAGGGTGAGGAAACAGACAAAACATGCCCTGAAGAGTAGCTTTAGGAACTGAGGATGTCCAGCCTCAGAAGAGGATAAAGTGGTTCATTAAAAGGTTTTTTTAAAAGCTGAAGGGCTTACTTGTGAAGAGGGAGTAGACTCTGGTGAGCAAAGCAGGTACCAGAGGAAGGAAAGTTTAAACAGGTATATATGATATAAGAGGAGTTGTCTGGCAATTAAAATTGTCTTTGCTTGGAATAGGTTGCCCCTAAAAAGCATGACCTGCTTGCTTGTACAATTGTTAAAGGAAAGGCTGCAAGAGAACCTAAGGAAGTCATTGAAGAAAGGGCCCATTCAACAGTGGAACATGGGCCAAATGACCCTTCAAGACCCTCTTAGGTCTTTAAGATTCCAAGTGCTGTATTAGAGAAGTAAAAACATTCAGGGAAAGAATGCGCAGGAAAGATTAATACTGACTATAACAGTCTGGGGAACCTTGTACAGGATGTGGAACTTAAGCTGAAATTTGAAGAGCAGCTAGGATCTCAGGACACAGTAATAGAAAGTTCATTCCAAGTGGAGGAAATAGGATGGACAGTTGTAAATAGATGTTATCCTTGGGAAATGACAATATGGGTCATAGTAAGAGTGAGGGCTTTGAAGTTAGATCAACTACATTTAAGTCCCGGCTAAGTTTCTTTCAGTGGCTGCATCTTTACCCATGACTTCAGCCAAGACTTCTATTCTCTCTAGTTCCATATCATTCTTCTGGCTCCAAACCAGTCCAAAAGAAGTCCTCATGGGACTCACACATTTAATGTGTTTCCAACTAAACTGGCTGACTTTCAGTTGAAAGCTGCACCTCTTTCTATATTCCGCATTTCAGGGAAAGCATCACTGAGTACCTTAGTTGTCTGGTCAAAGAATGGACATCAGCTTCGCTTCACCCTTTCCCACACTGCTCATTCCCACTGCTGTCCCCCACGTCTGGCCGCTTCACTTCCTGAACAGATGTAGGTATCTCTTCTTCCTTTCCAGGTGCTCTATCTCAGCTTTAGTTCAGAGGTCTGTCATTTCTCACCTAAATTCATAAGTGGTCTATCCAACTCTATGCCCACCACATTTTTACCATTAGCATATCCTCTACCTCAGAGTAAAAATGCCATATTAATCACCAATCTTACCCAAAATTCTTTATCATCTTCATAATGGAACTCAAGCTACTTAATGTGGCACACAAGGTCTTTCATAGTCAAACCCTGTTGAGCTGAATTCGGTACAACCCTATCTGACCCTCAACTCCACCATTAGTATATTTCTTGCAGCTAACCCATTAGGACACATCGGTCAAGGCCTTCAGCCCTTTGCTCATGGGAATTTTGGTTTAGAAGCCGCTTTCTGGGGCATCCCTTGGTTCCCTCCTTTGTGGAGGCCCAGCTGTTATCAGCACTCCCAGAAGCCTCCCTGAACACATCTTCCTCGCCCTCCTCCCTTTGCTAAGAGCTCCCAGAGCACCCTGTCTGCACCCTTATCGTAACACCACCCACGCTCCCCTGTGACTGTCTGCTCACACCTCATCTTTCACACCAGTTGGTGAGCAACTTGACGGCAAAATTGAGTCTTCAGTGCTGCCTCCCTGGCAACTAGAGGGACACGCAGGTACTTGTGGAATGGATGACAGCTCCGACTGGTTGTACAATCTCAAACTGAACTTCTATGATTTCCTCTGTAATCATCTGTGAAGCTGAAATTACATAGCTGATTTCACTGTTTCTTGTGGAAATAAATGGAAAAACAAATTTGGGCTATTTTATGGCTAGAGCACAGAGTTTTTGTAAGGATATACCATGCAATAAAGTTGAAGATACTGAAAGAAAGGCATTAGAAGCCAGGTTGAAGATGCTTGGTCGAAATGTGGAGAGATGGAAATAGTCCTCTTCACTAATATTTTTGAAGTTCAACATCTCCACCAGGAACACAACAGTTTCGATGAAAGTGAGAAATCTGGTCTGATACTAGCATATGACTGTGGTTCAAATGTAGGTTCAGATCTCTGCCTCTTTATTAGCTGTGAAATTCTAGGCCAATTATTTAATCTCCCTGTACCTCTGATTCTTCATCTATAAAAATGCAAAAATGTACTTACAAGAAAGTTGTTAAAAAATTAAATTAAATTAGATGACATGCAAATTGCAGAAGCTAGTTCTAGGCAGTCAGTAAAAGCTATAAGAGACACTTAAGTGTTACTTACTACGCCAGGCACTAGTGGTTTCCATATACAAGCCTATTTTATAATCATGACAATCTTATGAAGCAGGTTCTGTCATTATCCCAATTTACATGTGAGGAAGCTGAGGAACAGAGAGGCTGAGGGTTTTGGCCAATGTCACAGACCAATAAATGCCCAGCAAAAAATGCTCTCTAGGAAATGCTGAACAGTTGGTAACTATGGATATTACCGTTGTCCCTCAATTCTCTTTATAGTCAATTTTCAACACCGTTGGTGAATGAACTTTGTGGCAGATGTCATGCTTCTTCACTAAAAGGAGAGATTTTTTCAGGTCAGATGATTGCTGTGCAGAGCCTGATAAATTTCAAGAGTGGCTTATTGTTTCATGTCTGGGACAACTCAATTGTGAGGGTATGTTATTATCAAAAAAGGGCTTGTCATTATAAATAAGATTGAGTCATGTCAGGATTGTAATCCCAAAGTAACAAACAACCTTTTAAAACCTCTTCTCATTTTTTCTTATTTTGTGTAATAATATTTGTGTCATTAGGACAAATTCATTTAAATTGTCAAGTTCTTTTTGAAACAAAGTATAGCATTATTTAATTAGTCTAAATGTTGAAGACATCAATTATAAACTTTAACTTAGGAAATAACAGCTGCAAATATAAGCAATTTGTAAGACAGGCTTGCCACTGAAGCCCCTAGCTGTAATCAATTCATGGTATTTGTGCTTTGGATCCTACCATGCTTGTGCTTTCCCTGGGCTGAGTTAAAATGCAGTGGTGAGCCTAACTCGCAGCAAGCACATCAAACTATGACAGGACCTGGTTCTCAGGGCCCAGGGATTCTACACAGTCAGTCACGCTCAGTGTCTCAGAAGCAAGATGCCTGCCAGTCCAGGGAACAGTTGCAGCCCTTTGTCATCATACCAAATGCCAACAATTGTTCAACATAATTTAGAAATTCCGATTTTTATGTGAAAGCTTTATTTTAAATAATTACTCAACTGTTTAAAAAATCATTGTGCTAGTCAAACAAAACACTACTCAGCCTTTGGTCATCTGCTTGCTAATCATCCATGTGTGACCTGTGGCCTAATTTTTCATCATTATTCATTTCCTCCCTTGCAAATATCCAAGACCAAGTAAACCACCAAGTCCAAACTCCTCAGACTGAGGTCCAGACCTGGTTGGTTTTAGCTTAGAGTCCAGAAAACCTGAAAGTCTCACCACTCCTCATCCTGGGCCGATAATCCCTTCCTCTGCACCTTTCTTTTCTGTTCTGCCTGCTGGTGTTCTTTCCCTGTCTCCATGTTTCTATTCTCTCCACCCTTCGGAGGCCACTCTAGTTCCACTGCTCTGTGAACCCTCCTCCGTGCTCCCAGCTGGACGTCAGCTTTCCCCTCCTTGGCATTCCCCCGCACCCAGCACTTACTGCTTCTGCTCTGAGGCCATGTCTTACCGCCTCATCTAGACTGAGCTCTCTGAGGACAGGAACTCTGCTCCTCTCCTTTATGCCCTCCAGAGCTTTGTCTGCCTGCATAAATTATCCAGTCTACATTTGTTGAATGAATGGGCCCTTAGAGAATCAGGGTGAGGAAGGGAAACTAGGTTTTATGTAGGTGCTTACTGAGGTGTATAATGGCAGTTGGCACTGGTGGCTCTGTTTAGAATCAGAGGTTCACATTTTGATCTTGACAGCTACCTGACCAATTTAGGCATGTCGTTTTCCCTTTCTGAGTCTCAGTTTTCCCAAATACTCACCTCATTTTGTTTGAAATATAGAATATAACACGTAAAGTACTTAGCATAGTGCCTGGAGCACCCCATGCACACATACATATATGGTCTAATCAGAACTCTCCAGAAACTTCTTTTTCAGACTGAATGATCCTAAACAACTTTAAGAGACAAACTTGTAGGCAGATCTTCCTTCAACCAAACAGGAAGATTGGGAAATTCCAGAATTCCACAAACCTTCCAGGGAAATTATGAAGGATCCTTTTTCATGAGATTCTTAACATTTTTTCCATGATAAGGTTTTCCTTTTTGTCATTATCACTTAGCTGAAGAGATCCAAAACCAAAAAAATGGGACACGCAAAGAGAGACCAAGTTTGCTGATAATCTCATCAGGCCCACTTCCTTGAAATCTTTATGTCCAGCCTGTGCTTGTTCTCCTACTGATGACAGCAAGAATCGGTTACTGGCCTGTACGGTGTATTTCCAGGAGACGTGTGATTCTGACCTCTGCATGCCAGGCTGACTTGCACAATTCAGAGGCTGGGTTCAGGGAAAGCAGCCTTTGATCATCTCAGCTGGGGAGCTTTATTAGGAGTGCTTACTGAAGCCTGTGCACACAGTCATTTTTGCCCACCTACTGTCTAGCCAAGACAAGGTAGTGGTGCATGGTCTCTTCTGGCTCCCACGGGTGGTGCTTAAAGTTTAGTTTATTTCTTTTTAAAGTCCAGCTCCCTTCATAATGACTTGTCAGGGGCATTCCCATTGCTTAATTGTCAAAGGGGCACCATACCAAGATCAAAGCAGCTGTGGAGATGGAGGGGAAATATTAGGATAACGAAAAAGAAAAAGAAGAAAAAGGATAGAAAAGGAAAAGAAAGAAAAGGAGGGAAAAAGGAGGGAAGAGTATAGGGCAGGATAGCATTGCGACTTCATTCCTGGGCATCCTCTCTGGCTTATTTGTGTCTATTAAACCTTCATAGTCATGCATCTTACAGCCTGAGATCTATGGGCCATGTAGAGCTTCAGGACAAGTCACACTGCGTATTCCCAAAGAGAGGCCAGTAAACTTTCAGGAACTCAGCCGTGAGCGCTGTCTCTGGGCTCTGAATATACATTTCACACTGGGTTCTGTTTGGCCAGTGCCTGGCTTCACAGCTGTGCTGGCTGCTCAGCAGGGAGTGCCACATCTGTTCTCCAAAGGCATTTAACAAATTAACTATAACAAAGTCACTCGGACATAACATAGATTCACACATGCTGTGTCATGCCAAGGAGAAGCTTGTCAGTGTGCTGTTTTCACAGATATGAAAAGAAAATTCCCAGGACCCATCAAATGTGTGGAAATACAACTATGTTTAGAAAAGAAGGCAGGAGAAGAGGTGAGGGAACAAGACAGCGCCACAGGCCAAGATGAAAATCCCTAGACTATCCACATGAATGGGGTCATGAGGGCAGTTAATTGGTGACAGAAAGAAAAGCTTATTTTGAGTCCTCACAGATTAGTGTAACGTCTGTACACATACAGAGATATATGCAGTGGTTTAAAACCAAGCTGAAACAGGAACAATTGGACAGTCTGCATGGCTGCAGGGTTTCTGTTTGGTATTTCATGCACATGATTTCATTTTCATTCATTTGATGATCCAGTAAGGTATATGGTAAGTGAGGAAGCTAGCGGGGGAGACTGGGGCTCAACAAGAAGTTAAAGAAGTTAAGTAGAAAAGGTCACAGATTGTATGATTCCATTTATATGAAATATCCAGAGTAGGTAAATCCATAGAAATGGCAAGCAAATTAGTGGTTTCCCAGGGCTGGGAGGAAGGGGGAATGAGTAGTAATGGCTTAAGAAGTCAAGTTTCCTTTTGGGGTGGTAAGATGTTCTTTACTACCTACCATTACTAGGTAGAAGTAATGGTTGACAACACAGTGAATGAACTAAATGTCACTAAACTGTACATTTGAATATGGTTAATTTTATGTTATGTAAACTTTACCCCAATTTTAAAAAATAAAGTTAAATTTTGTCTAGAGTTACACAGCAACTAAGTGGTAGAGCCCAGAGTAGGAACCCAGTTTTAGCTAAATCAGGTCTATAACAAAAGAGGACTAAGCCTATAAATTCATTAGTGGTTCACATACAGAACAAACTGTATTTACAAACATACCATGTCCTCTCTTTAACTCTGGCCCTTGTGACCTGCTTCTTCTTCCATATCCGTTTCCTCCGTTCACCAGCCTCAGACTTTTCCTGATTAACTTCTCACCCTTCAGGATTCCATTGTCACCATTGTGACTGTACCAGATGTTTGAATACATTCTTATTATGTTGTCATTGAATCCTGACTTATTTGTGAGACAAGAAATTTTACCAGGATGGCTAAATACAAGAATACTGTTGGTGAGGCACTTTCATCTAAGAAAGGCAAAGTTAAATTTCTTGTTTAGTTTAAATCAAGAACCAAGGCAAAGATATTCATAAGGAGTATCTCTGGTTGGTAGAAGATCATTTTTATATGCTCCTGTAGCTTTATCTTTATGTTCCAAATTTTCTATACCAGATATAAATAAACATTAGATGTGGAACAACTGTTTCTCAAAATTTTCTATTAATTCATAAATGCATAGTGTACAGGAATATTCTTTAATTTTGTAATTAACCCCTATCTTCATTGCCTTTCAATTATTCTCAAACATCGTCACAAAAACACAACAGAAAAAAAAATCTATCTTGTTTTGTTGTCTCTCTCTTTAAGGTAATTGCTAGTACTTCAACAATATTTCTGGTTTTTTTAAACCTTAAAAGTAAAAAATATTTAACTTACTTTTCTTGAATTCATGTAAAAATACCTTATTTTTAGCTGCTTTATGGATTTAAAAGGTTTTGTGAACTGTATTGAAATCCAGCCACCACTTATAAATTGCTTGTGCAGATAAATACATCCCCAAATCTCCATGTAGAGAGAAAAACTGAATACAAATCCTCAGGACAGCTGGGAACTGACTGTCCTGCTCATCTCTCAAGGGGCCACCGATGCTAATTTACTTATCCATGCCAACTCCTTGACAGCCTGTGGCAGGCATTATTTCCTCCTTGTTCTGGAAGGGGAAACCAAGGTCAGAGGGATTAAATGACTGACAGAAGCCCCACAGCTTATCATTGCCAAGTTTTACTCCCATTCAGTCATAAGTGCTGATTTCCAATCTAAAATTTAAAACATCCAAGGTGGGGAAGTGATATTTCTTTAGTTTTCAAGAAGAATAAGAGCCCCTTCCACACACTATTATCCTATAAGGCGAGTCACTAGAAACTATTGACAGTTTGTCACTTTCTAGTCATCATAGTTAAATTTGCCCCAGTCAGCTTCACTGACGCTATAGAACAATTAATATCTCAAAGGCCAGGAAGGGTTGGTTTTCCATGAAGCCACTATGGTGGTAAATTAGAGAGAAAGTGTCTAGAGATCATAGATGACACTGGATGGTTCTTAGAGAAACTGCATAGCTCCAGTTAGTACTCTGCATAAATCCCTTGATTCGGCACAAATAGAATTTTGATTTATGACATTAAACCTTTAAATGAAAAAGCAGTATGTTTTTGTTTGACTTAATTTGAAGCATACTAAAATTGTACACTATTTCTACAAGGAGTGGATAGCAAGAATGTTCAAGGGACTCAGCCTATTTTTTAAGCTGTCATTAGAAATGATTAATATTTAAGAGAAATCAATAAAAATTGAATTTGAAAAAATCAATATTTAAGCAAAAGCATTACAAATCACATGACTAACATTGACACCCTTCATATATTAAAAAGGTTTGTTTTCCTGTGGCATGTGGGTAATGCTACAGCTGTATGAAGCAAAATTTTAAAGTGGTGATGTATTAGTGTGAGCCATAGGGATAAATCATTTTGAAAATCAGCCTCAGTCCTTCAAGACAAAGAAAAACATCAGAGTAAATGCCAGCAAATACTAAATCTCACTGTCAAATTTATATTAAATGTAAGTACATATAGATTTGTATATATATATATCTATCACTGGCAATCTTTCTTCCACCCCTTCTTGCTTGCATGGTAGCTATGTCAAAAAAACAGACATGGCTATTTAAAATGGTAAATATAGTCATTTCATTTTAGTAGGGACAGATGAAAAGAATAAAGTATCCTTAAATTAAAAAACCATGTTACAATCCAAATCTGAAAGGATTCTCTAAAAAAATATACACTGGGTAATTAGTTATACCTCTATCCCCAAGTCACTGCAGGATTTGCTATACTGGTGACTTAGACCAGAACATGCATGAGCTTCAGGCTCTTCTTATCCCTTTAAGCATTAGTGTCCCCCAAACTGGGGCTCTCTAGTTCCTACTTCGCTTTTCAAGAGCAGTCTAGTCTCAGTCGAAGAGAGATGTTGCCCCAGTCGTGTCATACTGTGCCAGCTACATGTGACCCAAGAACAATGGAAGAGAACTTTTGCCTACATCTTCTATTTATAATTCTTTCATTGTACCCGCTATTGATAGATCATTCCTATCCTTTCACTTAGATACTTTTTCAACCTCATGTCCCCACACTTCCCCATATTTACTGTGTTTTAGCCAGACTGGTCTTCCCATACAAAGAAATGGTTGCTTGTGCAAAGGCTGATCTATACCTACCTCCTCTGTGACATGTGGTCCTAGCTTGAGGTCTACTAACAGGATTAGAAACCCAAATTTCTCAAGCATTTTGCTATTCCTCTGCCTGAGTATTTCTGCTGGTTACTATCAATCTCTATTGACAAGTAGACTAAGTCTTGACAAAAAATGTGCTGGAATATACACTCAATTAAAAAAAAAGAAAAGATACTTCTATTATGATAGATATACTATAATTGAATGGCTATGCTGAAAAAATTAAAAGGGACTGGAGCAAAGTTTAGTGTCAAAAATAAAAAGTTATCAATTGTTTAACATTTCTTTAAGGTGCAGAAGAAGGGGCATTTATATTTGAGATCATATTTTTTTGTTTTTCACTCTGAAGCTACTGAACTTCCTGCTAAATATTACACACAGTTGGGTTAGCCCAATTTCCTTTTAGTCCGAAATAATCTTTGAGCCAGTCAGATGGACTGTTTTTCTAAGAATTTGTATAATTTGCATGAGTATAGTGTAACAAAAGGTATGATTGGTTGAATGAATTTCTTTGTCAGGAAGAATACCGGTGTCTTAACTCCTGAAATATTGTTGAATCAACCTTGCTTACAGTTGACTGAAAACAATGTGAAATGGGATCTTTTCCTCTCAAGGCAAAGGCCACCATCTCTAAGTCTCCAATTCAGGGCAATCATATGTACAATTATAGAAGGCGAAGTATATACCTATCCAGCTAGCAAAATCAGATAAATCAGATCTTTCAGATAGCAGTGGTACTTTCCAGCTCATCTCATATCCAGAATTAAATAAAATTTATTTATATTGTGTCCCTACTCATTGTTCTATGTTATTACCATGTCAGTTCACTCAATATATTATTTAAGTCATGCATTTATTAAAAATGTATTTATTGAGGGCTTACTATGTGTCTTAAGAAGAAGATGTATTTAAACAGATAACTAGAAAAATATGATGAGTAGAATGGACGGAAAATCACAAGACATTTTGGGAGCAGAAAGAAGAGGTATTTAATTCACTCTGGAGGGAGATGTCAGGGAAACCTTTTAAAAGGGGAGACATCTGAAATTAGTCTTAAAAGTTGGCGATTGAGAAGGGGCAGAGGAAACATTAGCAAAGGCATAGATGTGAGCCTCAGCATACTGTGTGTGCTAGAGCAGTTTTGTATTGACAGAACACAAATTTTAAGGCAAGGAACTGCAGCAGATGAAGCTGGAGTGATAAGCATATCTGAGCACTGGAACTACCTGGCCACCCTCAAGAACTTGGATTATATCCTGTACATCATGTGAAACCATAGAAAGGTTTTAATTAAGGGAACATCATGATCAGATTTGAAATGGAGATGATCAGGTGTAGAGAAGTGGGATCTGAGGAAGACAAAACTAGAGCAGTAAAGTGGTTTGAAAGCTGTAGTAGTAATCCAAGTGGAGGCACAGGGAGAGTCAGAAACTGGACAGAAGCAATAGGGTTGAAGTACATGGAGTGGATTCAATAAATATTTAAGCCCAGAATTTGCAAGACTGATTGAGTAATGAAAAACGGGCTTTGGGGTTGGAGGGTGAGGAAAGAGGCAGAGTTGGGAATGACAGCTTTCTAATTTGGGTGAGTGCTCATGTCACTCAAAGAGACAGTTTTAGGGAGAAGGTATTCTTTTTAATCAGTTTGAATTTTGAACAGTGTGGGTTACATATATAGAGTATCTCATCACCAGAAAGGTACCAGAGCATCTCACAAATTGACTATAGGAACTTGAAACAGAAAGTCTGGCTAGAGATAAAATTGTGGAAATCATTAGTGTTATCACAGTAGATTACCATACAAAAGCAGATGAGACCCAATCCTCTATTCACTTTCATACTGAAAATATAGTTTTGATACCATAAACACAGTTACCAGTGGTTATTACTTTATCTGACCTTTAAGAAGATTCCTTGGGTCCTATAAAATATCAAGAACATTCTCCCTTTCTCCCCTCTTCAG
Source organism: Manis javanica (assembly GCF_040802235.1). Classification (NCBI taxonomy): domain Eukaryota; kingdom Metazoa; phylum Chordata; class Mammalia; order Pholidota; family Manidae; genus Manis; species Manis javanica. The sequence goes on from NC_133160.1 coordinate 105,563,829, forward strand.
TAGAAACTATTTTAATGAGTGTTTTTCAAATTGTGCATCATGACCTGTTAGTGGATTATGAAATTAATTATGTTGATTTGTTAAATATTCATTTGAGCCAAATAGAAGAGAATAAAATAGACCAGAATGGAAGAGGCTAGAAAGCCAAAAGTTTCTAATATAGTAATTGTGTGTGTGTATGTATGTAAAATTAAACAAATTTTTAAGATTACTTATTCTTACTGTATGATATTGACAATTATTCTTTTATATTGCATTCTTCTTGCACACACCCGTGTGTGTGTGTGTGTGTGTGTGTGTGTGTGTGTGTGTGTGTGTGTATTGAGTTGCAGTATTTGCACTGTGGCCAAAACATCTGAAATCTCTGGTAGAGACTAAGAGAAATTAAAAGTGGTCTCTTTTAGATAGGGAAGAAAAGAGCAAATGAAGAGTACTCTAAAAATAGAAAGTTACTATTTAGCAGACCATTCACATTTGTATTTAGCTAGAACCGAGGCAAAGGCAAATAAGTCATGAGTAAAGAGAAGAGCCAGGAACTACATAAAGGTAAAATAAAGAATGATATGCCAATGTGTATAGAACTTGGCTTTAAATAAATTGTTTACTTCAATAAAAGAAAAAGATAAGATCAATTAAGAATTGTGGTATGAAAGGAAAAAAGTATTGGGTGAAAGATGAAGAGAGGTACATGAAAAAATATTGAAGCAAGAAGCATCCACAAAGCAATCTGAACAGGAATAATCAGAATTACAAGGAGCGCCAAGAGAGTGGGGCTGCCATCAAAGACAGGATGGTGAAGAGTTTCAGCATTACCCCAAACTCTACAAAATCCCCACCCCAAAATCTCTGGGAAAGTTTGCTACAAAAACTTACAGAAAATGTCTGCTCCTCTTCCTTTGTAAGACCTCAATTTGACCTGTGTTCTATGCTTTAAACTAAGATCAATTAGAATTAACTTTAAATTTAGAACCTTGTAAATGTGGAGACAGGTAAACATTGCAAAACTAAGATGTGGATTCTTGGTCTGACATCTATGGTTTCGCTCTAAGATCCAGGTTTTCTTCTGACCATGAAGGAGTTGAAAAAAAATCATCTTTCTTGTTAAAATTACTTACTATCATATCAGAGGATTTGATTCAGCTTTGGGTGTCAGAAAACCCTCAAATAACAGTGGCTTTAAAATTATATTTACTCCTCCCTCTATTAAAAAGTATAGAGATAAACAGTCCAGGGCTAAGATGGCACTCCACAGTGACAATGCCCCAGGATCCACTGTCTGTGACTTTCCTCCTCAAGATCATCTCATTATCTAATATGATTGCTAATGTGGGAAGGTAGAAGTAGGGTACATCCTTTCTTTTGAAGGATGCTTCCCAGAATTTCCATATATTACTTACCCTTAAGTGTCATTGTCCAGTCCTTAGTCACATGACCACACCTAGCTGGAAAGGAAGCTAGAAGATATTGTCCATATTCTGGGCTGTTGTATGCTAAGTTATAAATTCTATATACCTTAATAGAGTCCAAGAGAGTCTAAGATCACCATTATCCAAATAAAAACAGCCCTCTTTCTAGGGTGGACTATCTTTTCGGTTTTCCTGGGACTGAGAGGTTTTATAGGATGCAAAACTTAGGTACTAAAAGTGTGAAAGTTCTGGGTAAACCTGGGTAAGGGAATCACACTTAGAAGTAGTCAGAAAGGCTGTATGCTTATCTTCAACAATACTGCCAATCCTTGAAAAGCTTTCTAAAAATATAGCCGTCAAAGCCGAAGTTAATATAGGAAAATGTCCTCTATGGAAGAAAATCTTCATTTCTGAGGGCAGATTTCATTTCCCCAAGTAGTTAAGGATCATTTGGAGACAAGTCTGATTAAGAAGGTCAAGCAGGAAAATACTCTGACAATAAACCAAAAAATATATATTTCAGGAAATATTTTAAGCATTGATAGCATTGTTAAAATAAGACTTGAGTCCTCTCATGGGACTACTTTGAAAGGAAATAATACAGAGGAAAATGACTCACTAGTCAACATGTTTTCAGAAGTCAATATAGCTTAATTGACATGAGTTAACAAAAGGCTCCAAATGTTAACAAAATTAGATTTAATTCCTATGAAAGTAAGATTTTTCTCAAGCATATCTGTATTTGAATTTTTTTAAGGTGTTTCAAATATAAGTAAACCTGTACTACTTTCTAATTATGATTCAGAACCATGTTGTCCAAGAGATCATTTCTTATTACAGTCTCTGGTCTTGTCCTTAGCTGCTTTCATAACAGATGATACAAGCCAAACACCACTCAGCAGGTGCAGGTTGAAGGGAGATCATTTTGATGGCTTCTCTAATAACAGCATCTGCATAGCCTGCCATGCTGTGGGTTTCTCCTCAGCCATGAAGGGAGGGGACACCAGGACCTGCTCCAACTTAATCTTCATTTGTCAAATCTGGACCATATTTTATTCCACAGAATCAGAAGCAATATCTCAAAACATTTGCTGTGGAGGATGACTTCCAGATTTGAGCAAAAAGGGCACTTCATAGGACATTTCAATCAGGCAACAGATTTGTACTATTAATGGAGAAGTTAATGAAAACAAGTCCCCCTAAAAAGGACTCAGCCATGATTCATCATTTTAGACCTTCCAGTGCTGAAGAGTTTGTTGTTTTCAATGAAAGATAAGCCAGGAAAAAACATCATATGAGTGAGAAAGGAAAATGCGTTTTATCACCCTCATTGTGCATGAATACAAACTACTTCTGGAGTGAAAATATGAGAAACTAATAAGCAACTATTTGGCCAGAGGAGAGGAAGCAACATTCAGGCCTTCAAAGGTTTTCCCCCATAACTAAATTTCACCTTATACTCTGCTTTGCATAAAATATATTTGATTCTGGTTAGATTGTTCCATTTTCCAAAAAATTAAGGAAGACCTTTTACTTCCCTGTTTTCATGATGTGCTCTCAACCACCTCATGAAGGAATTTTGTTTTGTTTTGTTTTGTGTTTACTGGAGTCAGTGTGGGGAATATTACCAGGATGGAAAGCTCTGGCAACCACTTTCCTTATGACACAAGGAAAGTATTTTCTACTTTTTTCTTCCACTTCTATGACCACAACATTAATTAAGATATTCCCTCCCATTTTTCACATCTCATCACATAAAGCATATGCAGTAAAGAATAATTACTGTTTTATAGCAGCTCATAACTTATAAAGTGCTTTCCAAGTCAACATCTCATCTTACCCTCCCAATAACACTTCTAGAGTAATATTATTTTCCCTTGTACAAAGAAAGTGAGATGTAGTGTGTTTAAGCACCTTACCCAAGGTCTCACAGCTGGGAAGTGGTGGAAAATTCAGGTCTCCTGAGCTTAACTTCAATTCCACAATGCCAAAAATTCTACTTCAAAGGTTATCAGAATTCTTTCATGCCGTTCATCAGTTGACAAAAACACAAGTAGCTTAATATTCATCCTTTGGTAGTGTGAGAGAGATACACTGTCAATATTCTTCAGCAAAGATATACAGGAGCCAGACTGTAAAAATGGGCACACACGTACACAACCCTAGGCCATGTTTGGAAAGCCTTTTTAAAATATAGTCTTCAAAGCCCCAAAGTTGATATATGAAAATGTCCTCTATGGTAGAATATACCACACCAAACAAGAGGAAGCAGCTGACGGAGTGCTGTACTGACAACAACATAGAATGGTGGATGGAGACGGAGACATAACATTTTTTCTTCTAGTTTGCTTATTTTGTGGTGATTATAAGTCACTTTCTCTATAGCTAGAATCAAGTTGACCTGGGACAGGAATTCAGTTTTCATTAGTTTGAGTTCATTTTTGATTAACTCAACTTCTTTTTTAAATCTTCTCAGTACATTAGCTGGGACACAGTTGGACTCTCATTTCAAATACTTTTGTTCTTTCCTTTGATTCAATTTGAGCAGAGCCCTAGAATTCAAACTTCAATGTACAGAAGTCTCCAGTTTCTCTCCATGTTCCAAATCTTCACCCACTGCCACTTTCTTGGCAAAATTTGTAGTGGGGAGAAAATTTTGAGGCCAAATAATTTTGTGTGTGTGTATGTGACTATTTCAGATTTCAATCTGATTCCCTAATCCACTTTTTTGTCTAAGTCGCAGCTGATTTCTCTTTGTCTCTACAGAGTCTATCTGTGTCAGGCTACTTTTTCCATTCACTCTACCCACACACACCAGGAAGCTGCCCCCTGGTACAGAAACACCATAGTTTTCTGCTCACCTGTGAAAGTTTCATTTCCTTCTAGAATTCATCAGGGTTTCCTTGTCTACTGCTCTTTTTTAACTCCGTAGAAAAATTTGTTTTGTTTTTGTTTTTTGTCTCTGTTGGTGGGTGTCTTGTTGTTTCTGTAAGAATGAAGGTCTTCTGCATATTTGTACATACATAGAAACAAGATCATCTCTTTTTTACTCACCACTATATCTCCAGTGCCTAATACAGTGATAAAAACATAGAAAGCTCCCTGAAATATCTGTAGACTACAGATGAAAATGGAAAGATGATTCACATATGTGGAGCAAACAAAATATGATATTGACAGTTGATGGGATAAAATAATAGATGTTAGTTCAGAACCAGAATATTTTTAATGAGTTTTTTAAATGAGGGTGTTATTGCCTTTGAAAAGTCAAGTGATGCTTGGCATTAGTGTCCATGACCTGGCACTATTCTGAGATCAGAACAAGTTGGTAGTTTGGGGAATTCTTTCAGGCGGTAGCCTTGGGTACAGAGATAAGAATCTAGGTCTTGAGAAAAATAGCAATTACTTTTGAACCCAGCAGATTAAGAAATGAAGAATACCATGAGGGAAACACTCCCAAGGGAGCATTTAGCTCCCCAAAGGCTTAAAGCTCTTCACTAACATCATCTTTGTCAATGGAATAAGGTTGTAATAGCTACAGCTGGGTTGCGGTTCTTTGTTTCATGACTTGTTTAAGCCCCAGTGCCTCTATGTTTATCCCATTCTCTTGTAAAACTAAAACTTTTAGGATTTGACCTAAAGTTTGAGAGAAGGCCAAGTTTGCAAGTGAAGATTGTGTCTCCATGCTGTGTGGCAAGGTCCATAAAGACTGGGAATCAGACCAAAGCTGGCATCCTGCTCTGCACATGTGGCAGGCATTAACTTACTGGTAGCAATACATGGAATTATACTGCTTATTCCAAAGCTTCTCAGGTCTCCTAATACAGAAAGCATATGGAGATTAAAATAAAAAAGAAATTCAGTCTTTCCATTACACATTTTGCCATATTATTTTATTAAATTGAAATTTAAAAATACCCTCTGGCAGGAAACAGTATGGAATGCATATGCCATCAAATACTGTTGAAGTGCCTATTTGTCTCCCACTATTGGATTGTGCCACATGTCCTGACCCTCAGAAGGCACATTATGAGTGATTCTGAGCCAGCAAGGTGTCTGATAGCTTATCGCAGGTCCATTCTCCACCAGTACATATAATATTACTCTATTACTGAAATGCTGATACTAATAGCATTGTGCTGGAGTTGTTATGCTGATATTGGCCTCATTTTGCTGGCATTAAGCCTGTTGGCCTAGCTCCTCCATAGGCAATCATTATTGCATTTAAAGGATTTATTCAATGTCTGATTCAGTATATTTCTCTGTTGGACCTGCTCTTTAAGATCTGACAATATGTGATAAACAATAGTGACAGCCAAAGACCCAAATAGTGATATAAGCTTCCAATAAATGTACATGTATGTGGAGAAGGGAATATGTTTATTGCAAAGCAATGGTTGAATATAAAATTGTGTAACTAATCAGGTCAAAGAAAATTTTCTACTCTCCAATGAGCCTACAAAGTTTTCCCTGAAGTAGGATGTTATCAGAAACTCTAAAGAAAGAAAGGGCAGCATGCAAATGCATGACGAATCCTATGCATCTTAGAAGTTTGATGTTTAAAAGGTTGTATTTAACAAAATGTGTTCAAGTGGTACTAAAGTGAGGCTATGTGAACACAGAGAATGGGGGATAATCACTCTATCTGTAAATGATCACCCCAGCTAACTAATAGATCCCATGTATACTTCAAACACATAGCTCCTTAACTATTCTGTCACGACCTTATGAGATTATGTTACCTGACCAATGAGGAGAGATGTAAGTTAATTTTGGACATAAACTGAGACAACTGGATCCACTTCCATAAAGCAATCTTTTTGTCTCCACCTCCAGTCCCTATTCCACATCATGTTCTCAGCTTTAGGCATTAAGGACCTGTACTACTTAAGTCAATCCTTTCCTTGATAGAAGGCTTGCTCCCCTTATTTCACTGACAAGAATACAATGTTTAGTCAACTACTTTGTCTGAGGCTCTGTTTTAAATTAAAGTACATATAAAATTTAACAAAATATGAAGTACATAGGGATAGATCTAACAAAATGTATAAAGGATATGTGTGTGGAAAATTACAAAACTCTGATGAAGAAAATCAAAGATCTTAGTAAATGGAAATACATCCCATGTTAATGGGTTGGAAGACCCAATATTGTCAAGACGTCAAGATGATCAACTCTGCTTAATCTATAGAGTAAATGAAATTTCAATCAAAGTTCAAGTAAGTTTTTTGGATATTGGCAAGATGATCCTAACTGTATATATCAAAAACCAAAATGCCCAGAATAGTCAACACAATACTGAGGAGGAAGACAAGCTGGAGGACTGACACTATCCAGTATCAAGACTTAGAGAGCTACAGTAATCAGGACAGCATGGTATTGGGGGGGGGGAGGGGGAAGAAGACATATAGATCAATAGAACAGAATAAAAAACCCAGAAAAACACCCACAACCACACAAATATAGTCAACTGATCTTTGACAACAGGGCAAAGTCAATTCAATAAGGAAGGGATAAGGTTTTCAACAAACGGTGATGGAATAATTGGATGTTAGACACAGACCTTAACTTTCCACAAAAATTAACTCAAAATGGATCAGGGACCTAAATGTAAAAAAAAACTACAAAACGTCTAGAAGATAGCATAGGAGAAAATCTAGGTGATCTTGGGTTCAATGAAGAAATTTTTAGATCCAGTATCAAAGACACTATCCATGGAAAATAAATCTGGATTTTATTAAAATTAAAAACTTCTGCTAGGCAAAAGACACTGTTAAGAGAATAAAAAAGCTAGCCACAGACTAGGAGAAAGTATTAACAAAACACATATTTGATTAAGGACCAAAATACACGAACAACTCTTAAAACTGAATGATGAGATAATGAACAACCCAATTTAAAAATGGGCAAAAGATCTCAATAGATGAAACTCCAAAGAAAATACACAGATGGAAAATAAGCATATGAAAAGATGTTCAGTATCATATATCACTGGAAAATTGCAAATTAAATCAAATTACTACTACACATCTGTTAAAATGGCCAAAATACAAAAAAAAAACTGACAATAACAAATGCTGACAAGGATGTGTGGAGCAATGGTAATTCTTACTCATTGCTAATGGAAATGTAAAATAGTACAGCCACTTCTAGAAGACATTTTGGCATTTTCTTACAAAGCTAATAATGGTCTTACTATACAATCCAGCAATCATACTTCTAAGTGTTTACCCAAATGAGTTGAAAATGTGTGTTTACACAAAAAGCTGCACAGGAATGTTTACATCAGGTTTATTCATGATTGCCACCAAAATAACCTTCTATAGGTGATGGAAAACTGTAACACATTCATACAACAAAATATTATTCAGTGATAAGAAGAATCAAGCTATTAAGTCACAAAAAATCATGGAGGAATCTTAAATGCATATTGCTAATTTAAAGAAGCCACTCTGAAAAGGCTATATACTGTGGTCCCACTTACATAACATTCTGGAAAAGCCAAAACTATATAAAGACAGTAAAAATATCAGTGGTTGGCAAGAGGGAGGAAAAACAGGGGGAGGGATGGATATGTGCAGTACAGGGGGTTTTTTAGGGCATGAAACTGTTCTGTATGACACTATAATCGTGGATATATGGCATTATGCATTTGTTAAAATCTATAGTATGTTTCAGCAGAAAGAGTGGGCTTTAATGTATATACATTTTTTTATAAACATTTAGGAGGTTTCCAGGAAAGAATAAAGATTGTGACTAGAGAATCTTACTGTATGAAACAAAGCTGGGGGACAAGACACTGATTTAAGTAACTAAGACTAAAGACAAATGGAACTGGACATAAATGTAACCTAGTTGACACAGTTGCTTCTCACTGAAGTACAGGTTAGGAATTCTGATACTGCTGTACATATACACTGGAATTGGATAAAATGGACAGAACATGAGGAAAGCCAGGGTTCTCACTGTTGAAGTGGGAATATACAGATAAGCCATGGTAGAAGGCTAGAATGATCTAACAGACTAGAGATGGAGACATCAGTAGGAATTCACATTTAACTTGATGTGTGTATTGTTACATATAGACATATTCATATGTGTGCATATATATGTATATATATATATATGTATATATATATATGTTTATTTTTTGCTCTATTAGCAGGGAGATCTAAATGAAAACACAGAGCAGTAACAACAAGCACACCTAGATTTTGGTTTCTAATGGTATTCTCCAAGAAAAAGAAAGAAAGAATCTGTGCTCCTTGGCAAAACGACTGATTCTAGGACTGGATAAAGAAATATACAAGATGAGCCTTGAACATCTTGTAGTATCAGAAAGAAAAGATATGCTTGAAAAACAAACAGAAAATTTGGTAGATATGTGAAATATCCGCAGGAACCTACTGGAACAATTTGAGCAAATAACATAGTACTGGATTATAATTCAAAATATAGAATAAATGCCCATGAGTCTATAGTGACATTAATAAATGGTTGCATAAATTAATAAGTAGGGATGAAGAGACAAATCTCCCCTACAGAGGCATCCCAAATAAATTATGCCAAGACAACACCCTAAAGAAGAGGAACCATATCTCCGCACTCCTTAAGTATGTGCTGTGCAAAATGACTTTCTTCCAAAGAGTACAATATGGTAAGGGGGTAAAAAAAAGAAATTTTGTAGTGAAGAAAACGAACAAACACTATGCCAGCCAGGTGATCAAAGCCAGCATCAGCAGTTATAAATCATGCTAGCAGGATGTACCATTCATATTACCAGAAGTTCAAAAATACCTGAAGTAAAACCAATGAATACAGGAGACACATTTTGTTTAAATATTGTTAATAAGTCAATTCTTCCCAAACTGATCTAGAGAGTCAATGGAATACTAATAAAAATCTCAGCAGGTTTTTTTTTCCCATAGAACTTGACAAGCTGCCTTTAATAAATAAACAGAAATGCAAAATGCCTAGAAAAGTCAAAATAATTTTGAAAAAAAAAAGAATAAAGTTGGAGCACTGATTTAAGGCTTACTATAAAACAACAGTATTTGATAAGGATAGATATAAAGATTAATGAAATAGGATAGGAGTCCAGAATTGAATCCCTATAAATTTATGGTCAATTGATCTTTAACAAAAATAATACCAATGCAACTAGATTTAAAAAGGACACTCTTTTCAACAAATGGCACTGGAACAATTGGTTAGTTGTACACAAAATATATTATCTTTGACTCACACCTCATATCACACACAGAAGTTGATTTAAAATGATTGTAGACCTAAAGCTTGGACATAAAACTATAAAATTTCTAGAAAAAATAAAAGAACATAGTTATGATTAGAGTTAGATAAAGAGATCTAAACATACAAAATGCACAAACTATAAGAAAAATTGATCGATTGGTCTTCATAAAAAATAAATTTTTCTCTCTAAAAGACAGTTAATACATTAGAAGGCAAGCCACAGACTGTGAAACAATATTATCAAAACATATTTGATAAAGGATTCCTTCTTGTTTCCAGAACACACGAAAAACTATAAAAACTCAACAGTAAGACAATCTGATGTTTTTAAATGAGCAAAATATTTGAACAGACATTTTACCAAAGAAGATATACAAATTGCAAATAAATGCACAAAAATATGTTCAACATCACCAGGCATTAAGAAAATTCAAATTCAATGTAAATCCACAATGAGATACCAGTACACAGGTTCAAGAACGGCTAGCATTAAACAGACTGGCAATACCAAAAGTGGGTGAGGTTGCAGAGCAACTCAAATTCTCATACATTGCTAGTAAGAATGTAAAATTGTACAACTAGTTTGAAAACAATTAAGCATTTTCTCATAAAGACAGACACATACTTAAACCATATGACCCAGCAGCTCTAACCTTTGATATTTACCCCGGTGAAATGAAAACATGTGTCCACACAAAGGCTTGTACACAAATGTCCACAGAAGGCCCAAACTAGAAACAGCCCAAAGATTCAGGGACAAGAGGGACAAATAAGCAGTTTTTGCATATGCACAAAAGTGAATATGGTCCAGCAATTACAAAGAATGTGCTGCTTATAAAAGATCTCCTAAGCATTATGCTGAACAAAAAGAAAATTGTGCCAATATATACAATGTAGGGTTCCATTTTTATGAGGTGAATTAGAAAATATAAATCTAACCCTCTGACAGGTCAGTGGTTGCCTGGGGTTGGGGTTCAGAGTTAGGAACTGCCTGGGATGGGGCACAGGGCAACTTTTCAGGTGATGGACATATTCATATAATGACTGTGGTGGTGGTTTCAGTGGTTGAGTCATTTGTCAAGAGTAAGTGACTGTACATTTAAAATTAGTGCATTTTATTGTATGGAAACTATGCCTTTCAAAGTTGATTTTTAAAAAATACAGGAAAGCCCTTTTATGTGTTCCCTTTGCACTTCAAATAAAAATAGGAGAAAAAATAAGGAAAGTCTGAGAGATGAACCAATACTCCCCACCCAACACGCCTCCACAACTAAGCAGGACATTTTTTAAGAAGGAGATAAACTGTTTTTAATTGGTTATGTTTGTGCCATATGATTGGCAGGAAATTATTGCAACTAAAGTGAGAGAATTTGTAAATGTAATACAGGTCCAGGAAGGAGTCAAATTGCTATTTTAGTATAATAAGGCCAAAGTTTTTATTTTGGAATGAATAACATATAAACCTCAGTATTCTTCAGATGAAGTGGCCTAGAGAAGAAAATCAATTTTTTATGGTAGAAAAATATATTTGTTCTTATACTATTAAACAGCAAAATGAGTGACAGACATTGATGATGGAGAACTGGATTTGAACTATCTATTTCCCCTCTGCATCCTCCATTGCTGATGGCCCAGAGCTCACTGAAGCTGGGGCAGCTGACCACACTTGGATATCCAAATACAGCCCATGTGTGCAAAAGGATGGAGGAGACTGGGATTGAAACTTTATTTTAGAATGATCCAGAAGTGACAACATGTTAATAAATCATGTGGCCAAATCCAGCAGGAAGGAACCCTGCCTACAGAGGAAGGACACTGTGAAATTTCATGGTGACCAGAATGTGGATCCACAGGGGGATGAAGAATTGGGGCCATTAATGAAATTAATTTGTTGCAATCAATCTCCATGGATGTATCTCCTATATGCAGAATCTGCTCAGACCCATTTCAGGACCCACTCAGGTCAAGCCTTTAGGCTCAAAGCCCTGACACTATTCATGTCAGTTCTCTGAGCAAAACCTACTGGTCACTCCCCAGCGCATGTAGAAAGGTATACAATACCTTTCACCATCTGACCTCAGCCTCCCCTCCAACATCATCTCTATTCACACTCAGCCTCCTCCCCTCTGAGCAAGGGTATCCAGCCTTCCTTGCTCACTTACCATCACCTAACATATTATCCTCTTTGGTGCATTCATGCCTCACACTGGCCCTTCCCTCTTCCTTTACTCCCCTAGGCAAACAATGGTCCTTTCCATTGCTATACTGTGCGCACCGTATGGGGATGAAATAAAGCTCATTTATATTTCTATCCTGAGCACCTAGACCAGGGTAAGTACTCAATAAATACCTGTTGACTGAACCAAAGCATTCCATTATAAAAAATGGAAGCCTTTGTAGAGAATGTAACTGAGTCAAACTTCATAGGTTTTCCTCTCTAAGTGAATCTGGAAATCTGGAACTGGAAATGCAACTCAGACCTAGATGTTGCTTAGCAAGTGACGGCATTTAATTCATGATTTACATAACTAGACATAGGCACTGCTTTTGCTGGAATATCATATCTTTATGCACATTGTTTCTATTCATTGTCTATTTATCCAAGGGGACTAAGAATCAATTTATTAGAAGCTCCACTCTTCTTTACTTCGTGCTTCAGTGTACAAGTTTGGGGAAAGAAATGCAAGAGGCTTGAAACACAGTTAAAACATGACAGAGGAAGAAAGGGAACAAAAGAATGTGTAGGGAATGATTCAGTGCTTCTGAATTTACACAGTGAAATATGGACAGTTTAAATGTCTTTGCTATTTGCTTCTTTTCAAACTGTGAGCAGTTTCAAACACCCCATGCTGCTCCTAGATTAATTGAGTTCTGCATGCTTTTGGCTTGCTCTGGGTACCAAGGAGAAAGGGTTTCCACAGAACTTGTATTTGCCAGAGCAAAGTGAATATCTCATTAATGCATGATTAATAGCCATTTGTGAAGTGATTAATTAGTCATTTTGACAATAAACTGAGCCTATCTCTATGCCTTTGCTGGACTCTAGTTTCACATGCAGAAGAAAAGGAAAGAACATCTTGCTTCTTCTTGCTTCCTTCCTGTACCAAGAATGGAAAAATCCAAAGGCCTTTGCATATTCTGGTCTTGTCTGATTTCATCTGGTTTGTCTTTAAGAACAACGGCCCTGAAATGGAAGCTCTCCAGCATGATTGATGGTTTCTCTTCCTATCTGCAAGTTGGAAATACAGAAAAGAATTTTTTTCCCTGTAGGTCTTAACTGCTTATTGGTACAAGAGTTATTTCCACTTTGCCGCAGAATTGATTTGTAACATTGGTGTATGAGTTTGTATATTTTTTTCACTGGCCCGTCACAAAGCATAAGTCAGCAAGCCTTCTGCAGGATGATGGATTATGTAGCCAGAAGCCTCCCAGTAATGTTTCCATTAAAAGGATGAGCATATTGTCATTAACTTTTTTGGGTCTGGAATCACCCAAGTCCTGTATCTTGACATTTCACAAACTATATTATTTAGTACCACTTATTTTCCCCACATCCAATACTGTATGTTGGACCTTGGGTAGATTCCCACACATCTGATTGTACACTCTGTAAAATAAAGACATTAGAAAAACACTTGAGGATCAATAGCAGTAGGTCTTAGCTCCCATCTGCTTCCTTCCAAATAAAATCATTTATTTAATCCAAAAAAGGAAAAGAACAAAAAGAGTGAGGAAGTGCTTATCTAACAGTTACAAAGAATCATTCCTGTCAGGATATACTGAAGCATCTTAAGAATTTAATTAACCAAAATAAGAACAGTAGCAGAGAAATCAAACCTAAAACTCCTGATTTCTTGTGTATTGTAAAAACCACTTAGTAACATAGAAAGTCTCGTCTCCTCCTGTCCTCGGTTCTCTCCTTTCCTAAGTGGTATAAGATATCAGTTGGTGTAAGATATATATATGTGTGTGTGTAGGTGGGGGCCTGTACTACCAGAAGGCTTTTTTGAAACAAATTTGAGTAAAACTAACTAAATAAAACAATGTAATAAAATAAATATAAAAAATAAATATGATGCACCTGGCAGAGGCATCACAGTAGTTTAGAAAAACTGACTTGGGATTATGACAGAGCTGGATTTGAACCTCAGCTTCACCAATTTCTAATTGCATAGCATGAACAGGTAAAAATCTCATTAAGCCTTAGTATTATTTATAAAATAGACATACTAGTATCTATCTCAGAGGTTGTTATGAATACTATGATATGAAGATTAAATGTCTATAAAATGTATAAACAATGCCTGACACAAAACTAGGGCCCCCTGAATAGATGTGTGTGTGTGTGTGTGTAACACTTTTACTACCACTATTTCACATGATTTAGAGATGTATCATGTCTACATACCTTCTTGCACAACCAAGTGGATAAAGTTAAATGCAAAAGTCCAAGCACTCTGGGGGCATGTAGGGATCTTGAAATGAGATCTATAGCCTCTGAACCATCACTTGGATTACTACCACAGCTTTCAAGCCACTTCACTGCTCTAGTTTTGTCTGCCTCAGATCCCACTTCTCTACACAGGATCATCTCCATTTCAAATCTCACTGTGATGTTCCCTTAATTAAAACCAAAATCCAAACCAATAAAAGAAGAAGAAAAGTCCTACTGTTAGAACATCCCATTACATAGTCCTAACTTCAGTTAATAGCTTTATGGAGAATATTCAGACTTAAAAATACGTCTTTTCATAACTGACAGGTTACTTTCTCTAAACAGGTGAACACAGAGAAAGCACAGTGTGCAACCACCAGTCACCCTCAACAGACATGGCCAAACTACCAGCTTCCAAACCTGCGTGACTCAGGCGGGGCGGTGAGAGGCCTCTGGAGTGGGGAGCCTAAAGAATGTAGCTGAAAACTTTCTCATCATCCTAAGACATATTCTTTTCACATTTTAACATCTCTGACTGAAATCAGAAATGTCTTATAATCAATGGTGGGTTTTAGTTTAATTGGCAGCATTTTTTATTTCTTAATGGAACATAAGTTATTGGTGTGACATAATTGATGAAGTCTTAGCTTTGATGGAATACATTAAGTGGCTTACATGAACAAGAGCAGATATTGCCACAGGATTCTCATATGTTCCATTAGGTGGCCTTGGGCTGTCACTATCTGATGGTACCACCCTAGGACAAGGGCATTGCAAACCACTGGCCATTTTTAGTCAATACTCTAGGGATTTTAGTGGCAGAATATGTCTCAACTTAATAGCAATTTCATTGAGAAGAGTGTTAGGGTAACAACTTTTTGAATACGTAATAATAATTTTTCTATAAATCCCCAAGGAATGTGTATTATAAAGCATCTTCTGAGATAAGCATGTTAAACTTAATAGGAATTAATAGACTGCTTTATTGTCATCTGACAACTTCCATTACCAAATTCACCATAAAACTAAATCATATGTCTCAGAAAAATCAATCAATATCATATCCAACTCATGCTGTTATTTCATGTAACTTAAAGCCAGCAAAAATTATCTTTTGATTTTCTTATTTGCTCTAAGTGTTTGGAATCATGTGAAATATTGCCTGTAAAGCTACTAGTCGACATCTTAAGATTCCTTCTTAGTATTTCTTATTCTTAGAATTTCTTAGAATTTCTTAAAATTTTGAATTCAGTTCCCCCAGGAATTTTTTTTGACTTAAGAAATTTCTAGCTGTATTCTTACTTTTTACAACTAATGCAAATGACATAATGACAGGATCACATACATTATTTATAAATGGATAAGAAAATGAGCTCTATCTTTGGCATGAATGATTCCTCCTTAATACAAGGAAAAATTTATAGTAGTAAAGATTTTATAATAATAAGACAAGTTACTGAGGAAAGTGTTGAATTGTCCTTTCTTACAAATAGAATTTACTTTTCATATCTGTTACTTTGGATTTGTCTACTTATAGAAAGGTAGAAAAATCAGGTACTAAATCTCCAGCTAAGTCATTACTATGTTTCAATTCAATGTTAGACATTCATTTACCAAAATCTAGTAGGTGGGACTCTGAGGAAATGAGAAAATTTGTCTTCCCTGCATTATGTAACTTAACCCGAAATTGGGCAAGTCAAACAGATTCCAAATTAATAATACATGACACCTCTTAAATATGTTCAGACATGGGAAGTAAAGAGGGATTCTTCTGTTAAGCTGAAAAGCAATGATAAAGTACAATAGGCCAATTCCAGTCTCATATTTAAAATGTTGTCCTTAACAATAATAAAAGTAACAGGATGAGTGGAATGAAACTCTACTCAATTAATAGCAAGAGATTACTTCTCCCTGAAACCAGAATCAAATTCAGGAGAATGGGAATTCCAGATTCATTTGTAAGTTGGATATTCATGTACAATGGACTTGAGTTCTGTAATTATTCTATGGATTATCCTAATCTTAGTCATCTTCACTCATTGAGGTATTCACTGAGAATATTTAAAATTTAAAATCACTGAAATGGTATTTCTGATATTTACTATGCTCTTTCTCTTTAGCCATGTATTTTCAGGGTGTGTGTGTAGCTACATTAACACATGAAGATAATAAAACTCCATCTATCATTCCAAACCCACCTGGTTTCCCACCAACCATAGAATCACTGACAAATGATGAGATCCTGTTCAGTCATGACTTGTTGATACTTGTTTTAAGTTAATAGTCTTCTCTTCACTCAACAGCATTCTCTTATGTATGTTTTTATCCAAATAATAGTTTTAACCTACTTCGGTTCATACCTAAGGACACTTTCCTCTCAAAAATGCTCATAAATTCACAGAGACCGAATCGCCACACAGTCTCAATGGGTGTGTGGCATTTAACATAGTGGAATGGCCAAGGGAAATGTGTGTGGTGGACCTATGGCACGTGGACTCCTTCCGACTTTTCCATGTGAGAATATGGCACCACTGTAGTCCTTTTGCTCTATGAGAAGATAGAAATCCAGACATTTATGTAAAATCTCCATATTTTTAAATATTGATAACTAGTTAGTTTTGAAAAACACTGGATAGGCCAAAAGAAAAAAAAACACCTACATTTTAGAGCTCAGTAGCTAATGAGCCTTCAGGGATGCCACCCTGCCCAGGGACCATAGCTGGAGACCCCATGTCAGCCACAGAATTACTGTAATCATTCCTAGACAAGCCAGTCCCACATGCCTTAAGGACAGAGAGGAACTGACAGCAGCAAATTTCAGTTCAGTAACTTGATGGTGATATTTAAGGATCCTTTAATTAGATGGGTTCTCTCATCATCTCAAATACTCAATCTGATATTTCTGATGTGTTCTGTTTCCACAGGTTCTGTCATCCTACCTCAAATATCTTCCACATTCCCAGGGTGGACACACAATCTGTCATTTCCAGACTTGGGGCTAAGCACTGGAGATACAATGACAATAAATGCAGCCCTTCTCTTGCAGGTGGATTAGCCTACAGAGGATTAGAGGCAAAGAATTTATTGCATGATATAAGTGATGTTGTAATAGATTATATACCAAAATACAATGGAAACATGAAAAAGAGAGAGAAAATATACAGGGTGATTCATGAAATATTTCACAAAAGAGCAAATCCTGGGGAAGAAGTCAGAGAAGGAGAGGAAGTATGCTCCAGACCAAGAAGGAAGATGGGTGATGGCAAAGACGAGAGAAACAGCATAGAACAGGGTGCTTTGAAAAGCGGCCAGGAGCTTTGTACAGCTAGAGTAAAGGTACGGGATTGCAGCTATAGAGATGGGTAGGGGGGTGCTCTGCATGTCTCCTAAGGAATGGAAGTTTTCCTGTTCAAGATGGTTAGAAGTAGGGTAGTAAAATAATGATTTCAAGATATTCAAATATGACTCCATATGTCCCATTTCTTCCTGGCAGTTAGGCACCCTGTCTCATCATAGGCCACCTCCTCAGGGGGGCCCATCTCTATACACAGTGTGTACATGCAGCTTGGCCTTGTACTCCATGAGGTTTTCCTTCCTTGAGCTTGCTTTTGAGCTGGTGGAGCCTGAACAGTAGCAAACTGCATTTTCCAATTAAACAGAATAAGGGAGGAAAAAGAAAGAAAAGTAAAAACAGGTGTATTTGCTGTCAGTGAAAAAAGAAAAGAATAAGCTAAGCTTGTCCACATGAAGAGACATTTGGAATGAAACTCGAGAACTGGCCTCATATAGAGAGAGACACAAGACCCTGAACTCCTTCACTGCACCTGATTACTTCTGCAGTAACTTGCTAGTTTTATTTAGGAATCTCTCGCTGGGGAAGGAGTCTCTTACATCTGTTAAGTACCCCCACTATTTAAATGAAATAGCATTATAAAACAACAGACAGATACCTGCACCTATGCATATTAATGATGTGCTAACATCTTAGTGTGGTTCCGAATTCATAAGAAGCTTTCTGTCTGCCAAGTGCACAGTGGCACAGTGTGTAGATAACGTGTGTGCAATCACACCTTTACAATAAATGTGGTCATTAATCAAATATGACCCAGGGTAGCAGGGAAAATAAATTTTGAAATGTGATTTTTGTTTTATTGCTTGCCTCTCTTCATGCAAATTTTGGCTCCCTGCTGGCCACGGATGGAGAGCTGTTCCATGTGACAAGGGACCTGAAGCTGATTGTAAGGGAACTTGCTGTGTTTTTTTCAGTTCCTTTAAGAAAAAAATAAGCACAGCATTTTAAAAGTCAATGGAGTTCAGACTCCCTTCCCTATACTTTGCTGCATGGTACTAGAGTCCGAATCCTTGTCAGAGAGAGGCCATTCTACAAGAGCAGGGGGAAGAGAGATCGCTACAAGAGCCAGCACTATTCTTGGAGTCTCTTTCTCACCTGAAAAACTCAGGACTGCCCCCTGCCTGCCTGGTCATGCTTTTCTGCTGCCTTTCTAAAAGCCTGGGTCTTCTCATGATTTTTTGAACCATTGTGTAAGGTAAGTAGCCACTTCAGAAACCCCAAGGCTTTTGGATTGTTGCCTGCAAAAATCACATCTGGTTGATAAGTAGGCTGGAGTTCACAATAAATCATATTCTGTTAGGGTAACTAGAGCCTCACCAAAATTTGCTTGAAATTTGTATATTAAGGGAGACTGCCCAAGTCTGAGAGGAAAATGCATAACAACAGAAACTTAACCTTTTCACCTTTTTGTTTTCAATTTCATTCTAAGAAATGGAATTGCAGTAAAACTCATAGCTAAGCATTAATATTATATAATACGATCATATAAATACATATATGTATCATATATAATGTATCATAATAGATTTACACATAATTATATAAGACAAAATTATATTGG
This sequence comes from Manis javanica, assembly GCF_040802235.1. NCBI lineage: Eukaryota > Metazoa > Chordata > Mammalia > Pholidota > Manidae > Manis > Manis javanica. The sequence goes on from NC_133160.1 coordinate 105,582,836, forward strand.
GATTCTAGCATACCCCTCTCAGTAACAGACAGATAAGCAGACAATAACGTAAGGATATAGAAGCCTGGGCAACAAAATTAACAAACCTGAGCTAATTGGCCTAAGAGGACTGCATCCAACAAATGCAACGTATACATCCTTTTCCAAACTTGCATAGAATATTTTCACCAAATTTGACCATATGGTTGGCCATGAAGTAGACCTCAGTACATTTCAAATAATTTTATTTGTTCAGAATATATTCTTTTACCCTAGGGTTAAGGTAGAAATCAATAATAAAAGAATAACTTTTAAAAACCCACATGTTTGAAAATTAAACCTGACACATATAAGCAACTGATGGGTCAAAGAAGAAATTACAATTGAAATTAAAAAATATTTTTGAGTGATAAAAATATATTAAAATTTGTGGGATATAGCTACAATAGTATATGAGGAAAAAATTATACTATAGCTTTATTTATACTTCCTAGAAAAGTTTAAACTTCATGATCTAAATATCATTCTCAAAAAGCTATTATGTGTGAGCCTCAAATTATGTGTGAAGGAAATATAAAGATGGAAATAATACAGATAACTGCAGAATTAACTAAATAAAGAACATATTTGCAATAGAGGAAACCAACAAACCAAAAACAAGTCTTTTGAAAAATAAAACAAAAGATAATTAAAATGGATCAGTCTCAGAAAGACTGATCAAGAATAAAGAAGGTAAAAATTACCAGTATCAAATATGAAAAAAGAGACATCATTATATGTCCTACAGAAAGTAAGGATAAGTAAAAGAATATTTAAAACATGTATGCCAACTTCAAAATTTAGATGAAATGCATAAAATCCTAGAAAATGCACCTTACCAAAACCAACATAAGAACAAATATAAATCTGAAAAAAAAATGCATATGTAATTTTAAACCTTCCTATAAGGAAATCTTCAGGATCACATGGCTAGCATGAATTATTCTTCCCATTTATGTAAGAAATAGCACAAATATTAACAAACTCTTCCAAAGAATAAAAAGAAGGAAATACTTTGCAATTCATTTTATGATTCTATCATAAACCTAATTATTAAAAGATATCAAGGACATTATAAATACAAGACAATCTTTCTCATAAACATAGATCCAAACAAATATTAACAAATTGAATCCAAGTGATTTTTTAAAGTCAATGTTATGATCAAGTTGAGTTTCTTGTAAGAATGAAAGGATGATTTAACATTTTTAAATCAATCAACATGATTCATCTATATTAACAAAATAAAGAAGAAAACTCATAGGATCATGAATAGGTATTTAAAAATGAGATGTCATACTCATTTAAATGTCATTGTAAATAATGCCTAGATCTAATAATTACTCAAAGTTATATTTCCTCTCAGTCTCCATGGTTGTCTTCTTCTAATGTCAGTCACAGATCATTAGTAGATTAAGCTCTACAGGAGATCAGCTGTGATAATTTTTGTTTGATCCTCAAACTCCACATTCTCCCACTGACTATGAAATGAATTCAGAAGTTTTTACCCTGTCATCCAGATTGCTCCACAACATGTCTCCACTTATTTTTTCTGCTTTTATTCTCAAGGCTCCACCAAGCATTTTATATACTTTGGTTTGCCCTTACTTGATAAGAATGTTGGAACCAATTATGAACTCACTCCAGAGAATTTTGCAGGAACATCATTCTGTACACATTTCCCTCAGGCAGATGTAAACTCACTTAATCAGTACCAGTCATCACACCCAGTCATGGCAACATGCAAAGGGAAAAAAGAGACCCATTCTCTGACTTGCTAGCGGGTAAGGAAAAATATTCCAGAAGTCCTGTCCACAATCATTATGGGCCAGACTTGGGTGCATAGCTTCCTAAACTATGCACAGGAGAGAATAATGGGATTCCCAAGATTAGTTTAGTCTAATCAGCTTTAATCTTCTGAAGCTAGGCATGAGGTCTGTTTCCCTGGAGCCCATGATTGTGTGGAGAATGTTGGATACTAAACAAAATCAACTATTTGTTAGGAAAGAGAATAGAGGGGACTAAATATTGGGTAGACTAATGTTGGATTCTGTAGCTGTAATCTCTCCCTCCCAGAATTCCATTGGCATTTATTTGTGCTTTTATAACTCACCTCATGTTTTCTGTTACAGTTAACTGTGTATTTATTTCACTTCTGCCTACCAGCATTCAGTTCTTTGAGGAAAGAGACTCATCTGAGTGCCCCACTTGACAACCTGAAATGGGGTTGGCCATATTAGGCACTCTATAGGTATATAGTCAATTAAATCTTTCATTTTCCTCCTGGACAGTATGGGTATAAAAAGTGTCTCTTTGTGTCTATAGGAAACACTTTTGTGTAGTTTCACATTTTGATTTGAGTGCCTGCCTCCTACTAAGTGGCCCACATTTATAAAGATTTGCTGTAACCCTGGGTGGAGAGAGTCCTGTACTCTGATTTTCCTCCAGTGAAATGAATCTGTCCTTCCTCAACATATGCTCACTCACCTGGTTCCATCTCTGACACATTATAGAGGGGATAGGTACAAACTGAGGCTAAAGGACAAAGCTTTTCTCTGTGTGGAAGGTAGCTGGCTCACACCTAAATCAAGCTATGACCTAGGCCTCATTAGCACCTTATTTTAACTCTGCAGAGAGCTCCCAGCCAGCCCTCTAAAAAGACCATGAACAGCACACTCTGTGCCCGACAGTGGGCCAGGACCAGCCAGAAGGAGCCAGAGAACATCTGGTACATCATAGGGTGGTTGCAAAATATACATTGTTTGAAGAAAGGAATCTTACCTTCCTCACCAAGCCCCAGAGATACATCATTTGAAGAACCGTATCTCTTCACTCAAAGCTGCTCTCTCTAACTCCACCCTGGAAGCAACTGTAAACCTTCAGACAATCCCAGTGGTTCTTTTCCTCCTGCAGCATGCATATGATCTGACTATAAGCAGGTGGTTGTTTAAAGAATCTGATGAAATAGCTTATTTATTTCAAACTGAAATCATCTTAATCAGTTCTTTTGAGAAGGTATACCTTGGAATGACCAAACATACTCTATCCCCTATCATGGAAGAAAACATACATCATCATGTGGAAGACAGGCAAAACAAAAAAAAATCCTTGTTAAATTCCTGAGAAACAAAATTTCCAGTAACTGCTCTAACTAAAAATACCACTGATTCCATGTTAAACATATTGGAGCACTTTTAATCATTAATGCCTGACCAGCTGGTAGAGGGACAGTGATTGTTCTGTATTCTCCAAAAGTATCTGGGGAACTCACAAAAAGCAGAAAAATCCTCTGGGATGCCCACCCATAAAGATCATTTCTGGGAATGCAAGAGCAGGATCAGGTTCATTCATTACATTAGCTGGTGAGTTTGGAGTTAAAATTTACACCACTCCCTTCAGCACATCTCTCTGCTGGTGAAGAAGCCTCTTTTCTTCAACCCAACACAGTACAGGAAGCCAAAGCCCTGGCGTGGCACATTGTTTACGGGTGGCACTGCCAACAGGACTGAGGGGACAGCACTAACCTGTTTTTCACTTTGGCTTCTTTGTATTAGGGAAGTATTTCAATTTCACTTCTGGACAAACAAAAAGGTTTTTTTAAGAAGAGGGGGCTTGGGAGAAAGGGAATCCTCACAGGTGAGTAATCTTGGTGCTTCTTTGAAAAACAGTATGTTCTCTCTGCTAGAGGTGAAACTAGGAATCTAGGTGCCAGTACTCTAATGAAGAATGAATGAATGAATGAGAAAATGAATACAGGTGGGTTCTTACTGACATTGTGCTACTAGACAATTTACTTAGCCTCTCTGAGTCTCAGCTTTCTCATTCATAATTTGGGAAGAGCAATAGCTTCTCCTTTGTAATGTAAGTAGGGTTAGGTGTGATACCCTATGTACTACACTTAGTGAGATGGTAACTAATACCCTGTAGCAACCCAGGAAGTGTCTGTCGCTATGATTACTGTAACAGCTTCACATATCACAGCTTCTTCTTTCCATGATAATAGGGTTGTGTGCCTAGAAAAGGAATGAAGGGATAGGAAACAGCAACTTTAAACCTACTGACCACAAAGATGAATTTTGAGGATGGAATCATTCCCTGTAAAAAGGTACCCATACCAGGAAGACATTGTTCACTGGACCGTGGCAAGAAGAGTGCCTCCAGTCACGGGGAAAGTGATTGCTACTGCAAAGGGCAAGTAGTCAGTCAACTGGCCATTATCTTGATAGAAAGACTTAACCAAAAGCTGAATCTACTGGCTGGAAATCAGAACTGATTCTTGAAACAGTGAGTGACAGTAGCTTGCAGGAGGGGAAAGAATCTCCACAATCAGACATCAGCTGAATGTCACAGTGTTTGACCTAGGAGAGAGGGACACTCAGCTGACTGCAAAGTCCTTCTAGAGAAGTGGACTGAGGAGGGTTAAGAGGATATTTTATTTTTAATTTGCCCAAGCCCAACATTTGGGGAAGAATTATAGTCTCTCTCTTTCCCACATGCTCCCTTCTCTTTCTAATATCTCTGCTGGGTTTTACTCTAGTTCCAAACCCTCCCATACACACTAGAGCAGATATGTACATATACACTCTAAAAATAGCTAACTCTCACATACTGCATACCATGTCCTGGGCACAATCTTAAAGTTGAATGACTATTAATTGATTTAATTAACAGACTAACCCTTGGAAAGAGGTACCTTCATAGCCCCATTTTTATATAATAAAACTGAGGTATAGAGAGGTTCATTAACCTGCCTAAGGTCACAGAGGTAATAAGTCACTATTGCAAGGGGTTCCAGAGTCTGTGATCTTACGATGGTCACTCTGTTACATAAAATATGCAATAAATATTTCAAATATTCATAATTCATGAAAAATATTCAATAAGCCCTGTAAAGGTATGATAAAAAATTAAGTCTTTGATCTTAAAGATCTTTGAGTCAGTAAATATGATAACTGTACACATAAACAAGTATAATGCAGAGCCACAACAGCCAGGTAATAGTGACAGAGGGTTACAGGAAAGAAGAAATGACTCCTGTCTTGGATGAGAAAACTTCTCATGGAAAAGTCAAGATTTAAATTGGGCCCTGAAGAATGGGTAAAATATAAACATTGAGAGATTTAATGAAAAGACATTATAGGAGAGTCATTTCTATCCATAGCTGACATTAGAATCACCCGAGAACATTTCCTGAAAATACTGAAGCTTGAATTAATATTGATTTAAAATACTGATGCCTGAGATATCACCACACACTCACTAGAAGGACTAAAGTTAAAAAGTCCAAAAATGCCAAGTGAGAATGTGGAACAACTGGACCTCTCACACACCACTGGTGGGAATGTAAATGCCACTTAGAGACACAATACGGCAGGATCTATAAAGGTAGACATATTTACTCAGCAATCCTGTTCATGGAGAAATGAAACATATGTCCATGCAAAGACTTATATGCAAATATCCATGGGAACATTACTCATAATAACCAAATGCCTGGAAACACCTCAACCTTCCATCAACTGGTAAAAAGAGAACAAATTGTACCTCATTCCAAGCTATGAAATTCTATCAGCAATAAAAAAGGACAATATGAATGAGTCTCAAAAACATAAATGTGTGCTAAGTAGAAACAGTCAAACCTAAATGACTATACACTTTATGATTCCATTCATATAAAGTTCTAGAAAAGGCAAAACTATAGTGACCGAAAGATCAGTGGTTACCTGAGTTTAGTTGTCAGGGGTGGGGACTAACCACAAATAGGCATGAGGAAACTTAGGGAGATAGAACTCGGATTCTAAGTCTTGACTGTGTTGGTAGTTACACAACTGTATACAGTTAACACATTTTCAGGATGTAGAATTAAATGGATGAATTTTATTGTTCATAAATTATACTTTAGTTAGCTGATACCACCACACTGACCAATTAAATCAGAACCTCTGAGAGGTCTGGGTATCAGCATTTTTTAAAGCTCCCCAGGAACTTCTAATATGTGGTCAGAATGAAAAACTGCTACTCCAGGAAAAAGAAACATTTTGCACAAATGTATCTATAAAAATAAATAAATATTATTCTATAAATAAATAAAAAATGTTTTTAAAGAGTAACATTGGGTATCTTTACAGAACAATTTAACTAGAGAAGAGCCTACAAATATGAATAGTGCACATCAGTCTAGAAATATAACCTGGGAAAGATCATGGAGGGCCATGTTTTTTCACAATAAATGGATGTTCCAGACTATACAACAGAACGTCCTATACATTCAAAAAGCATTATTTTCCCCTGAAAGTCTGCAGAGGAAATAGTCTCAATTCTTAGAAATGAAAATACTATTAATATTCATGTCTCTGCAAATAATATCATTATTGTTATTGATACTAAATACCCACTTGGACTATATTGTGTCTTTGCTAAGGATTACAGTCAAAAGCATAATGGATCATATCACTATGGGGTCTTGAGCAAATTTTCTATTTTTAACCTCAATAAACTTCTATTTACTAATCTGTAAAGTCAGATGTTAAACTGAAGGATTTCTCTGACTCCTTCCAGCTCCATTTCTTCTCATGGAGAGGAGTTAAACCTAGGAAACAATGCCATATTGAAAGTAACAGAGCAGGGTGTCCAGGCATCTGGATCTGGAAATCAGGCAAGACATGTGACTGATCGTCCTTCCTCTTTTTTTTCTTCAGGAGCCACGTGGTGCCTGTCTTCCCATCTGCTCGCCCCTCCTCCTGATCTTAGGACCCCATTTTCCTGCTAACTTGTCTTTCTGTGCTCCAAAACGGCAGCTCCAGCTTCCAAGACAAAGTCTTTCAGGTTGGTTTCCAAAGTCTGAGACAGGATTTTATGTCTGCTTCCAGCCTAAAGTTTTCCCTTGTCCCTTTGGGTCTGGCATCAATTTCTAATGCCTGTAACTCTGGTGGGCTTTTTGTTTCTGAGAGTGGCGTGGGGAACGGGGGCTGTAATATATAGGACTGCTCCTTCCTGTGTAGGGCAGGTAATTTAACTAGTACACCAGAAATCTGGGCATTTACCTTTTACTTTTCAGCATTTATCATGGATCCTCTATCCTTGAGGATTCACCACTTTTATTATCTGAATATAACTCCCAGAGATTTTGTGTGTGTGCATGTGTATGTATGCTTCAGGCAACATTCTTCTACTGTTTATTGCAATTTCTTCTGAAAACAATTATTAAATTATTAAACATTTTAGGGGTATTGAATTTTTCCATTTTGCTTTTCCTCAAAAATGGTATTATTTTTACATCTAACAAGTAAGGAAATTTTTTGCACCTGACTGTCTGGCTATAACTTTCACCAAGAAAGTAGTGATTACATGGTCTTAAACATAGTTGATAATGTTGGAGGTGACATCTGATGGTTTGATACTCAAAATAGCCATAGCCTTGAGAATACTGAGAAAGGGAGACAGACTTTTCAAGGCAGCAATATGCCAATATGGGATTTCTCTCTTTTCAACCAAAAACCAAAGCATCGTTGATTGAAGAAACAACAAACCCACAAAGAAAATCTTATTGTTGCACAGAGATGTTTTATAAAATCTAAGCCAGCAGAGTTTTTGCAAGCCATGCACTGGATTAGAATTTCACCTCATGAAGAACTTATAAATACATAGATCATTATAACAGCAAATAGGAACAGAAAGTCTAGCACTATGGAAATACAATTGCTTACGACCATAAATTTTATTCTGGACAGAAGACTAAGTATTTTCTGAAATTAGTTATGACACATGGATGTTAATATATAACGAGGACTAAGAAAGAAGATGATACAGACAAGACAAAGAGAAGACACTGTTCTCTCTTGACTTCCACTTACTCTACAGTGAATAAGAATTTGTAGTGAAAAAAATCAGAACCACATCCTAGTTTACCACTGTGTGTGTAACATGTATGGTAATTGTGCGTATACATATGCATATACACATACATACATGTGTACAGTTAAGGCAACCATACAATAAATAGTTCATGTAGATCATTCTAGAGTATATATTTGATATTGGTTAGTGAACCCTTTTTGTTGTCTTTATATAGTTAAAGAACTCCTTCTAGCACCAGAAAGAGAAGTGAATGTGCTACCTACTATGTGCATCTGTCAGTCTGGGCCCAATTCTCTGGATCTATCTGTCTCTGTCCTCTTTCTGTTTGTTTCAGGAGTAACCCAAAAATGTTTCTCGGCATTTCCTTGCTAAAGCAGTTTCCCGCAGCAGTTAAGCTTTCCTTGAGGGTAGATTGTGCTCCCATGTGGAACTCAGATGCAATCATTTGGGCCATTACCCTTCTTCACTGTGATGCAGCAGTGCTAGTATGAAATACAAAATTGCTCATTAGAAACCAGCAAGAAAAACAAGTCCCCAATAGACAGAAGTAAAAGCTTGGCATCTCTGGATTGCATGCATCACCACGGGATTAGCAGCTGCTTCTTTATGCACAGGCAAAACAGTAAATCTGGGAATGTAGCTATTCATCTACAGTGCTACTGGGAGGCCAGAAAGGAACAGTATGACATAGGGTGAAAAACGGGTTGCTGATCAGCTAAGGTTACTGTTCAACTCCAAAGGTTATGGCATGATCATCATCCTTTATCACTCTGCAAGGGAAACTCAGTATTGCCTTCATTACTTTGCTCTTGTTAGCCATTGTAATATGAACTAAACATTATATCCAACAAATGAATGGGAAGCCCATTCATTTAGTATATATACCAATTTATACTTTCTAAATTGGAAAATATACTTTGATCTTGTGAAGAAGATTGTGGGAATTGACATATGGGAATTAAGCTTTTTTTGTAGTCTCCAAAGGCCTGGCCCAGGACACAGAGTTAAACCATTACTCTTAATATCAGGTCTGACTATTCCAGTGGGGGCAAAAGATATGAATTTAAACACTTATTCCCCAAAATCTGCAGCCACTGGAAGTTGATTCTTCAGAGGGACAATGGACTGACTTGACATTAAGATGATCTTGCTTCTTCTAGAAAGAATCCTTCCAGAATTTCCACAGCTGGTCCCCAGATTTCACAACAGCACTTCTTCATCTTACAAATTTGTATCCTTTACTATATGGTCCCAAATGTTTTTGGTCACTTAGGTCCATAACAGTTGTCAAACTCAAATATTCTGCCCTAGACCACTTAGGAAGTATTTTAATTGACAAGAATAATTATGTTTCACTTTGATTTGGTGATAATGAAAGAAAAGAAGTAGTAGTCATTCTTGACCCTGATGGAACCAATTAGAAGCCACTGAATCAGTTAAAGACTAGTTAGACCTGTAGAGAAGATTCTCATTCAAGACAGCAGCCCAATAAGTAGTTCTTTTCTGAAAAACACCATTTTACCTTATTCATTGATGAACATTTAGACAAACAAAATAAAACAAAAATCTCCCATAATTCCAGTGAACAGAAATAACATTGTTAACACGTTAGGATAACCTACCATGCATATACATGTGTATTATATATAATTACATTTGTATAAATATACATATTATTGGTTCTTGATAGCTGGTTTGAGGATATTAATATAAAGACACTGAGTACATGCAAATGAATGAGCAACTCAGCACCTCTCCCTTCTTTGCTACTAACACCGTATCAGGCCAGGGCAAAACATGGATATGAATTGCCTTCTCCTGCACAGCTTTCCCTGCTTCACAAGTGTGAACTCTGTCTTCCAGGCTTGGAAACTCAATACCCTTCTGGTAAAAGTCATCACTATGAAGAGAGTAAAAATAAAGAACAAATCCAAAAAAAAAAATGGAAGGCATAGCTTAGGGGACATTATTCTTCATCTAAAACTATCAATCAGGATGTTAAGCACTCATAACACATTTCTGTCAAACTACTGTGAAACTTGGCACTTCCAAGCCCTGTTCTGCTCACAGTCATATGCTCCTGCACCCTGTCCATCTTCAGCTTCACCGGAGTGACATCTGTACCTCCAGATGTTCATGTTTTATCAGGCCCTTCTCAGCCATTTTGATCAGGATACATGTACACAAATTACATCATAAATTTCTTTACCCTTCATATACTATATCAAATAAGAAAAACCATCAAATTTATGCAGAGCTGTATTAAGCCTGGGAAATATAACTTAGATTTAACACACTATTCATAAGGATGTGCTATTATTCTTAATCCCTCGATTAATACGAGTTAGCACTACTGTACAGGTTTATGAGAGACCATATGCTCTTTAATCATCATCACCTCCCCCAGTCCCCCTGGTGTATCTGCTGCCGCTGTGGCTGCTGATCTGCGGTCCCTGCCTCAGAAGGACCTCATCATCACTTTTCAGCTGGACACCTTGGCGAACAGTCAACCCCAACAATGTCTCCTAAGAGTTACTAAGATAAAATAAAGGGAAAGGGAAATAACTAGCATGCGGGGGAGAGCACTGGGGAGAGGGGACATACCCTGGCAATGATGTACCTTATCTGCTCAGGTTCAGATTAGCTGGGATGTTTTTAAATAGTAGATTGCTGATGTTCAGCCCAAATCTGGCTGTTGAAAATGTAACTAATGAAGAGTCTTCCGCTCTTGAAGCAAATGGGAATGCAGGGAGTATACAAACACTAACAACTCATGCCTTGCTGATTTAAAATCTTTTTGGACTGCACAGTCAGAAGAGACATAATTCATGGGACTTGGATTAATTTTTTAAAGATTTACATTACAATTTTTAATGAAGTTCTAGTTAATTAAGCATCTCTCTACATCACAAAGGAACAGTTCTTATAAATTGTTTCCCCCCTTTATTAAGATTTAATGTTCTTAAGGTCACATATCCCTTTCCTCCAGTAGATGCAAGAGACAGATGTATCAAGACATCTGCCATGAAATACTGTAGGCTTGATTAAAAGATGGCAAAATTTAGCAGAAAGAAAACTGGCTTATGAATTGAGGGCCAGACACTGGAAAAGTCCCCTAACCTTACAGGTTTTCTTTTGTGTTAGGAAGGGCTTGAGCTAGATGATCCTTGAGGCTCTCCCATCCCAAAATTAGTGACACTAATTCTATTAGCATTAATTTCAAAAGATTTACAATCATGTGTGTTTTAGTCATACAGCTATGCAGGGAATTTGATGGGTATTTTTTAGCGCTATTTTACCTTGACAGAAATTAAGATCTCAAAAATCCATTTATTTACCAAATATCTTGCAATCAGAACCAATTTGAGTTAGTCTCTTGCTTTGGAAAATTTATTAATTCCCAAAAAAATTTTTAAAAACCTTTCCAAAGTAAAGCTTTCAGAATCTATTTGCAGAAAACATAGAGCCTAGAATAGTCCAAAAAATCTAGAGGATGAAGAATGACAGAGCTGTATGGCTTGCTATCAGAGTTCAAGATTTGTTATAAAGATAACTAAGACAGTGAGGGGTCAGCCCATGGACAGACAATAAACCAAAAGACAGGATGGAGAGTCAAGAGACAAACCCACCCAGGTGCAGTCACCTGATTTATAATAAAGGTGCTACCACAAACCAGTGGGGACAGGATAGTCTTTTCAATAAATGGGAAGAAGTGAACATTGAGCCCTACCCCACACCATGTACAAAAATTAATTTGCAATGGAACAGAGACCTAAATGTGAAAGGTATACAATGTTTTCTAGAAGAAAATATAGGAGAGTATCTTCTGTATCTTGAGATAGGCAAATATTTCTTAAACTGGAAAAGGAAAAGAATTGGCATAAGGAAAAAAGTAAATAAATTGCTTTGCATGAAATTTAAAACTTCTGCTCTCTGAAAGATATCCTTAAGAAATGAAAAAGCAAGCTACAGACTGGAAAAAAAATGATTGCAATATACATATCCAACAAATGACTCATATTTAGTATAAGAAACTACAAATCAACAAGAAAAAGACAACCTAATTTTTTTTTAAATGGGAAAACACTTTATCAGACACTTCACAAAAGTTAAGTATATAAGCATTAATAAAAAAAACCTCAGCATACTCAGTCAGTTGAGAAATGCAAATTAAAACCACAGTGAAATATTACCACACTCCACCCAAAGTGGTGAAAAGTAAAAAAGATTTACACCTGTAATATCAAATATTAGTGACAATGAGGAATTCTCATATGTTGCTGATGGAAGTGTAAACTGGAATGACCCTTTGGGAAACATCTGGTCCATCTGGTAAATCTAAAAATGAGTTTATCTCATGACCCAGCAATCCTACACTGGGACTATGTCTACCAAAACATTTACAACAATGTTCATAGCAGCATTATTTATAATAGTTAAAACCTGAAAGCATTCCAAATCTCCATCAACAAAAGAATAAATAATTAAATAGTAATACATTCATAAATAAAAAGATCAAACTTCTCTACTCTACAACACAACTAAAGTCTCACTGAAATAATGTTGAGCAGAAAAGAAGCCTCACACAAAAGAGTGTATCTTGTATGATTAAACTTACCTGAAGTTCAAATAGGCGGAACTAATGTATGGTGGTAAAGGACAGAACAGTGGTTACCTCTAGGCTGGGGGTAGGAATGGGGGCTGAGAGGTGTGGAATCTGGAGATCTGGGTGGTGCTAACACAGATGCGTGTGTGTGTGTGTGTGTGTGTGTGTGTGTGTGTGTGTGTGTGTGTATGCAAAATGGAACTCTTATGATTTGTACATTATTATTTGTAAGTTACATCTCAATAGAAAAGAAAATGTATGTATATACATATGTGTGTGTATATGTATGTATGTGTGTACCCATCTTCCAGGAAACAGAAGTGAGATTATATTCTATTGATGTCATAATTTTTATTCTTTATTTTTAGTAAGTTACAAACATTTTCCTGAATGTGAATTAGAAACCTTTAGTTCATGAGAAAAAGAATAAAAAGAATTTCTTCCATAGATGGACATATTCTTCCTTGGACAGATTTGCCTTTTCAAATGCAGTACGGCCTCTCTCATTTAGGCTGCCCAAGAAGTCATGGGGTAGAGGGGAACTTGTTCGAGGTAGGCAAGTACAGGCAGGTGTATGCAGAAATGTGCACCATTATGGGTAAAGTGAGCAATGTGCTTGCAGAAATGGAAACATACAACCAGTGAGACTAGCAGTCAGTTTGAGATGGCTTTTTCTTTCTGTGAACTGAAGTGAACATGCAGCTGAATTATAAAGGACTAGATCTAAAGCTGTCCCTGCCACCCTCCAAAACGGAGGAGAGACCCACCAGCGAGCAGAGGCGTAGTGAGCTCCACGGTCCTGAAGCTCTAGATTCAGAAGAAACTGACCTTGCCATTTCCTTTTTCTTTTTTTCTTTTTAGCAACCTTTAAAAAATGTACACTTCGCAACCTCAGTTTTCCCTTCCAAATGACTTGGGTGAACACCAAAACTGGTAAGAAAATGGCCCCCAAGTCCCAGCTTTCCTTTTCCTAGACTGGATGGGCAGAGTTTTCCCATAGGGAATGAGATTACTCATGTCTAGTCTTCATCTCTGTCTACAGTATGAGGTCTCGTCTATAGCATCCCCTCACACTCAGGTGTTGTGATCTGATAGAAAATGATTCACAAGAAATGTATTGCTTATAAACAAAGAATCAAAGCTGCTTTTTAAGATAGTAGAATAGATTTAAGTATTACAATTTCCATTTTTATGTTGGAAAAAAATGGCAATTGTTAGGTTAATGACTTGCCCTAGGGCACAAAAACTGTAAAGAAGTACTTTTTAACATGAACTGCCTCTTTGCAAGAGTGTATTGTCCATGGAGCATACCCATGCCGTGGGACTGCTGGCTCATGTGTGACATACATCAGATAGTCAAGGTCTCAAGGTCTCAAGGTCTCATTCCCTTGTCACTACACTCAACCAGCCATTTTTTTCTAGAAAAATGAAATTACATCTTCATTCGTTTTTCTATCCCCGTCATTGACATTTTAAATGAGACAAAAGATAATGATTTAACCTGTTCAGCCACCTAGATTCAAACCAAAAGTGAATGTCATCTAGTTTCCCAGTACTGACTGACTAACCCTAGCCATTGTCTGTTATCAGCCATTTTTAACTTGGAGATTGCAATCATATAGTGAGATGTGGTGGTCACACATCTTAGGAAGTACAAATTCTCAGGCAATGGAAATTACCTGACAGGACTTCTGGCTTAGAAAAGTGACATCAAAGGTCTATAGAAGTAAAAATACCTACAAGTCTGTGATATATAAGAATATTATGCTTTTTATAATGTTCTAAAGATGCATGAAAATGAACATGTAATCACTCCAATTTTGCCTATACCACTATACCACTTTTTAGTGTTTTTTATGTGTAGTGTTTTCTTGTTGAGAACTTAAACACTCCTTTGTAAGAAATTTACTTTATGTCACAGCCAACAGGTGGGAAATTACAACAAAAAGTTAGTTATGACAATTCACTTCTTGATTGAACAAAGTAATACCTAAATCTGAATAGAAGCAGTTATTTTAAATGGATACAAAGTACCATGTAATGTATTTATTTATGTAATATAAGCTGGTCAATTTCACCAAAGCTATGTGTCATTGGAACAAAGATAACTCTATTTTCTGAGTTTTGCTGATTTCCCTCACTACAAATATTTTTTTAATTAAATCTAGAACTTCATGAACCTTGTTAACTCAGAGAGATACAAATCCTCAGAGCATAAGACTTAAAAATAGACCTGGGAGATGACCCAATCCAATTCCCTCATTTTATACATGAAAAACATGAGGTCAGTTTCACCTAACTCCCAGTCCCAAAGTCTTCTATTATGAATATATTGTAACCAATCCAGAAACCATCCCTATTTGATTTGCTACTAGACTGACCCTGATAAATACTAGTTTTAGCAAATAAAATTCTTTGTAAGTGTCAATGTGTAGGTGTAAATAAAGGACGTTCTATCATACTTATACCCTTTTTAAGATCAAAGTCTGAGCTCCTCAACTTGTTTCTAATGACATGGAAATTGTTACTGACAACTCTGAAGAAACTGGAAAACAAAAATGAAAACATATACACAAGTCTAACAACATCTTAGAATGCCCACTAGACGTTGTCAGGGAATCGTGTGACCTACTTCCATTTTTGTCATTTCTGAGAGTGAAAAGCCTTGGCTCTAGAACTAAGTGTGACCTATTACCTGTGTGACCCTAAGAAAGTTCTCTGTCCCTCAGTTTCCTCACCTGTTAAATGGAGATAATGAAAGTACCTGTTAAATGGAGATAATAGGTAACTGTATACATTAAATACATGCAAAACATATTGAACAGCACCCAGGGGCATTTCAGCGGTTATCATTATCACTGTGTTGATGATTGATGATGATGATGATACATTGTTGCACATGTAAAAAAGGCACAGCAAATAGATTCACTTCTTCATTCTTAATGAGTCATTTATAAATTAATTTCATTTTAAAATTTACTTAAGAATTATTTTAAAAATTAATCTCATCTCAAGTTCATCTAGGTATGTCATCTCTGCTTGTAAATACTAAACTCCATGCCTTAGATAACTTTATGTATTCATGTGTGTGTGTGTGTGTGTATATATACATATCTATTATATATGTAGCATTTATGTATAATATATATATTATAGTGCCTGGCAGCTTGCCTTATACATATCAGCTACTCAATGGCATTGTTGAATTAATGAATGAAGTTTTAAAGAAACCAAGCTCAAAGGAAAGAGATTGCTGCCTGCCTCCCTCTCCCCCACCGACAACACATCAACCCTGCCCAATTTATTGGAAGGCACCCAAATCACTGATGAAACATTTGGCTCAAGTCTTCAAAATAGTACACAAATAGATAAATGGTCTTTTTTTTCTTATAGCTTTTAATATCCTGTTCTTTATAAATGACTTTCAGACTCATTTTATATTATGGTTATCTTCTGAAAATGTATTATATCCTAATAGCCAGGCTTCTTTCCCTACCTCCAAGCCTAGCTTTTTGGTTTGGTGCTGATTTTTTTACTTTGAGACATTAATTTAAGTATTCTGCTTGTCAGTGGATGAGTGAATGAATTATTCATTTTATTATGAAACATAAATTTTAAAGAACAGCATTATAACTTCTTTTTATATGCCAAAAATAATAGATCATTCCAGAAGCCATTATGGCATCCTTTATCTAACAGAGGGTGCACTTTTGAAAGCTGTGCCAAACTAATATGTTTTAGTATAACTACAACGATGAAATCTTAAAAGAAACCAGCTTAATTTAGTATTTAAATAAAATTATAAGCTATACCTAAAGTCAAAAATTAGGTGATATTGGAATCCCTTGATTACCATTAATATTAACCAGAACAAATGATTAAGGCAAAATCAAAATGGCAATCACTAACTCCTGTCCATAATGGTAACTCAAACTCTCACGTCCCTTATCAAAATGTTATCTTCATTCATATGTGATAGATATAAACTAACAAACATGACTGACATTAAAAAATGTTAATCTCAACACTAGTTACAATTTATTCTAACTAAAGACCACACCCTACTCTGTACATATGTATAAACATGCCTGAGACTGAATTGCACTCAGTATCTATTAATATAAAACATTCCATCTAAAGTTTCTGGTTTTTAAGATCACTCCTACACATAAATATTTTAAGTATGTGCCTGCATAACCAGGCATTTATAACATCTTATAGTAATCATTGTTTTTCCTATATGCTATAGCCTCTGCTCAACATAATGACAAGAACAATTTTTAGTATGTTATTATAAATTCCTATCTATATGCTTCCTTTACCAAACTTATCTCATTAGTTGTAAGCACAATAAGGTTTAGATGACTGGCATCCTGTTTGACTCAACAGATAATCTGCATATTACTTTCTGGCCCAGCTTTATTTTTAAATATTAATAAAAAGGAACATGATAGATCATCATTACCTGACTAAGAAACACTGATTACAACGGAGGAGACAGATGTACTCAGTGGCAGAGAAGTGAATGAACCCCGGCAGTTAAGGCAACTCAGGAGCATGAAAAGACATGCTGATTATTTTAATTTCCTAAACTCTTTAGTATTCTAAAAGCTCTTTAAAACTTCATGTTCTCTCACATTTGTCTGTTGCTATTATCTTGTCCAAAGCTCTCACTCACATTTATGGCTACCAAGAAAGACTGTTAGCATCCAATGGGCAAGATTTAATCAGAGTTTATTGCTTCAGATAAAAACACTGCCACATTTTTTTATCTTTTTATTAAATTTACAAACTTGGGCATCCACACCGGGGATCAAAGGTGATTGCCTGTTTCCCCTACTGGAATGCAATGTTATATTTCTCACAGAATAAAAAGCCCTTTCCTTCAATTTTTTTCTTATTGCATCCAAGCCCAAGAACTGTCTTTAAGATTATATTCCAGGACGATAATCTCTTTAACAAAAAAAGGTGAATTTAAACATTTGGCTCTCACACGTGGATGTGTTAGAAAAGCAAACTGGCCACACTGTGTTCCTGGGCACAACAGTAATTCTGCTGATTCGGAAGTTCAGCATCAGAAAAACGTGAGAGTGCCCATGCATACACAGACACATAACAATAATTAGAACTTTCTTTAACAAGACTTAACTATAGTCCCATTTTAGATCTCAAAGAAAAGTGCTAAATGTCCATTCTCCAAGAAAAATCGTTTTTCCTTTGTGGTGACTGCCTCTTTTGAGATGAGATAGTCATACGTACTGATGTGGAAACTCATCAATTTCAAAACTAGGAGTGTGCACTGACTGCCCCTCAGCAGTGTGATGGGCACTGCTGGAAAGCAAGTGAGTTAAGAATGCCATGGAGATGACTCTTAGTAAGTAATAACATGTTTTTCTTAACTATAAGGAAATTACAAGTACGTAAAAGGTAATTGCTATTTTTTTATTTCTGCCTTCCAGAATTTTGTAGAAAACCTTGATACCTCTTTCTTTAATAAGTTGTTATGTATTTTTATGATAAGGTATTCTTATATAGTAAGAAATTCTAAAATTTCAAAAATTTAGCCATAAATTCCTCAAGAAAATGTCATGTTTTATTATTGAATCATCATACTGTCTCAATCCAAAAGTAACATATCTAGATAAGGTATTTTTACACTATAAACACAAAAATCTACAAAGAAATATAATTCATTTACTTTACAAGCTGCTACATATGACATATGCATAAAACCATGTTGTGCTACCAAATAAGCATTACAGTACATATTTTTTGGAATTCTTAATTATTTTGTGCCTTATTATAATTCCCTCTAATCAGGCAGATTTTTGTAAGCATACCAACACTTATATATTCAAATGATTGTTGTTAATTTAATATAATAATTGTAGACTACTCACATGTATTCTTATGTACCTAATGAGGTCTGGAGTTCCTTTTTAAAATCTATCTTCAGATCTGGTTAATCACAGACCTGCCCTCCCACCCTCCTGACTTTATAGCTATAACTGGTTTAGGACACAGTAACAACAGCAACTCAGCCCTAAGTAGTATTTCCCTGTTTTATTCCAGAGGCCTAGATTTTAAGTATATTTGGCCAGTTTTAAGAAGTCAGTCTATTGTGCACAAATAAAAGTGGTCTACCACTCAGAATATTCAAGAGAATGTATAGTGGGCTTGGACAATAAATATAAGGCTATATTTGCAGGAATGAGAGCTCTTTCCAAGGTGACCACTTTCAGAGGCACAAAACATGGGCGTGGAGAACAACATTAGAAAACATACTTCATTTTCCTTTGTCGCATCTTGTTATACCCCAAAAGATTTTGGCTAATTAAAATTTGTGCAGCTCAAATTTATCTTCCTAATGAGGAAAGAGTGAGGAAACACTCATCTCAAAGTCATTTTCAAATCAGATATGATATGAATTATCATTAACTTCTACATATTCTGCCATCATACTTATACCTTTAATAAACAAAAATCAAATGTGTATAGACTGTATGAATCCTGGAACTGGTTGGAGGAAGGGCAGCTGAACAGCTAATAAGCATAGTACAAGGCAGGCTACGATTAGAAATTGTGGATAATCAAGAGTTACCTGGGTTTGAGAACACTCTCCTAGCTAGTCCCAGTCTAATGAATGTCACTGGATCTCAGAATATGACCTTGATAAATTTAAGCACAAGGGAAGTTTAATCCCCCATGCTTATTCATGATCCTCGGCTGTGAACCCTCATGATCACATTTATCCTCTGTACATCATTCCCAATTTTATACTTTGGCACACTAATTTCTAGGGCAGTAATGGTGAGACCCAAATAGTGTTCTTTCATAGTACATTATACGTTATAGGACCTCATGCACTTCAGATAATTACTCATTTAACATCCCCAAATTCCGTAAGTGCAAAAACCAGGTCCATCTGGCTTTCCATTAGATCTCCAGTGTTCAGCAAGGTGCCTGGCAAATAGTAGATAAATATTGGAAGGAATAAAGAAATGATGAAAAGATTGGAAGGAGGTAGTGATTTTGTTTCTTGGTAGAGTAGAGCTTGATATATAGTGCAAGGGAATGTTTAAACTGACAGTGCAATTTTTTTTTATCAATGAGTATATTAATTTTAAATATTTCTCTGATAATTTACTAAATATATACTTCACTTTATTTTCTCTTACTCTTATTCCATCTCTTTCAAATAATGAAAAGGTTTCAATCATAGTCCCTTTTACTGATAAGAAACAAATTCACTTATACACACACACACACACAGTTATAAACAAAAGTCTTTAAAAAAGAAGTCTGTCAGAAAAATCTCTTAAGCTCTTGGGAGATTACACATTTCAACAAATCTTTTCACTCAATGAAGGATAATTACTTTCAAAGGACAGTTTGCCTTCATAAACAGAGCTTAACACTAATGAACCAACAAGAAAGATTTAGGAATGCTTTGTTCTTGAAAAGATCAAGAGGAATATTGCCACATTAAGAAAATACACTAAGAGCTTATGAAATGGCCTGACTTAAAATGCCAATTGAACCTAAATAAAGGAGTATTTATAGTATATCTTTCTGCTTCTTTACCTGCCTTGGTATCAGTAATACAGTGAAGCACTCTCCAGTGAAGGAATAGATAAATACCATAGCTCCTTCCTGTGAGTAGGGCAATATTACTTGGCTCCAGCCATGGTTACTAGAAAATTTAGGTCCACTCTTACCAAAACTTCTCACTTATTAAAGAGAAGCCAGAAACAAGATTGTCAGTAGGTCTCTTAATATTTTTAGTGTTGGTAACTAATCTAAATTTTTTGGACACTGTAGGACTTCTGTTTCTGGCTAGGGTATTAGAAATTCACAAGACACCCTGGTTCATACTCTAGTAACTGTAGCAAGATGACCAACCTAAAAAATCATAGGTTTATTTAAAAAAAAATTATCAGAGAGCTCAGAACACTAAGAAACCTAAATGAGGTGATGTGCCCTTCTTAGAACAAAAGAGATGCGCAGCTATTTATATTACTGATAAAACAGCAGGAAAAGGTAGTGTCTGCCCCAGACAGCCAGAATGTACAGGGCATGGGACCTGTGGGAAATATCATATGACCTAATGCATATGTGCATTGGGTTGGAATCCTAAAAGAAGGGGGTGAGAAAAAGTGTCCCCCAAACTTCCCAAATTTAATGAAAAAGGTGAAGGCAAATAATTTCCAGACAAATAGACAAGCAAAAAAATGGCCCACTGCAGATGCCAAATAATATAGCTACAGACCAATAATGACTACCAGTTTTCAAAACTTTCCTCTAAGCCAAATATTATCCATAGTTCTCAAAATATCTTATTGCCAATCCTGTCACTAATCAGCAAGTAACCAATAAACCATTTAGCTCAAATTTACTAGTCACATCTTCAAATAAGATTATCTAGAGGCAAGATAACCTTAATGTCTGGAGATGAGAAGCATTATCAGAATATGACTAGACTGAGAATTCTCTGATGACAGGGTTCCTGTT
Source organism: Manis javanica (assembly GCF_040802235.1). Taxonomy (NCBI): domain Eukaryota; kingdom Metazoa; phylum Chordata; class Mammalia; order Pholidota; family Manidae; genus Manis; species Manis javanica. Next base: position 105,603,828 of record NC_133160.1, read on the forward strand.
TCTTTGATCTTTAAATCCCCAGTTCCTGATGTACAGAAGTTTCAAACAAATGTTAACTTCTTAGTAGAATGTAGCATATTTTTATTAGCATTCTAGAGTTCATAAATTAACAAAATACTGCTGTTATTAACTGCGTTGGGTGCTCTTGCCTCATTAACATTTTTATTTTTTTTTACTACCTCCATCCTACATAGAGGAAACCACATATCAAGACACAATTACACTGCTTACAATGTCAATGGGACATGGTTTCACTTCTTATTGATTTAACATCATCATGCACACCTGGGCTGGGCTTGCGCTGCTGATGTTTCATTGCCTGGGAGAGTTTAGGCAAAACTTCTCTACACTTAGCCTCTCAACAATTTTATAAGGATAATTCTGTTTGCAAAATTGGAGCCAAAAAATTGAAGAGGAGTTGAAAATATCATGCATTTTCAGCTAAAAAGGATCCATAGCATCCATCAACCAGAAAACCAAACTCCTAAAGACAGAATGCTGAAGGAAGAGCCTTCTCACTGGAGGGCTCTTCAAGGCAGCTGTCATCCTGTGACATATTTTAGCAAGGTAAAGGACAGCCAAGATGCATTTCGGGATGATTAAACTTACCTTGGAGAAGCATAACTGTTATGTATACAACAATACCTATAAATGTATCATTGAGATGAAATCTGAGTGTTTCCTAAATATTAAAGCCTATATGAGGGAGAATTTTAATTAATAAAATGCTATAAAGGTTTCTCAGAAACAACTATAAAACAAGTAAATTGTTGTTTGTATAAAACTTGGTGAAGATAATTTTCTGCCAACATTCTTGAAAATCTAGTTTAATATTTATAGTGTTGATGGCAATTATGTCTGCTCTATCTGACTTACAATAAAAGCTCTAGGAGAACTCTGTTGCAAAGATGTTGTCGTAAGTCAAGCCTTGAACACTTTATACTCACTTGGAAAAACCATGGGAATTAAATGAAGCAAAGAAAAATCAGTGTTATTGTGATATCTTTCATAATGACTCTTTCATAATGCTCAGGGAATGTGCTATGGTAAAAATCAGTGTCAAAACTTGTCATCCACACTTTCTAAGATTCTAAGTATTTCTGAGAGGAAAAAAATGGGGATTCATTTTTAGTACATAGACTGTTTAACAGAAAACAGATCAAAATAAAGTGTAGCACTTGATGACAGAGGGAAAAGAGAGCATTACTGTGAAGTTAAAATTACCAAACACATCACAAAATTATACCTCTTGGAATTGCTATAGTCTGTAACATGGGAGCTCTTGAATAAGGTTGCAGAAAGAAAATTGTCTGGCACCTACAGATAGCACTAGAAGGTGACTAATTAGCATCTTTCTGTCTGAAGCCCGCAGAACTCACTCTACTGAGAGTATGTTCTTTGAGCAGAGTCCTTCTTTGGGTGGGGTTGTTCCAGACCCTATTCCAGGGTGAGATGGGCTATACTTTGGAGGTTTTGTGCATCCATTGGAGGGTAGTTAGAGGAAGCAGTCAAGTAGGTTATTCTGAGGTCTGTTCCTCTCTAGAGAGTAGACTGCTGTGAGAACAAATTGAAGCCCCATTTAGCCAGAAAACTGAGCTCCCTTCAGTGGTTGGCCTTAAGTGGGTTTCCACCAGATTGAAGTTGTTTTAAAATGCAGCAATCCAAAGATTTTTACAATGATTTTTGCTTTCCACTTACATTTTGTATCTTTGTTTATTTTTTAATGAAACTAGGGCCAAATGCCAGCTCTGACATTTCCGTGCTGTGATTTTGGACAAGTATTTTAACTTCTCTGTGCCTCAGTCCCCCCATCTATAAAGTGAGAATAACAGCACTCACAAGTTTCTTGTGAGATTGAACTATGTCTGGCACTAAATACTCATAATACAAGCATTTGCTATTTTATTGTAGATTTCCAAATCCATCTTCCTATTCCTTCCATCAGTTCTGGGTGAGATGAGAGAAAAAGAAGTAGCTGCTAGAGATGTTTACCTAATGAAGGATATAAGAACAATTCTCAGGTAAAGGTCTCTACATAAGGGAATTGTTAAGAGCACAAACAGTCACTGATAGGTGAATCACTTGCGCAAACTACCTCGTAAGTTCAGCAGGTATAAATGAGCACCTTCATAGTGTGATTTCTGAAGACATCAAGTTTTCATTCCCTACATTTTCTTTCCCCCATCTTCTACACATACCTCTTCTCCAAGTGTATTTATCCTTTAAATGCCAATAGTTAGTGATACAACAGTTTTATTCAAAAACACAACAATTCCTGAGGGTCTGTTGAGGGTAGGGTAAAGATGGTCACACATCGATCATTATTTGTACTTTGTTCCTTAGAGTATGTGAATAACAGAATTCCTGAGAACCAATGTTGATTAAACAAAGCATGCAGAATACTTTGGAGCAAGATAAAGAGCAGAAAGAGTAGATTAAAATTAAAACCTCCAAACTTCATCATCTTCACACTCCTGCCTTGGGCTCACTAAGGCATTTTATAAATTCTGATGAATTCTAAAATAACATTCTGCAGAACACCTCTTATTTGACGTCCACTTAACAAAATCTTCAGATTAACCAATACCCTCCCCTCCGCAGTAAAGCAGACTTCTCATGTAGAGCAGGGCGTGCTGACTGCAGGAAGCTGGTAGGCCCCTGTCTGTTACTTGAGCTCCCAGTGATTGCGGGAGATGCTTACCAAGGGCAGTTAGGTATTTTCCCAAACCTGATTTTGCCGGTTGCACTTGTTATAAATATGTAATACAATTAAACATTAGGTAAAATAATGTATTTTAAAAAGAGAGTTGTTGACTCTATGAGTCTTAGCTTGATTGGCCTCCCAAGAAGTCAACCCTAAGACAAGGTATATGAAGGCTATAATGTGATCCTAAGAATGGAGAGCTGGAAAAGGCAGGAAGCCAACATAAGGGTGTATTATTGAGCAGGTTGCTGCTATTAGCAACTGGAGCTGAATCCTCCTGGAACCTTTTGAGAAGCTATGTGAAATTTATCTGCACAATCCTATCCCTATTGATCAAAGGTTTCCCATGAAGCATAACTCCCTTGCACATGTATGAGGTTGCCATACCCATGTGACTAGGAAGTTTCTCTAAGGCATACCAAAGGCATCATGCTATGACATTAGAAAGCTCTGGAAAACAGTACAGCTAAGACTCAACACCATCAATTTACACCTGCAAAAAGCTTGTGGTGCAACAATAGCTACAATAAAAGGTGGACCAAGATACTGTGAGGTGTCCAATATACTATAAAAAATAAGATGATTGCTTTAGAAAAGCATAAATGCAAGTAGCTAATAAAATATTGCTATCAAGATTAATGTGGGCAAAACAATGGTGAAAGGTTGGAAAAACAACTGTAAAAATGTTCACATTACTTCACAAGAGTCTAATGTCTCAATTTGACAAAAATAAATTTGGATATCATAAAAATGCATTATGTTTGTCATTTATGTAAAAAAGACCATAGACAGATCCAATGAGAAGATCCACATGCAAAGAAAAGACTTCTGGCTCTAGATTGAAAGACTGGTAAATTAATGTGTACTTTTTTTTTTAGGTTAAGTAAAACATTTAAGATATATATATATATACGTCTAATTGTTCCAATTGCATTAGATAAATGAACTTTTACTGTATTTTCCTGAAAACCCTACTCCCATAATATTGCCAGGTAGCATAGGAAAAGCACTTCTGGGATTATCTGATGTACATAGCACAAATTATTAGCACACAGTTATATGAACTATTTTAATGAATAGAAAATGCTAAGTACTTAATATTCCAAAGATTTATTGACTAGCCACTACATTTACTCAGGCCAGCAGCAAAAACCTCCTAACTGGCCTCCCTATCTTCAATTTGAATCCATTCTCCGCAGTGCAGATCTTTCAGAAGTACAAATTTGATCTTTTCATCCTGTGCTGGAAATCCATTGGCCTGGGATAAAATTCAAACTGAGTCTGGCTCATAAGGCCACTCATTCATTCATTATTAATTGAGCATCTTCTGTATACCAGACCCTGTTTAATTCTTTATCCCAATCACTTGCTATTTCTATCCAAACTCCAGCCATTTGCAGATTTATCTTTCCCAGGGGTTAGCTAGATAGAGTACTGAGCCCTCCAACTCTTTTAAGGCCCTACTTAACTTGCTACCACTGGGATGCGGCCAGGCTTTCCTCCTGAGTAATGCCTAATCAAATGAGCATCACCTGTCACTGGTTCTGACTCCATCTTTGTGGAGGAGTTCCCTTCCAACCTTTTAGAAACCTGCATGCTGCATTTTAGCTATCCTATCTCTGGTCCATTTTTCTTTCCACTCCAGAAAAATACTTCTTTAAAACCCTCTTCACTGCCAGTAGGAAAACAGTCAGCAACTGTATTATTTCTCTGCCTCAGGTATTTGTTTTAGTTTCAACAGGAGCATCTCTTGTTAGGCTTACTGGTTGTTCCAAGGATTTCTCTGCCTCTACATCTTCCAGACCCACTTCTTTCAGTATCAAGACTGATTTCACAATCTTGTTACATTCATTAGTGAACAAAAAGCAAATTAGGTCTCTATTACATTAATGTACCATAAAAATGAAAGCATAGTAATAGAATAAATTACTAGTGGTTGAAAGCAATTGATAGAATTCTTAACACTAGATTCTTTGAATTTTTTAAAGCTACTTGTTTTAAACCAAATTGACATTACTTATAATGTGAGGGAAGAACTATTTTTTTTAAATGACAGTGTCTGAGTTATTTCTAAATTAGTAGAATTAATTGTAAATAAAAGAATCTGAACTAAAAGCTTCACTTTGGCCTCTTCTCATCTGCTTCCATGGGTAAGGCTGTATCAGTCACTAGAGCTAGTCAAGTACAGGAATGCTTCATCTGCACATTGCCTATAATTAATACAAAATCAATTCTCACTAAATGTTTAGGGGAATAATGTCCATAATTCAATTTTAGATTCTAAAATTAGTGATAAGGTTTAAATGGAGTCTTGAGGACTGAGCACTGTGGAAATGAACATGGTATTGATGAAAACAGTAGAAAAGCCCTGGCTATGTGACCTTGAGCAAGTCATTTGGTTGGGTTGAAATTTCCTCATTGGTAAAATAAGGGGACCGGATCACGTTGTCTCACAGATCATTTTTTTTTTGAGAAGGCATCTCTCATATTTATTGATCAAATGGTTGTTAACAACAATAAAATTCTGTATAGGGGGGTCAATGCTCAATGTACAATCATTAATCCATCTCAAGCCTAATTCTCGTCAGTCTCAAATCTTCTGAAGCATAACGAACAAGTTCTTACATGGTGAACGAATTCTTACATAGTGAATAAATTCTTACATGGTGAACAGTACAAGGGCATTCATCACAGAAACTTTCGGTTTTGATCACGCATTATGAACTATAAACAATCAGGTCAAATATGAATATTCGTTTGATTTTTATACTTGATTTATATGTTGATCCCACATTTCTCCCTTTATTATTATTATTATTTTTATTTTTAATAAAATGCTGAAGTGGTATGTAGATGCAAGATAAAGGTAGAAAACATAGTTTAGTGCTGTAAGAGGGCAAATGTAGATGATCAGGTGTGTGCCTATGGACTAAGTATTAATCCAAGCTAGACAAGGGCAGAAAAACATCCACGGATGCAGAAGATTTCTCTCAAAGCAGGGGGGGTGAGGTTCTGAGCCTCACCTCTGTTGATCCCCAATTTCTCACCTGATGGCCCCTCTGCGACTGTGCCTGTCTTAGGTTGTTCCTCCCTTGAGGAATCTTACCCGTCTCTGGCTAACCAGTCATCTTCCGGGGCCATACAGGGAAATGTAAAGTTGGTAAGTGAGAGAGAAGCCATATTGTTTGAAAAGGTTAGCTTTTTACTTCTTTCAGATTTATGCCCTGTGGCTTATATGCCCAGCACTTGTCTCGAGGTATCCTTACTACCTAGAGGAATTATGATACTTGGTAAATTCGATATGAGGCACGAATTCTATTTAAGGGTTGTAATTAGGAAGGAAGAAGAAAAGCTATAGAGGTAGCATATGGAAGAAAACATGGGAGGATTGATTATTTCTTTGACATATCTTCTTGTAGAGTACCTTAAGTATGTATAGGTTTTAAACTACTAACTAATTTGCACACACATATTAGCATAATAGGAATACGGTGACATAAACAAAGCAAATCTATAATTACCAGCCATCTCCAGTGAAGCCAAGAAAACCAGTTAGGCACCCTAGGCATTTGTGAAAATTTGTCTATGATATCATGGATATTGTCCAACTGTACTTGAACAGTCTGAGAGAAATCAGACAAATTAAAGCAACCCATTTCTGGGACCTGTTCACATCTCATATGTTCTTTTAACCGTAGATAGCCTATAGTCATAAGATTTTGGAGTGCTACAACTTGTACCCCTCCCAACTCCTGGTTGAGTTCCAACAGTACAGATCTGGTCAAATTCGTTGTCTCACTGTATGCACATGCCAACCTAGACATCTCCCTCCTCATTCCAATGGCAAGTCCAGGAAACGGTGGGGTGGACGCAGCCACAACCGCAGCATCGCCTGGATTCCTGTGGAGGCTTTTTGATGATCATCCCCCGGCACGAGTCCTCCAGAGAGTGCTGATGCCGGAAGCTCCTCCTCATATCGTATCTTAGTTCATTTTCTGGGTATCCAAGCTAGGCCTTGATCTTCTGCATAGAAACAAACAGACCCTTTGCCCACACTTTGACATGCCCTCTATACCACTGTGTAGAACTCATTGGAGGTCAGCACACAGGGACTGCCTTTTTTTTTCTTTTTATTAAGAGAAAGGAATATTATCAGAAAAGAGTACCTCCATAGCTGATCATCTGACACCCTTTAAGTGATCAACATTAAGGATATTTAAAGCATGCGTTGATCTTTGATTTACCAATAGTTTTATCCTATCAAGGAGTAATCCCCCTTTTCTTTCTTTCTTCCCCTTTTTTTTTTTAATCTTTAATCTACACTTACATGAAGAGTACTATGTTTACTATGCTCTCCCCTATATCAGGTCCCCCCTAACAACCACATTACGGTTACTGTCCATCAGCTTAGCAAAATGTTGTAGAATCCCTACTTGTCCTCTCTGTGTTGTGCAGCCCACCCTCCCCTTTCTCCCTCCCCCCCATGCATGCTAATCTTAATACCCCCTTCTTCTTCCCCCCCCTTATCCCTCCCTGCCCACCCATCCTCCCCAGTTCCTTTCCCTTTGGTACCTGTTAGTCCATTTTTGGGTTCTGTAATTCCGCTGCTGTTTTGTTCCTTCAGTTTTTCCTTTGTTCTTATACTCCTCAGATGAGTGAAATCATTTGGTATTTCTCTTTCTCCGCTTGGCTTATTTCACTGAGCATAATACTCTCCAGCTCCATCCATGTTGCTGCAAATGGTTGGATTTTTCCACTTCTTATGGCTGAATAGTATTCCATTGTGTATATGTACCACATCTTCTTTATCCATTCATCTACCGATGGACATTTAGGTTGCTTCCAATTCTTGGCTATTGTAAATAGTGCTGCGATAAACATAGGGGTGCATCTGTCTTTCTCAAACTTGATTGCTGCATTCTTAGGGTAAATTCCTAGGAGTGGAATTCCTGGGTCAAATGGTAGGTCTGTTTTGAGCATTTTGATGAACCTCCAAACTGCTTTCCACAATGGTTGAACTAATTTACATTCCCACCAGCAGTGTAGGAGGGTTCCCCTTTCTCCACAGCCTTGCCAACATTTGTTGTTGTTTGTCTTTTGGATGGCAGCTATCCTTACTGGTGTGAGGTGATACCTCATTGTAGTTTTAATTTGCATTTCTCTGATAATTAGCGATGTGGAGCATCTTTTCATGTGTCTGTTGGCCATCTGTATTTCTTTTTTAGAGAACTGTCTGTTCAGTTCCTCTGCCCATTTTTTAATTGGGTTATTTGTTTTTTGTTTGTTGAGGCGTGTGAGCTCTTTATATATTCTGGACGTCAAGCCTTTATCGGATCTGTCATTTTCAAATATATTCTCCCATACTATAGGGTTCCTTTTTGTTCTATTGATGGTGTCTTTCGCTGTACAGAAGCTTTTCAGCTTAATGTAGTCCCACTTGCTCATTTTTGCTGTTGTTTTCCTTGCCCAGGGAGATATGTTCAAGAAGAGGTCACTCATATTTATGTCTATGAGGTTTTTGCCTATGTTTTTTTCCAAGAGTTTAATGGTTTCATGACTTACATTCAGGTCTTTGATCCATTTTGAGTTTACCTTTGTAAATAGGGTTAGACAATGGTCCAGTTTCATTCTCCTACACGTAGCTGTCCAGTTTTGCCAGCACCATCTGTTGAAGAGACTGTCATTTTGCCATTGTATGTCCATGGCTCCTTTATCAAATATTAATTGACCATATATGTTTGGGTTAATTTCTGGGGTCTCTAATCTGTTCCACTGGTCTGTGGCTCTGTTCTTGTGCCAGTACCAAATTGTCTTGATTACTATGGCTTTGTAGTAGAGCTTGAAGTTGGGGAGTGAGATCCCCCCTACTTTATTCTTCTTTTTCAGGATTGCTTTGGCTATTCGGGGTCTTTGGTGTTTCCATATGAATTTTTGAATTATTTGTTCCAATTCATTGAAGAATGTTGCTGGTAATTTGATAGGGATTTCATCAAATCTGTATATTGCTTTGGGCAGGATGGCCATTTTGACGATATTAATTCTTCCTAGCCATGAGCATGGGATGAGTTTCCATTTATTAGTGTCCTCTTTAATTTCTCTTAAGAGTGACTTGTAGTTTTCAGAGTATAAGTCTTTCACTTCTTTGGTTAGGTTTATTCCTAGGTATTTTATTCTTTTGATGCAATGGTGAATGAATTGTTTTCCTGATTTCTCTTTCTATTGATTCATTGTTAGTGTATAGGAAAGCTACAGATTTCTGTGTGTTAATTTTGTATCCTGCAACTTTGCTGTATTCTGGTATCAGTTCTAGTAGTTTTCGAGTGGAGTCTTTAGGGTTTTTTATGTACAGTATCATATCATCTGCAAATAGTGACAGTTTAACTTCTTCTTTACCAATCTGGATTCCTTGTATTTCTTTGTTTTGTCTGATTGCCATGGCTAGGACCTCCAGTACTACGTTGAATAACAGTGGGGAGAGTAGGCATCCCTGTCTTGTTCCTGATCTCAGAGGAAATGCTTGCAGCTTCTCGCTGTTCAGTATAATGCTGGCTGTGGGTTTATCATATATGGCCTTTATTATGTTGAGGTACTTGCCCTCTATTCCCATTTTGCTGAGAGTTTTTATCATGAATGAATGTTGAATTTTGTCAAATGCTTTTTCAGCATCTATGGAGATGATCATGTGTTTTTTGTCTTTATTTTTGTTGATGTGGTGGATGATGTTGATGGATTTTTGAATGTTGTACCATCACAGATCATTTTTTAAACATGATTCTTCTTCGGCATAACTTGGACTCTGTTTTCGGTCATCCTTTCCATGCTTGTTGATACATGACATTGATATTTTTTCTGTTTGTGTGTGTGTGTTTACACAGAGCTGTGAAAGACTTATTTTCCACATTAGGTTTTATCTTCTGCCACAGTCTTCTTTTCCTTCATTACAAAATATTTCTCCTACTCCCTGAAGCAGGTGTTGATAAGCAATGATGTAGATGCCCAACATGTCAACTATTGCTTGTGAAGGCTGCTCACTACCACTGCCATGAACTTGTGACCTGCTTGGAAAGCCACAGCATCTCTCATCAAAAGTCAGGACAGACTCAACATTCTTCCCAACATTCAAGGCACCAACGGAAAGTAATGGCAGCTCTACAGATGGTGGTGAAAATCTCTGCCTTCAGTTCATTTAGTAGAGTTACGTGGAGCAAATATTTCCTCAAGAGGTGAATACAGAGGAAAGAACACATTTCAGGCTCATTAACTTGGTGTGACATATCCATTTCATTGGTACGGGCTGGTTTCTAGCTTCAAATAAATACTGTCATGAGTTTCAAAAAGCTTCAAACTATGACCCTTCTTTACAATTCAAAGGGTGATTGAAAATATCTGACTTTAAAAGTACAACCTTTTAGACCTCTGTCACTGTAGACTCATGATCACCTCAACAGTTCACTACAACATCCACTCATTTATCCATTCTACAAGTACTTGTTTGAATGTTTACCAGGTGTTAGATCCTATACCAGGTCCAGGGGATACTGAGATAAAGGACAGTCTCTGCTTTTAGGGGCTTACCATCTAGTGGGAAGCCAAGCAAGTAAAGAGACAGAGGATGTAGAAGTACATACCCAAATAAATCTTGTCTATTAACTTGAAACTTGTCACCAGTTTTATGGGCTTACTAATAAAAGGCTTCTGAACTGAAATGAACCAAGCAATAGTAAAAGATCATTACTGAAAATACTGTTCTGCTATTGATGAAATCCTATTTGTTGTACACATTAATGATGGAAAGCAACATGGAAGTGCTAAGTATAAGTATTTTCACCACCCAGTTAATAACTTAATTGTCACATGTGGATTATATGTCAAGCTGCAAGCAACAACCTCTCACTAAAACGCAACAGTATGGGTGTCATCAAACATAGTGATCTGAAGATGATAAAATTTCATGTGTGTTTCTATGAATTGCCTATGTATAAGTCAGCAAACCCATAACAGTAATTAGTCATAGACGTAAACTGATATGAATATAATAGCTGTATATTTAAGGTGAGTGTCCATTTTTCTCATAGTCCACAAAATGTGTAATAATTATGAGATGCCTAAAGTCTCCCTATGGGACTGAGTGGACCTGAGTCAAGAGAAGCAACCAATCCATAGGAATTCAGCAAGAAAGGAGCCAGGAGAAAAAAATACCCTGACTTCACTCCTCTTCCTGCCTCCTATCTCCAGCCAGCAACATGGACTGAACTCAATTAGAAGCCAGAGAGCTAGGAAGTCCATTGATGTGGTCTGCAAAGGCAGCCTCCCATGGCACAAAGTAGGGTGGGAAGGGTAAGGTGTGGAGGGACAACTGGCAGATACCCAGCAACTGTAGTAGTAGCAGTAGTAATAAAGAGAAATAAAGAGTAATAAAGAGAAATAAAGAGTAATAAAGAGTAATAAAGAGTCGTGCTGGACGTTAGCACAAGTAGGTGTTTATTCAACACCACAACCAAGAACGTGGATTTCAAGATCGAAACCGGGATGAGTATTAGCGCTAGTGTGTGCCATGTTCTGTAGTGAGTGAAGAACATTAAGCTTGGAAGATAATTAATTAAATACATGATGCAATAAATATATAAAAAGATGATAATAAACTGGAAAGATAGATTGAAATGAACACAACATTTATTTGGGGAAAATAAATGCTACAATTTAGATGTTATAAAATAATCACAAAAATAGAGGTAGAGATGATAAAAGCTTGAGAGTTTTAACTAACCAGAAAAGCAATGAAAGAATGTTCTATATAAATCTATAAGTAGAAATACAGACTCAAGACCAAAGATGGACCAGGTGTACTGTCAGAACGTAAGTCAAAGATAGTGAGGATACCCCAAACCTGCTGAGCACAGAGCCTCTGAAGCCCACTGCAAGCACTCTACCAGACAGGCCTTGAGCTGGCTTTGCATTAAGGATCAATTAGAGCTTTTGGTCATTTAACTTTTAGATACAGTTTGACTCATTTCTTTATGTAACTTCCATTTTTCCCAGGTGAGAAATTGGAGATAATTCAGAGAATTGGCAATATCCCAGTGATTTTCCATTTAAATCATATGCATAAAAAAATGCCTGACACAACTCATTTTTCATGAAACTTCTTTTTCTTCTCAATTTAAGATTTTAAAATGGAACATTTTCAAGTAGAGATTGACATGAAAAATGTTCTCACAGATTCTTTGAACATGTCAGGGGAAAAAAGAGGAGAAAACTAACAAGCTTTGAGCATTTACTATGCACCAAACACCTTATATACATTACTTATTTAATTCCCAAAACTATCCTATAATGTTTATAATACTTACTTCAATTTTCTTGATGTAAAAAACCTTGGCCTAAGAAGGCAAATAAATTAACTTCTCAGGATTCAAACCCAGGGTGAACAATCTCTTCTTTGTTTTGGTCTGGGATATTTCACACTTCATTTCTTTTTCTAAATTCCCATTATAATTTTGCTCTAATCAGCTTGTATGAACAAAATTGAGAGGCAAAACACAACAGATATTCAGAAATGTTCAGCTAAGTAATGATCAATAGTGGAGAACAGCAATGAAGTCATAAATTCTTAGGCTGACCGAATCCCTCATCAAGCTAGCATCTGACAATGCCATTACTCCACTCCTATACATCTCTATTTTCAATCTAGATGTTTATGTAGCTAGTTAGCAGATCATATTGTATCATCCCTAGTCAAATGTCTTCATCTAGGAACACCAAATATTCTAATTGCTATGTAATTCCTAAGAGGAAGATAGGGGTATACTTAGTGGAGGCCAGATTCATGAGCTATCATTTACGATCACCTACAAGCCTTGCTGAATCCTTTTTGCCTCACCAGTGAAAAAAATATTGTGCTATAATATACAAGCTCAGGTCTATTTGGAAATATATTCTGCTTTTATTTTTTAAAACATTGGGAACATTAAAGCAATCTGATAAACTCATTACAAATTTCATCCCTAAAAAAAATAATAATAAATTATTTCAGAGCCTTTACTAGGCAATGTTTGAGCAGCCAAATTCAAATATATGAGGAAGGGAGTCCACTGCATTTTTAAAGGAGGTAGTTTCATTGCTTACATTATTTCAGATGCTATGTTTCCTACTGGTTTGAATTTTGAGCCTTTTGGAGACACACTGACTTGCTAAGGTCCATTCAGATTTCTCTGAAACCCTGGGCCAGAACATGAAAACAGTCTAGCTGCACAGGACAAATTCACTCCCCAAGGGCACCAAGAATTTTCCCCAAGGGCAGCACTTAGCCCTGGCCCGACTGACTGGCTACAGTGCTTGCTTTCAGTCATCAAGATACAGCATTTAGTTACTCTATTGTCATGAACCTCTTGTGCCTTTGGGAGAGAATTATAGTCTGCTTTCCAGCCACGTGACCCAGAGCTTCGGTCGCAAAGCTGTTAATGTTGATCACATGACAAATAACTAAACCACCCTGATAAGCACCTTATAGGAACCCATTCAGAAGAGAGAGCAGAAAAGAAGAGATGAGTAGCGCACACGCCCTGCTTCTCCACCTTGTCACTCACAGCTCCTCGCGCAGAGTGCAGGAGGCAGCCCTCAGTCACTTAAGGCTGCCTTGATGAGGGAGATACTCATGCTGTTTGACTTTATTACAGCCGAGCCAAATCAAATGCACAGGCACTGCTTCCGTAGATGTCTATATTTCACTTAAACTGGGATAAAGCAAAGAAACTGGAATATTGTCTCATCATGCATTCTAAATCAGCCAGGGTAGAAAATAATGGGGAGTTAATCAGATCACTGAAACTCTAATTCACTTGGTATTGATCGGCTGATTCCTAATGGGACAGCAGACCAATTTCAAATTACAGTAAGCTGACTTGTCCTGGAATACCAATGACCAGGCTGGAGGACCAGCCAAGACGATGGTGAGCTCTGCTCTCCAGATGCTCCTGCCTAGCTGGTGGGCATGAATGCATAATCTGATGCGGCATTTAGCTAATTAATTGGGGATTGATGAAAGGTTCGGTTTTGAAAGCAGCCATCTCACTTGGATAAACGTGGGACCGGAGCCCCGTGGGGATAGGTAGCCGGCCCCCTGGAAGGTAGGTATACAATGAAAGCTAATGGAAAGTAATGCAATTAACTCAGGATTTTAATTATATTAATCAGTGACTTCATAGGAGCCCACTGCATACAGAATGCCCTCCTTAACTCTTTGCTAGCACCATGTTGTTGATTCATGTATGAATGAATTTAAACAGCAATTTGAAGAAATAGATGCAGGCGCATTTATATTAGTTCATTTTTCCTACAGCTGGAAGCTTCTCTGCTATGGAAGAATTATAAAAAAAGAGAAGAGGGAGGAAGAAAAAGCAGGGGGAAAGAGGCAACAGGCAACAGTGAACATTTTCTAAAGGAGAAGCAAGCTCAAAACTGGTTTTGTTAAGATCAGTTGTTTCTTCGTACTTTCTTCCACTTTAGATGATTTTGCTGGAGTGTGTGAACCAATGAGCATTGAATTTACATGTAGTGAGAGTAGCCTAAAGATCTAACTGATTAATCTTTTCATTTTAAAAACCACCTGTTGAACTCTTAGGTAAAATAATCAAAAGGATGAATTTATTCTCACTAATACTAATTTTCTGACCTGGTTCCCTTCTTTAACCATCTTTCCCTCTCTCCTGCATGCATCTGTGTGTAGAGTATGTGTATTTGTGTGAATGTGTACATACCTGGTTGTCAGGAGTCTTCTCTTCCTAGAGTCACACAGAAGTCACACAGAGTTCCAGGCTGACATCAGATAGAGGAGACCTATAGTGACCAGCTTTCCGTGAACCACAGTTTCTGAGCTTGGTGCAGATAGGTGGACTCCAGATTCCTTGAAAAGAAAGCAGCCATACTATTCTTCCACAGAACTCTTTTTGCTGTATTTTTCAATTTCCCACTGTATCCTTCAGGTAACTTGCTTTAGGAAGTGAAATCTGACTTTTAAAAACTAGGGCTTTACTGCTTAACCAGAGCTAACAATGCTGTTTTAAGGATTTCCAAATATTAATTGAATGTATTATTATCCCCATTTTATAGAAGAGAAAACTAAGACACAAAGACGTTTATTAATTTGCTCAAGTGGATGTATCTCACAAGCCAAGGAGCCAGTACACACCCACTCCAAAGACCATATCTGGGACCACTTAGGTTCTAGGTTGAGTTGCAGAATGATTGGAGAGAAAAGAGGGACCTTGGGATATTTTAAACAATAGCTGACATCTGGACTATTTTATACCAATCTGAGTGTCACAGACATACACACCCCATGATAATGTCATATTAGTCAAATTCAGTCCTTAATTCTAGCATAGAAGATGTTGTGTATGTACACATTTCCAAAATAAACACAATTCCCTGAGGAACTTGATAATTAAATCATAGCTTATTAATATTATGTAATATTAAGTGCTATTTAAATGATAAATTCATGGTCTATGTGATTATGTGACATTAAAGACCCAGAAAGGCCAGGACTTCTGTCTCTGTCCTCAAGAAATCTGTCTCTGGTCCTTGGGAGGCACCAACTAAGCAGTTATTGAGTGAATGTGTTGAATGAATGAAATATTTACATGCAATTATGTTATGTGAAAAAATTGAATAACAAGTTATGCATACTCATTGATTACAACTGAGTTTTTGAGACAGAATGAAGAGTAGATGAAGTAGAGAATATTAAAAAGTAGGTTGTTTCAATGTGAATTTTTAATAAAATATAATAAGATTTAGTTGTCTGATTATTACCTTTGGCTTTTATTTTAAATGTACCATTTTTAAATTACCAATGGATAGGTCTTATAGCAATGTCATATCTAGGTGATGTTACTTAAAGAAACTCTAGCTCAGCTGTGTGATTCAACAATATTTTGAAATAGTTGGAAAAAAATAAGATTAGTACCTAATAATCATCAATAAAAGAATGATAAATTGTGACCTACAAAAGGGAATACTATATAGGAGTTTGTCTTGCCAGTGGGTTTCAGCCCTGGGCAAGTTCACTACAGATTCAGTGAGACTAAGGAATGACAATGGAACATTTTTGGGGTAAAAGGGTTTATTACTGACTTGTACTCCTGGTGATAGGTCCAGCGCTAGAATTACATCTGCGTCTAACAGTCTGCAGGTCTGTAATCCTCCGTCAACTCTGCCTCCACCCAGAGCACTGGGCAAAGCTCTTTACATAGTGACTCAGTCAATAATAGCTTTTTGCCTGCAGGTGTGGAAGCAGTAGCCTAGCAGCAGGCCAGTTACATCATCAAGTAGTTTAGGGTCAGGTGAGGATCCTGGCCATAGAAACCTTCACTTTATCCACAAGTTGAATTAGCTTAATAAGGTTTACATGGAGCAACATGATATCAAAACTAGGGGTAATTTTTTTTAATCTACAAAGGGACATACACTGTATATATCATTTGTATAAAAATTTTAAATGCTGAAAGCAATATTATTTCTTATTTACAGATAAGAATATATGTGGTAAATGTTTTAAAACATGGACATTAAAGATATTTTTAAATGTGGTAAAATGTTAATGTGTTAATACAGAAATGTGAGTTCATGTCTATTTTATATTATTCTCTGTGATTTTTTGTGTATGTGAATTACATAATGTATATAATTAAATAATTTAAATAAAAGTACACATCCAATATTTTAATATAAGTAAAACAAGTATTTGTTGACTTGAACAGTTCCTTGTAAATCATTGTGGGAAAGTTGGGGTTCCTATGACAGGATCCTCACTGAACTTAAACCACTTGATGATGTAACTGGCCTGTTGCTAGGCTACCACTTCCACACCCTTAGGCAGTAAGCTATTACCATGCTACACAGAGAGCTCAGTTCAGTGCTCTGGGTGGTGACAGAGATGCTAGTGCTCGACTTACTGCCAGGAGAACAAGCCAGGTAATAAACCCTTTCACCCCAAAGAAACATTCTACCATCATTTCTTTGGTCACACTGAACCCATAGCGAAACTCACTGGCAAGACAATCATTCTAAAACATAATCTCATCTCCAGATACTTTACTCATCTTCTTGAGTATGCATTAGAAAGTACCTGTGAGAGGGAAGAGAGAAAGCATACTATTCCTTGGTGGAAATTATGCCTAGGGTAGTTTTACAATCTGCTCTGGCTTGTGTAAACCTAATGAGTCCAATGGAAATTGCATGTCAATGTAATTTTGAATGCTTTCATTTTAAAGGCTGGGGTGGATACATCTTCTTGCAACACTGCCACCTTAACACACACATGGTTTTCCGGTACTGCTGAGGCAGAAAATGAGAGAGGCAAGGGGAGAGACCAGCTTGCTGTATGCAGACTTGCTCTGAGTGAACGGGATTTTAGTGAGGGACCTGCCACCTGGAAATAAAGCTGGGTATATCCCTTTCACCCCAAGAATGTTTTGCTGTCATTTTCTTTGGTCACACTGAATCCATAGTGAACTTGCCTAGGGCTGAAACCCATTGGCAAGACAGCAAGACAGTCACAATATCTCAGGGCACCCAGATAGTTAGGAATACCACAGGCACGACTGTTCAGGTTATTACTGCCCAGTCTCCCTCTTCTTAATGAATGACCAAATAGAAGTCCACAACCTGAATCCCTCTTTTGTTCAACATTCCTAATACAGCAGTGTGTTTGTCAAATCTGGGCTCTTTAGTAAGGCGACCTTTAAATGGACCCAATGTCACCAAACTCTGAGGATCTTGAAATTGTCAATAAATGGTATTAGCACAGGCTATATTACACTGCAGTAACAATGACAGCAACAAAACCCCCAAATCTCAGTAGATGAACTCAACAAAAGTTTGTTTTTGCTTGTACTACCTGTCCAATATAGTTTAGTAAAGGGGTTCTGGTCCCAAGTAGGGATACAGCGCCCCTGGCTGAGGGGGGATACATCTTCTTGCAACACTGCCACCTTAACACACACATGGTTTTCCGGTACTGCTGAGGCAGAAAATGAGAGAGCTGGAGGATCATGCGGGAACTTCTTCCTGTACACGTGTCAATTCTGCTAACAGTCCTCTGAACTGCACCAGTGATAAGGGCTCAGCTATCTGCAAATGGGCTGAGAAGTGAGGACACCTGTGTGCCCAGAGAGGCCTGACAAGTCTAACAACCATGTATGCTATCAGTCTCACTTAAGCAATAGTTCATAAGGAAAACTCTCATCTAGTTACAGATTTTTGAAAAACATACCCTATGGTGACATTTTTGAAGGACTCATTTTTTTCAAAGTCTTCATTCTTTAACTCATTCTAGATATTGCAAGTTCTGAATTGAAGTTTGGATGTTTTGAATTTTTATGTTAAGGTTTTAATTAAGACATTAAGATGTAAGAAAATCACTCATGTTAAGTGTACAGTTTGATGACAGTTTCTGGCAATTATTTATAGTCGTGCAACCACCACCACCACAGTCTAGATTCAGTGTGGTTCCCTTACCCTCCATGCTGCCCTCTCAGTCAATCCCTGTCATTTTTCCACCTCTTATCTCAGGTAACTATTAACCCTATTAACTTGTTTTCAGTCAATGTAATTTTGAATGCTTTCATTTTAATTTGCATATTTTTTTTTTTTTTTTACTATCCAAAAGAGAAAATTAGAAGTCTTTTATTACCTTTTGGAATTCAGACAGGTTGTTTGATAAATACGTATGCTCCTCATCATTCATGGTATTTTCACCATATCATTCAATAGCAGTCCCTTGCATCCAACTAACAAAAGCTGCACAGCCCAACACACTTCCAAAGGCAATATCCTGGTGATTTACTTATTTAGAATATGCCCATTGGCTTCTCCTATCATATACCTATGTCACCATGTAGAATAGAAATGTTCCTTCCTCCTCATATCTGACACATAATCAAAATTGAGCTAAGAGAAATAAATATGGGGGTGTCTTCCAAATTTACCTTGGGACTTATGGAAAAACTATGTATGGATAACAGTAGATACGTGTAAACACATGTGAGTGTGAGCGTGTGTTGAGGGCCTGCAGGAGGGCCGCTGTCTTGCCAGTGGGTTTCAGCCCCAGGCAAGTTCACTATGGATTTAATGAGACCAAAGAAATGACACTAAAACGTTCTTGGGGTGAAAGTGTTATGCCCAACTTTATTTCCACCATGGCAGGTCAATCACTAGAATCCCATCCATTCAGAGCAAGTCTGCATGCAGCAAGCTGGTCTCTGCCTCTGGGCCTCTCTACCCCCACAGCCGTCTCAGTCTCTGTCATCAGTGCTGCCATCACTCCAGTGTCATCTCTGCTCTCCTGCAGCCTTGCAGCCATGCCACTGTGTCACCCAGAGTAGTGGGCGGAGCTCTTTATATAGAGTCAATAACAACATATTGCCCACACGTGTGCAGCGAGCTAGCCGACCAGGGCCAGGTGAGAATCCTGGGCACAGGAACCTTCATTTTATCCACAGCCACGAAAGGGAGCTACTGCAAGTATTCACTGCCCTGATGAAAATGCCCTTCCCTCCTCCCTCATCACAGATCTGTGACAAGGGACCACAGCAAACCCAAGCTTGGAAGATGAGCTGTGTCAGCCCTCCAGTCAGTGGGCACTGTAACAAGGGACGATCAAAGCCCCAGGGACCAGGTAAGTTACCCATCCCTTTCAAACCCAATTGTAATCTCTCTTCCCATCTTGTGTGGAAAGGGAAGGCTGTCAGGAAGGGACCTGTCACAGGGCTCTGGGCATGCACAGGAGTGGCTGGCGGCTTTGCATCAGGGCACTGTGCTGGCAGTCAACAGGAAAATTGTTGAACCAGCACAAGTGCAAAGGGCACGAGTAACATACTGCCACTCTCTGCTTCCTTGAAAGAAGGAGAAGGCAGCTGTTTGTGTTCCTGGGGAGCCCAGTGAGATGGGGCAGCATGAGGGTGGTGCTGGTAGAGGAGCAAGGTCTGAGAGGCAGGTGTATTCAGACTTTCAGTGAAGGTCAGTATGTAGATATTCGCCAATACTTAAGGTACTCTCTCAAGGAAATCTTCACGGAAATCATACCTTTCTAACAGCAACATTGCCAAACTCAACAACATCCCATCCTGATTGGAGTATTCATCTTTTCCTTCAGTGGCTCAAAAAACATTTACTGAGTACCTGCTCTTTGAAAGACAAAATATCAGGGTCAAGAGATGAGAACAATGTCCAGCGGGTGGGTTGCCCCAGGCAACACCTTAATAATATATGTGCTTTGCCTTGACCATCATCCCCTCCTTCAGGGTCTCCTCTGCTGCTACATGACTCTCTCTCTCCCATCTTCACCTTTCCCGAGCGCCTCCACCGTAACTCCTACTCATGATATATTCAGCTCTGTCCAAAGGAACTTTGTGCAAGGACGGAAATGTTCTGTGTCTGCACTGTCCAATAGAGTAGTCACCAGCCACATGTGTCCAAGGAGCATTTAGAATGTAGCTAGTGATCTGAATCATTGAATTTTTAATTTTATTTCATTTTAATTCATTCAAATTTAAATAGCCACAGGTGGCTAGTGGCTGCATTGTACATCACTGTTTTGGACATTTTCTATTTTCCCATCTTTGCTCCCCAAGTACTTACCTTGTCTATCTTCTCCTATGTAGCAAAAAATTAGTACAGTAACTTGATTAAAGAGTATTTCAGTAAAGGCCAAAATACTCTCTTGGGTATTATACTGGGTTGGATAGCATCCCCTCAAAATTTGGTCCTTCCCAGAACCTCAGACTGTGTTTTATTTGGAAACAAGGTCATTGAATATGTATTTAGTTAAGAGGGGGTTACACTGCAATGGGGTGAGCCCTTAATTTAATATGGTGTCCTTGTAAGAAGAGGAAAAAACAGAGACAGAGAACAACTTGCGACAACTGGGACGGAGGGTGGACGGATGCACCTACAACCAGGGATTTCCAGCAACACCAGAAGCTAGAGAAAGAAGTGAAATATACCCTCCCCTAGTGCCTTCAGAGAGGCACTGATGCTTTGATTTCAGACCTCTAGCCTCCATAACTGTGGGGAAATGAATTTTTGTTGTTTTTAGCTGCTGAGTTTTTGGTAATCTGTGAGAGCAGTCCCAGGACACTAACAGGTGTACCCATCTTCACCCTTCCATCATTTAATAAGGGCTTTGTGGTCTTAAATTGACACCAAAATTATTAATAGTGAAAAGCATAAGCCCCATGGTAGAGTCCCCAGCAATGAGGATATTTAAAAACAGTGAAAGGCAAAGGGCAACTTGATAAAGTGAGAGCTTCCCATTTCTTCCCTTCTAAACTTTCTCTCTATCCAGAGTTTACCTCCGAAACCGGTTTTGCTTAGTCTGAGGCCTGGTTTTGAATCAAAGATGTGACTTAAGTCTTAGAAGGAAGTCTGGCTTCTGTCTGCATTCCATTACTGAACTATGGCTGCAATGATCACATTAAGAAAATAAAAGATTAATCATCCAGAGAAAAAACATGACAAGTAATGATACATTATTCCTAAAATGTAACATTCAGAAAACATGTTTCCTAAAGTTCATGGAAACACATACACACATGTGTGCAGATATACTGTATAAGCACAAGTGTGTGTATGAACATGGATATATGAGAGTATATTTTGTATGTGTAATCACGAAAGTAAAATCTGTTTTCTCTGAATGAGCATCCTTTCAGGGAAGCTGGAATCCCATCACTGACACCCCAAGAGTGAGCCACAGACCTGCCTCCTAAAGGGACAGCCTTTCTTAAGTATATACTGATGTAAGCCTTGAGGACACCAGCAGGATGAAGTACAATCAAACTGAAGGATAGTCAAAGACCCCCCAAACCCACAGTTCTGCACCCCCCACCCCCACCCTTTTGAGGAGGCTAAAAATTTAGAACGACATTCCCACCATATCCAACATTTCAGAGTCTGCTCCTCTCCTCGCCTAAGGGAGCTTGGTTGTTTCTACAAACATGTTTTGCTGCCGTAATAATCAGATATGTCTACTTTATGGGTTACAAATATTCAGGGAATGTGAAATGTTCTTTGGACAAGTTTTTTATTTCAGAGAGATGAGGAGCTAGCGGCAGGCCCTTTAGAGTCACTTGAGCAAACAGACCCAGTGAGGGAACCACAGGGATTTACCAGAACTCAGCTAGATAGGTCGAGGAAGCCAGTAGGGACGATGCTCTGGAAAGGCCACACTAGGGATAAAGAAACAGCTGCTGTTATTCATACAAGTACACCTGAGAAAGGCAGTGAAGGAATGAAAGGCTTTCCCTATGGTAGGAAAATCCTTATTAGACCATAATTGATGGGATCCAAGACAGGCTGCAGAGAATGCCTCTGTGGCTCAGAGGGTCTCGTGGCCCACCCATAAATTTCACTGATGACATTGATCCCAGTCCTTTGTGGGGCTGCATTGTTAGGCTTCAGTGGATTCCTTCTCTTTTCAAGAAAGCTATATATCAGCTATAAATTGTTACTGATAAATGTTGGAGCCCAATTCTAGTGTTTTCAGGGCCTGTGTAGCCTGAAAACACCCACATGTGGTAAACACTGAAAAAGGACAGACAACATGATACGTTTGTTCACATCTGCTGGGATCTGGACAAGCAGCAGGTATTTCAGCCTCCCAGGACAGAGAGAGCATTCACCCAGCTCATACCCATTTGCCCCAGGCAGCCCTTTCATTTCAACCCCTTGAAAACTAGCGTATTCTGCAAGGGAACTTTGTTGCTTTGTTTCTTGTCTGCATTTGATGTGTTTCAGAGGATTGGGTCAGTTCTTATTAGAGTTCGATTCCTCATCTGTCTTTGACCTGAAGAGAGATTTTCAAGAGAACAGTTATACTACAGACTGAGAAATACCTACAATCATAGTTGGAGGTGTGGGGGTTTGATGAAGAAAGTGAATACAAGGTAGGAAATTTTTATTTCCCATAAGATAGGATATTTTGTTTCCTGATTTTTATTCAGAAGACATTGTCTATTGATTTTATATAAAGTCAGGGCAATTTTTAGAGTGTGTGACTAAGATATACAAGGGTCTTTTTTTAAAAATATATGCTTTAAAACTATGGTTGTGTTGTACAAAGGAGAACCAATCTACTTCAATAGGTGGAACTCAATACCATACAGAGCATAGTGGAAGATCTGTATGTGTGTGATATGTATATTTAGCAGGATTCTGGTCAACATTCCAGTTTAATAGAATTTCTTTACCTACTGACTCTTCTGCTATGAATCAGACATTTGGCCTATGAAGTCCTATTTTTCCAACTAAGACAACCCTATCTCTCAAATCCACACAAGGGATTTTTTAAAGTCAGTATATTCAGAAATTCTCCATTTCCATTACCTACATTAAAATATCATTCTTCCCTAAAATCTTTTAACTTCTGTCATTGAAAATCTGAAAAACAGAGATTAGAAAACTATGGAATCATGTAATATATTTACAACTAAGCTATTTTAGTGCTTAAAATGGGAAAGATGCACAACCAAAGAACTGTAATGTGTTTCAAAGTCTTTTGCTTTTTAAAAAAACATCTTTCTATTGGATAGAATTTTATACATGGTACTATAGTAATAACAAGAAACTTGGGATTCTCTATTTACTGAAGAAAATACTAGTAATTGTCACTTCATTCCTTAAAAAAGTGATTTGTTTTCAACTTGGAATTTGACTTCCAGAAAGTTTTAATATATCATATAACATTCTATTACCCTTGGCTCGACATTTCAAACAGTAATAGGGTACCTAAGATCTGCTTAATAATCATCTCAATTATTTATTAAGATTAATGAAGATGCATGCACAGTTTAAGAATGAAAGTGCAATGACCTATTATACTGACATTTATGATGGTGCCAGATTTGAAGGCAGAATAATTACAAGTCAAACACCACAACTTAAAAGTGTAGGGAATAATATATTGACAGTTGATCGTACAAATAATTAGGGAGTAGCATAAATAGTGGTGAAGAACAAGAGTTTTGACACCAGAGATACTCAGATTCAAGCCCATCTTCTGCCATCAAGTAGTTCTGCTGTGTGAACTAGAGTTTTCTAATTCAGGGAAAATACTTCCCCATTTTGTTTTTGTGCATGTGTGAAAAGTAAGATACAATAACCTATCTAATATACACAGTGTGATGTACATAGTAAATATTTAGTACTTGGCAGTGAACACTTTTCAATAACATTCATGAGAAAAACATACCACATAAAGACTGTCTCTGGGCATACAAATTAAACAAACTCGGGACCGGCAGGTGATAAAGCAAATAAAGAGCTCATGCTGCATAACAGGAAGCTACAGAATCGAGGAGTGACCCAGCCCAGAGGAGTGGGCACGCCCATGGCACCAGCTGGAGGGCGGGGGCTAACCCAGCCAACAGTCCAGGGAATATCACACTCAGGCTCCAAATTTTGCTTCTCAAACCATTTCAGTTTTAATGCGCAAGCAAACATTTTCAAAATTCCATGAAGGTTTTTGTCGTAATTGCCAAAATAAAGGATATCAATGTTCCTTACCACTTCTTTCCTTCCTTCTTAATAAAGGGAGCGTGACTCCACCATCCCTCCCCAAGAGTGCACTAACTTTGGGGGATGTAGAAAGAGTTGGATAGGAAGTATCTTAGCTAAAAATGTTGGCTGATTTTCAAAGGAGTAACTTTGATAAAGTTACAAGTGCACACAGTCGTTGTTTTCTAAGTATACCCAAGCAACTTTATAGTTATTACCTAGCCTTAGAAACTGTGCAGACAAGGAATACCAGTTACCTCCCAAGGCCAGCCCAGGGGGTGTTTTCAATCCTGACCCGACCTGATCTCAGTGTGGCTTTTAGTACACTCTATTTCTGTAACACTGCTACTTGCTCCAAGTCTTTTCCTTAGTGCTCTTTGAATCTTGCTATCCTTCCTGTTGCTGCTACTTCTCAAGGCTTTCTCTTATGGCTGAATTTCATTACAAATACTCTCCCAGGGAAATCCCAACCACATCAACCACTTCAACTTTTATCTATCTTCTGACAAGTCCCAAGTATGTAATTCCTTTTCCTGAACTCCGTAGAAATATTCCTAATTTTCTTTGGACTTCTATATCTAGCACCCTGGCATTGTGTGAAAATAAGCATTCTCCTGTTAATGTTTATGATAACTTTATTGTCTAGTGTATGGTGTCTTGCTATGAAACCACACTTTGAGGAAAAAAGGGTCAGTCCTAACAATCAGCCATGAGGGAGGCAAGTCTCTCAGATAAGAAACCAGAACTCCAGGGGAAGAGTCAATTCGAAATTTTCTCTAGTCTTTGAACCAGAAAAAAAAAAAAAGAGTGTTGCCAAGAACCATCTCTTAGGTGGTGGAAATTAAAATGGGGCCCCCCAGGTAACAATAGTGAGCCGCTGGGAAAGCAAAATGTCAGGAAAAAGTTAAGTGAAATTCCTTACCTGCTTTGTGTGACTAGAGATGGTTATTTCAGAAGACAAAGTATATACTGAGGCAAATTTTAAGACTTTGGTCCAAGTTAGCTATGATAACCCATTCTTTTTAATATCAGCTTTTTAAGCTCTCTTTATTTTTCCTTTTGTCTCTAGTACTTAGTAACCTCTGATTTTGAAAACCAAGGCTTTATCATCTTGGCTAGAGGCCACCAAGAATAAGGGTTTGTTCCTGCTTGGGTAATAGATTTTATGCGAGCTCTCAGCCCAGAGGGGCAGAGAGGTTTAACATGAGAAAAACCCATAATAAAGTCAAGGCAGGTCTATAAGAAAGTCAAATCCATGAGAAGATAAAATTCAAGGGCAAGTCAGGGCCATTTGTTAAGCAGACATTCTGTGCCTGAGATTTTCTCCCAGTTCTCGTACCTGCAAAGGCATGGGGAGTGGGTGGGGTTCCAAGTTTGAATTTCATCAAGGAGCTCGTTCCTTTACATTCAACACATCCAAAAAAGAACATTTTAATGCTGCTGGTTACCAATTCCCACCCCCAAATCTGTGCTTCAGGTCTCCAAATATTGTTATGCTACTTCTCTGAATTTTTCTCATTTGTAAAATTGCAATGCCAATAGTTTACCTAACTACTTCTCTGGATTTACTCTATACAGATTGGGCTTAAATCTATGCTCTTTCAAACACGTCACTCCAGTGTTTCAAAAGCAACACTCTGATTCAAATATATATTGTTCATTGGGTTTTTCAAGGGTCTGTAAAAATATTCCAGCCCCACCTGTCCACTTTCTTCTACCATTACAGCTTCATACCATTACATAACACTGAATGGTCTTGTTGTTTTCATTCTCTTTGATTGCGTTCTGTCCTTCTGGATTTCTGTCCAACTGTTGTAAATTCAAGGAACAGAAAAACACATGTCTTTTTTTAAATATAATTTTCTGTTCATGTGGTCTTAATAAATTAGTGTTGCCTGACTCTGCTTACCTTTTTTTTTTTTAAGTTCAAATGCTGAAAGTATTTAAAGATAGGGCCCATATTACATTATATGCATCACCAACCAGCATCTTATTCACTCAAAATAAACTTGAAACTTCATAACATCTCTGTATTTGTGCCTTCATGGACCTAAGATGTATCCTAATTCTTGGGCAAATTGCTAAAGGAGAGTCAGCTAGGATTGGTGAGAGTCACTTCATGCGCTCTCGGGAAGGGGAGATATTTCTATAAATGTAACTACTACATAGCATTTTCTTGTTGCAATTATGGCTAGATTAGCCTTTGTATCTGTGCTTATAATCTCATGTAAAACATACAAAGAAAGAAAAGTGAAGATAATTTGTTCATTGAAAGAGAACTCAGCAAGTAGAGGAAGTCTCCTTGTCTCTCCAGAACCTTTAAACCTGTACTGTGCCGGGAATACTTAAAACACACACCCTCAAACAGTATTGAGTTCCAGAATTTCTCCATGGGATGCCAAAAATAATAAACAAAAAATAAATCAAAAGCAACAGCCTTTTTCCATTATGTATTAAATATCTTCCCCATGAAGTTAGGACAAATAGAGATGTATATAGAGAGCAATGGAAACATAAATCTAGTGTCGTAGTAATCGATTTCTGCCTGTTGCCTTTATTTCTAGTAAATAATGATCTTCAGATCTTTCTTGGTAGCACTACAGTAAAAGTCAGCTCCAAGATCCCTGGAAGTGTTTCATCTTCAATAGAGCCAAGGATGCTACCTCCTCTTCAAAATAATTACACTCGCTCATTTTTTGACATGGAATAGAAAAACAACACTTAGCAGAATCAGAAGAAATTGACATGGGATAGTCACTTAAAGAGCTTTCTGTCTTATCACGTATGTGGTTAATAAAACATTTTATATTGTTCTATGTTAAGCCAAAAAGAAGATTTCTTTAAAACATGTGGTCTCTGCATATTACCATTAAATTACTAAAAATGAAAATAAAACAGTGATATTGATTACTAGAAAAATTATGAAAATCTTAAATGTTAAGTAGACCTCTGATTAGACCTGAGGCTCATTTCAGGCTGTAAAGTCTCAGCTAATGAGATAAAAAGAGAAATAATTTAGTCTGCTTAGATATGTGAATTCAGTAAGCAAAGACCACTAATGCAGTTTTATTTTATACAGATTTCCATGTTCCTTCCCAGTGCTCATTTCCTAGCAAAATTCACAGGATGATGCATGATCAAGCCAGATCATTAGACTTTAGAGCACACAGGAAGATGTCAATTTATTTACAAGATAAACAATTGAGGCTGAATTCTGAATCCGGCACTTAATTATCTATATGCCTTGAGAAAAAATCATGTACCCTTTCTATATAATGAGGTAGCATAGAGATAGCAATGGAAAGTAATAGATAACTGTCAAGTATCTATTCAAAGGATGTGGTTTGTATATCTTAGTGTTAAAACAAGATGCTTTCTGGGACCTGGGAAAAAGGGGTTCCAAGAGGGGGGAAAAGAAAGGACCATGGGGCACAGTTAAGAGCTGATACAGAGTGAAGTGTGATAGTGCAAACATGCAAACATAAGTCCTGTAGCCTGGGCCTTTTCTCTTTATTTTATGTTATTTTTTTTCCTTTTGCCTCTAGTACTTAGTAACTCTGATTTTGAAAATCAAGGCTCTATCATCTTGGCTAGAGACTAGCAAGAATAAGGGTTTGTTCATGCTTGGGTAATAGATTTTGTAGGAGCTCTCAGCCCAGAGGGGCAGAGAAGTTTAACATGAGAAAAACCCAAGAGCAAAAACTCCCATGAGACTGGCATTTGTGTCCTCAGTGGTCTAGTCACCAAAGCTCTTAACGCTTCTTAATAAATCCTGTTACCTCAGTGAATCATTCTGAGACTCCCGCTTTGTTCCAGCCCCTCAGGAGAGGCACCTTTTATAAAGGGCTATCTTTCTCTGACACAGTGATGTAGGAACTGAGTTTTTGTGGGACCTTCTAGGTGGCTGTCAAAGATAAAATAAATGCTGCATGAATCTTACAGAGAAATCAATTGTGTCAACCACAGATTTTCTGGGTCAGTAGGTTGGATATAATAGAAGTAGTGACCGATGTCCAGGATGATGACTCTTGTAGGCACCCATCAAGCCAGTCAAAAACAGTGTTCAAAAGAAACTGATACCCTATAACCAAAAAAATTAGAAGAAACTCTATATTTCTTTAAATTAAATCTGCGATGCCATTAACGAAGAGGCCTCACATTCCTTCAGTATCCCACCTGCTACAAAATGACACCCATCACCTTTGGGTAACTGTGCCATAGGTCTATTATGTGGACTCAATGACATATTAATAATACAGTTCTTAGGGTAAGAGTTTTTTTGTTGTGTTTTTTTCTTTTAATGAAATCTTGATCTTTGTTGCCCTACACTCCCCCTTTAACCCAGTGGTCATCATGTGAGAAAGGTGCTACCCATGACAATTCAATTTACCCTTTCAAGAATCTGCAAATGCAGGCAAAGCCAATTGGGAATGCTGCATCCCTTATGCAATTTTTACGTTAAGAAGTGAGCTCTATTGGATTACTCTCGTAGAGGCAGAAAACAGTAAAACTAAAAATGACATGTTACCTAATCATTACTTTGACAATAATTGGCATGAACAGAATTTCTTTATAGATTTTGGATGTAGCCTTTGAAGCAAAAAAGAGTCAGATGGTATGTCGGCCTGAGCTAAAAGGATTTTTAAAAATTTAATCTTTAAAAAGAAGCTCCTGAGATACAGGCTAAAAGAGTTTATAAAGGTCATAAAAAATTAACTTATCTTGCTGACTGAAGCTTTTTTAATGCACTCTAAGTTACAAAGGAATCGCATCTGGAGCCTTTAGGCCAATGGTCTACTATATTTTTCTCTCATTAGTAAGGACAGCAAAAATCTGCATTTGAATTTTTACCACCACAATCATCTCTGATTCATTAGTCCTCATGACTGAATATGAGGAGAGCATGGAGCCAGCGGTGTAGGAATATTTTGTACTTATCTCATTTGCCCACACTGCATGCAGTTCAGGAGACAGCCAGAATCATGAGTGGAAACGGGTCTGCTACTGGGGCTAAACGTGGTTAACCGACTGACTTCTGTCAGGCCCATCTGGAAGAAGTAAATATCCTAAAACATCTTTAAGGCAAGGACTATCACTTATGTAAAGCAAAATTCATATCTCTCTTCATAAGTA
Source organism: Manis javanica (assembly GCF_040802235.1). Lineage (NCBI taxonomy): Eukaryota > Metazoa > Chordata > Mammalia > Pholidota > Manidae > Manis > Manis javanica. The sequence goes on from NC_133160.1 coordinate 105,633,220, forward strand.
GCATCAAAAGCAAAATGGGAGAGGCCTCTGCAGATGTTGGTGTAGTGGGCTGGAGCTCATTAAGGAGAGTTGGATCCAGAAGAACCAGTGAGGGCAATTTTACCTTGTGAGTAATCCCTCAGCCATGAACGAGGGGAATAAATTGGCCCTGCCCACCTCATATGGAATTGTAAGACACAGATGAAATAATATATTTGAAAACATTTTATTCCACTCAAGCTCCACATAGATATTCAGCATTCTCCTGACAGACAGATGCATGAAGTACAGTCGTGCCTTAGCTTCAGGTAGCCACGCAGACATGCAGAGGATTTCCTGTGTCAGGGACCATATCTTATCCTCTTATCTTCTTAACATTAACAGTGCCACGCACAGAGCAGATGCATAATAAATACTTTTTAAAGGAATGGAAGATAATCATTTTGTAAACAGATTAACTTTAGAAATGTCTGAAGTAAAAAATAGACTCCTCCACAATTGAAAAACAAGATGCAATTTTTAAAATCTGTCTATGTGATTTACATGTCGGGAGGGATGATATGGCATAAATGGCTGGGAGAACAAGAATGAAAGCCAGGATGCCCAAGCTTCAGGCCCAAACCTGCCACATTCTAGTCCACTGCATATTACTTAGCCTTTTCCCTCTTTTGTAATACAGAGGTAATAATAGCAGAAACCTTGGTTCTTGATGCTGGGCGTAAAAGAGAAAGTCCCTGCAAAGAGTCTAACAGCGGCTGGTGATGGCAGATTCTCAGCAGAAGTGATGGCCATTGTTTCCCCTGCAGTTGCTCGCCTCCTCCCTCTTGCTGCTGTTATTCATCATTGCTAAAAAGTGGGCTTTGCAGAAGGAGAGTTTCTCAGACGATTCAGTGAAGAAGTGGGCCAGACTGGATGTGTGACATCACTACTGACCCTCTCTGAGGCCCTCAAGGGAGAGGCTGGCTTTAACCCCTACTGCTTGCCTCCTTAGGACTGGCAAGTGAAAGAGCCAATGAGCACTTGTCAAGACTGTTTAAAAAAAAAAAAAATCCCTGTAAAAGTTTTCTAACCCAGCTGCACTGCAATTTAAGCATTTCCTCTCACACTGAAGTCTTCCCTTTGCTGGAATTTTGGTTGGACTGCCTCCTTCAACTTAAATTATTTTTCAAATTAAAAAGCTTTCAATACGCCAACCTTTAACAAGGAGGTCCTGTGGGGTAATTCTCTGAAGTAAATTGCATTCTTCTCATTTATATTCATAACAAGATCCCCTAACAATTGAAGAGATTGTATGGCGGGACAATAGGAAGTAATTTTTGTTCACAAGAAAATCTAGCATCATTTGCTTAGCAACTTGTTGGGTCAGAGATCTTGCTAGGGTTTTTATTCACTTTGGCTAAACTCTGATTGGCTTAGAGGTTTCTGGCATCCTTATTACTTATTACAACTCATCCCGCATAAAGGTCACTCTCTTCCACCCTTTTTAATCATGATGATGACAGCTGAGAATTGACATCCTGCACTACTGTGTACTGTCAAATGCCTAACAAATACCTTAATCAGGCTTAAATAGCTCAAGAACCACAGCTGTTTATTGCAGGTCAGAGGCACCTTCCTGGAGATGGCAAGAGGAGATCCCAGGACACTGGTTTGATACGCCCTTCTCTGAATGGTATCATCTAATTTGATCAAACAGTTGCTTCATTTTTATATGAAACCATGTCTCTTTTACAGTAACAATAACCTACATCAAATAATCTAGGTAGAGGCACTAACTAGAATTAACGACCAGATTATACTAGCTTTTTTTATTGGTTTAATAAACTTAAAAATCAGAAACTTGGCAGAAAAATTAAAATAGAGCCCATTTCCCTAATAGGTTGAGGAATCTTAAGGGAGAACAGGCTCTGTGAAGCACTGGCTTTGTGAGAAACAGACTCTGCCATCACAGCATCCACCTTCTGGTCTTGAAGAGCAGAAAAGAAATGTTCAAAATGGAGTTTCCATTCCTGAGGTCACTATTTCTGGGGTTCATACAATTTCTCCCTAGAAGTAATAGTCTTTAAAACTAGTAAATGGTGAATTTTAGATGGAATCCTAATGGCCATTAAGGAATCCCTTTTTGTTTCCCATTAAAATAGATTTATTTCAAATTCAGAGGCAGTGATCATAGGCAGGTAGGATTAACCACATTGAATTCCATTTCAAAACTAAAAGGGTGCCTGTTGCTCCTTAACACTTTCCAGGCAAATTCTTTGTGTCTACTCTAAGCGTGCCAAGGTGGGAGGGCATTTATTTCTAGAGCAGGAGTCCTGTGGTAACACTCAGTCTCTCCGACTTCACATCTGTGATGCTCAATGACCTGTGTGCAGTTAATCACTTGGCCTGGGAGGTGCAGGCAGGGGACGCTCTGCTCTTCTCTGTATGGGTATTGACAGGCTGGCTTAGAGATCAGCCTGCTTGGTGTTTCAGTCAATTAGAAAACACCTTATCCATGAAGCAGACTGACTGTACTTTCAAAATAAACTTGGATTGGACTAGATGCTCTTCTATTCCAATATGAATCCTTAAATCATGATCAACGAGGTCAATGTACCTGAAATTATCCATTTGCTCTATTTGGGACATGCTAAACTCTGGCTCTCTGTAAGGATTTCTAAAAATATTAGTAGACTAATCAGAATGATGAATGCCAAGAGCTTTTATGCTGATTTTATAACCAGAGCAGCCATCTAGGAACATTTTATTTCTCCTTTTTCTTTCAACTCAGAAAGCTCCCAACTTTATCAAAATTACTGCATAAAATGAAGACCCAAAGGAATAGACATGAGTATTTCATGCTAGGTTTGGTCAAGAGTGGAGAAATGTGATAGGTTCAAGGGAAGGAATAGATGTGGTAAATGGGGCAACTTAGTAAGGCCTGATGCTTAGGATTCTTCTCAGTGTCCCTTTGTCCTCAAGAGATCAGGATGCTCTGTTCCCCCAGGTGTAGGAAGGGCACCTGTCACAGGAGGGTTTATGGCCTGTTTCAGGGAAGAAGTTTGGAAGGTGTTCAGAGTAGCCTTCCAACTTCTACCAATTTTCTCAAACTTCTGTCAGCTTAAATATTCAATATGCTAAGGTGCCATATTTTGGAGGAGCCTCTCCTAAGCCCCAATCTCCCTGTCCTCTTGCTCACACTGTTGTGAAGTCTTGTGGATTCTGCTGCACAACTCTGTCCCTTCTTGTCTGTTTCCATGCTGCTCTCCTGGTTTAGGCCTCAGTGACTCTCTCCAGGACTATGTTCAACTCTTTAATCTACTTTATACGCTACGACCACATTCATCTTCCTAAAGCATAGATTAGATCATGTCATTTCCTTGCACAGAAATCTTTAATGGCTCCATATTGCTTTAAGGGTCTGAACTGCTTAGCTGAGTGTTCAGCGGCCATTCCCCATCCCATCTACCTTTCCAATCTTGTTTCCCTTGACTTACCTTCATTCACTCACTAGTTCAGTAACATGAAATTAGTCATTCTTCATTACTCATGGTCTCCGCATGGGGTTTCCCCTTTCCAAGTGTTTGGCCATGACCAACCCCCGCCCACACACACACACACACACACACACACACACACACTGGATTTCCCTTTCTTGCCCCAACTTATTTTGCATGGCCAAATCCTGGGGGCTCAGCTTTCCCTAATCGCCTCCAATTGGAAATAATATGTCTTTCTTCTCATGTCACATAGAACTCTATTTATATGTCTTATGACACGTTTACCTTGTATTATAGTTCTGTAGTCTCCTATGCTTTTATGTGTGAATATATTTAAGGCAGAAACCAGGTCTAACTCATTTTTACATCCCCCTCATAGTACCTATCACAGTGACTGGCATATTGTACTGGTTTAATAAATATTTATTGATGTATTCCATTCACAAATGAGTGGATGAATCCTAATTTACTATCCTTAAACCATCGTAAATTTATTTTTTCAGACACCTGCTTTCACCTATTCATATCTTGAAGCATTTCAAATTCTAACAGATGTTCACAGACAGCTGGAAGAAATTACACACAGATACCAAATCATCAGCATAGCTCTCAGGCTCACATCTTCACCTGGTTATGTGTTCCAGACAGCTGTGCCTTCTTGGAAATGCACTTGGCTTCAGGAGCAAGCTCTGTTTATAATATCTCTACAGCATTCCAGAATAAACACGACAGGCCTTGATGTAGAGTAGAATGTGTATAGTCCATGATCTATTTATGTTCTCTGGGGACTTAGGGTGGACTTATTGCGCATTTGTAAAAAGGCTTCTTATCTAGGGCCTCACTCAATTTCAGGTCACAGTGATTTTACTTTTAGTAAAAAATAGTTCGGATATCCTATGATGGGGAAAATATGAGTAAAGCGAATGAATAACTCAGCATATGCTGGAGGGTAGAAATAAGATCAAATGATGCATATTTAGGCTCACTTTTCCTGAACTGGATGCATGTTCTGCATCCAAATGTCCATTAACTTTGGCTATTGAGTCATTTTTTAAACTTGTCTGCTCTGAAACTGTTCCTAGTATTCTCTTGGGACTGTGGCCACAGGTAGAACATGAGTGAATATCCATGTTACCTAATTTCTCATGGTGTGTTTTATTCCATGCCCTTTGTTTTGTTTCTTTCCACTTGATTACTCATATTTACCCCTTTCTATACTCTCTGTTGGGCGGGGGAAGATGGAGAAAGAAAATAAATATGCCCATGTCTGTCACTAGTAGACACCAGTTTATAAATAGTACTGGTTTGACTGTGCACTGGTTTTCTGAATACAGGAAGGTCAAGAAAAACATTTTCTTTTGAAATGAAAAAAGGAGGTTAAAACAAGAGTTTTAATAACAGGCTTGACACCGAGCAGTGTAATACCAGCATGAATTACACTTGGTACCAGACTTTTATTGGAAGTCCTAGATTGCTTTGTTCCTGTCCCTGACATAATATTCAGAGTTGGGTTTATATTTGTCCAGAAGGGAGCTGCTTGCTATAGTCCATGCAAATCAAATGCTTGATTTATGCACCATTCTCCTGGAGGGTGTAACATTAAATTTAATTTTGTGAGGAAACCCTGAGGTGTTTCAATGCCTGGGCTTGACATTGTGAACTAGGCAGAGAGGTGCACAAGAATTCATTACAGTTTCCAATATGCGAAATGCAGCATTTGAATGAAACATTTGTCTCTTGTCAAAAAGGCGTAATGTCTGTTCTTGGTAAAATATTTCCACCCCACCCCTCAGAACACACCAGCACATTTTTGGTCTTCATCATAGATCTTGATAGAAGATGGGTGACTACAGGCATTTGAGGAGTTAGGGGGACATCAGAAAGCATGTGTCTGTAAAATGATTTATTATCAGTAATATCAGCCCAGTTGTCTTCATCCTGACTACTGAATGTTGCCATGGAAACTTTGCATAACTGTGCTAATTGGCTGTGCAACAAGTCTGTGATTTTTCATCTTTAGCTGGATGATATTTGTCGATCCTCTTGCTCATTACTGGTTGGCTTCCTTTTGCATCCCCAGCAGCCGCTGTTCAACACTTACCTACACTGTCCCCAGTACCCTGATCTCAATGCAAAACCCATGGGCTCAGCAGAAATCTTGCCATCTTCTTCCCCAGGAGACTTAGGGCCATACAGGGTCAACACTATTAGCATCTGTCTGTGCACCTGACACTCTTCTATTATCCTTCTTCATCCTTCATTGTTCATGGAAGAGATTCAACACCCTTCACCTGGCAGGTAAGGCCTTTGGTAACCTGCCCTGTCCCTATCTTCCAGACTCATCTCCTTCACTACCCACATACACTCTCAGCCTTCCAAGATGACCTTGGCTCACAAATTTTCCCCTCTACTTTGAATGACCTTCCCCTGATTTAGTACAAGCAAAATCTGCTTCTCTGTGAAGCATTTCTCTGTCAAGAGAGACTTACTTACTCCATTCATAGCACTAGTATGGAAACATTCTTTGTATTTAGTCATATTGGTCTGTCTTGCACACCGGTTTTAAGTGTATCCTATTTAATTTTGAATCAGCCAGAGTACCTGCACATAATTTGGTACATAGAATGTACTCTAAATGCATCCAGAATTAAATTGAAATAAGTGATCATTAGTATAGCAGGAGGAAAATAAATGTGTGGGGGGCAAAGAAAATTTACATCATCTCAATTTTTCCTACATTTTGCCAAACTAATATAAGATGACCCAGACTTTTGTTAGGAATTCTAGATTGGGGCCTAGAAGGAATATAGATCAACTGTACTTTTGAATTTTTTCTTTAATTACTGTATATGCATTTGTTCTAATCTATGAAACAAATACAAATGCACAGTCTTAAAATGTTTTAATTACCCAGTTTCTTAGAAGTTTACATAAAAATAGGCTTTGTTTTATGCAAGTTTCTCAAGGAATCTTTCTTTACAGACATGTTTCCTAAAGCATTCTTTTTGTCAAATAGTCAGAAACACTGATATTCATTTTTAATGTTTAAATATTTAATATAAATTTAAATAATATCAGGTATTTGAATACTATCAGTCCTTTATATTCAGCTATGCTGGTTTATAAAAATTATTAAAAATAGCTACAACCCAGTATGAACTATATCTAAATACTCTACTCACTGAAATTCTACCAAAGTATGCCTATTTATATTTTGTATTGCCTGTCATTATGAAACCTGGTAGACACACTTTAATTCTGAACTTCAAATGGGAGTGAGAACACATTTGCTTCCAATCCTTGCTTCTGTTCAGTGAAAGCAGGTGAGAGGAAGGACAAAACCCTTCTCCTTCAAAATGCCTATCAGTAGCAATAAAATCACCTTTTTAAACTGTGGAGCCACTGGCCAAAAGTGATAAAAGGGATATTGGTGTGGTGTGCAAGAATATGGACTGAAGAAAACTGGTCGGAAGGGAAAAATTTATTGACATGTTATATCCTCAAATACCCATTCAAAACAAAATTACTTCTGTCATATTGAAATGTTGCCCTATCCCTTAGCTTTATTCCCCACTCTTACCCCACCAGCATGCATCCATGCCCACATGCACACACACTCCCCAACTTGTACCTCATTAGAACTTACTTCCAAGAGTTTTTAGGGTCTCTTGTTTATTGGGAGGTAAGTGAAAAGCAGATGTCAGTTCTAGCTAAACCTGTGAAGGAAGGGAATGATCTGCATCTGTATTCTGAAACTTAATTGCAATAGATATTTAGAATATAATCACTAGATTAGAAATCAGAATTCTAGTATCAGCTCTGCCATGGAGCAAGCTAAACATGTCAACTTAGGCAAGCTTTTTTACCTTCTAAGTCTCAGTTTCTACATCTCATGCTGAGACAGTAAAGAGAAAGAGAGGTCTCTGGAGAGAGAATGAGCAGAGAGGAGACTGTTTTCATGGATAAGGAAAGGAAGTAAAGTAAGGTGGTGATGCAGCTACATTCTGGACGTTGTTCAAAGTTGAGCTAGAGTTAGAAAGTGAAAACAAAGGGAACTCCTTTGAAACAGAGTTTCAATCGTTAACCCTGCTGGCTAACTTCATTGTGGGCAGAGAGGTGTGGTAGCTTCTTGAACAGAAGTGTGAGAGGATGAAAATAGTTGGAATACTAAATTGTCAGGATGAATTGGTAGGCAGCATGGTCAGGAAAATCAGATATATTCCATAGTGTGGATCTGATAAGGGCTTGGGTGGTGGCAAAGAACAACTGCAAGCTGTTAAAGGGGATCAGTTTTCCCTGGACTCAAGTCATCCCTTATAATTGGGATGCTTCCAAGGATTTTTTGAGGAATTCGAGTTACCGTGCAATTAAAGGTACCTATCATGTGAATTCAGACCCACTCCAGTCTCCTGTGTATCTAGAGTTAGAATGACAATAGATATGGTATAGCCCTTTTAAAAAATATTGCTAATGGGGTAAATCCAGCTTTTACTTAAAACTACAATTAGATCGGTCTCAGAAATAGGTTTTTTATACCATTTGCTTAAACCCATGAAAGAATTGACTTTGTTGATCTGCACACTTCTATCATGCCCTTAATGACCATTACACAAGAGCATTTTCCATGCACCAGACATAGTTTTAGGCACTGTACATGCACCATCTCATTTAATCATCACAAAATCTCTATGAGGCAGGCCCTATTATTATTCTCACTTTACAAGCACAGAGAGACTCAGTAAGTTGCCTACATTTATGCCAAAAATTTGCCATCATTTACCAAAAATAAGCGACAGACCTGGGGATTCACACTGGGGTCAAATAGAGTCCTTATTTCTCACTTCTAAAAACACTGTCTCCCATCTCAAAAGGGTGGCCTCTAGATGCAGTGTAAGTTTTCTTTCCATACCTATTGCATCCTCAGTGAAAACAATTGCTGATGGGTCTGTTCACTTCAAGCCAAGAACATTATAAGGGATAGAGGGCAAAGACTTTTGTTACCCTTGTAGCTGAATGCCTTATTGGAGATTAACCTTATCACACCACAACTCAAATTAGTCAGTGCTTCAACTCAAGATCTGCTTCCCAGTGTCATACCTGGCGGGTTGCTACAAAAGTCTGCCCTACTCGATAATAAATACTCTTCCCAGAAGAACTTTGTGTGACTCTAAGTTTAAAACAATTGCTACATATAGGGTTGAGTTCTAATATATATGAGCTTCATATCATTACAATTGTATTTCTTATCCTTTGATAAACATTATACTCGACATGGAAGCAATTCAGGGAACTCCAATTATACAGTCAGTTCAAAATTGCATTGGCCACAATTTGTGCCTCCACTCCTGTGGCATTACGTATACCTGTCTTTAAATAGTAGATTCTAATAAACAATAATAGCAAAATGGTTGGAAGAACACAGAAATAGAACATGAGTTAGTTCAATTATGTAACTCATTCTAAAACAATGGACGAAGCCATACCAAGGTTCACTATCACTCAGCCCATGTCTGATTTTTGCAGAAGATGAAAAACCTGAGTTTTTACAAAAAAATGATAAATTTTTTGCTGAAGACATTTTAGTGGGAAATTTTCAACTGTAGAGACATTAACAAGCTTCTAAAATTAATCCTGAAGAAACAAACAAAATGGACAGTATTGAAATTTCTGGACTTTTTTTGTAAAATGCAATTATTTAGGAATTTCTGATAAGTGTGTTCTTATGTTTAAGCCTTTTCCTAACTATTAGATGTTTGTTGCTTCATATGAAAGAAATGTTTGATGTTTCAAATGAATAAAAAAAGTTCTTCAATAAATTATGAGCAGAAATGGATTCACATATCTGACTATCCTACCTACTAAACATGAATATGCAAAGAAGATCTATTTTGATAATATCTTTGGCAAATTTGCAGAGATTAAAGCTTGAAAACAATAGGAACTATAGTGTTATTATTCATTACTACGGCATACAAGTTTTTCTTTTTTCAAAAGCATGTAATGCAACTAATCTGTAGATTTTTTCCTCCTATTACATTATAACATTTATTTCATTTTTAAATTTTTAAATTTTGTTTTATTACTGGCCTGGTTACATACACCAAGCTCAACTTTTAAAATGTCACCATCTACATTTGTTTTCTGGGTCTTACTATTTTTTGTCTCATTTCATAATTACTGAAGATACTTTAATCCTATAGAAGAGGATTATTAAAAAGTTGTTCTCTCTGGCTATCATGTATGATAGGTACTACACCACCTATCGAAGCCCTGCACATGGGAATGACGGCTCTTACCAACAGACTGCCACTCTTTAGTTGGATCCTGTATGTCTGTACTTCCAAGATGCTGCCTGCAAAATTTCTGGTCACCCTAATACAAGGCATCCTTGGATGTTAAAATCTAGGAGCACTTGGGGCCTAGAGGATCAGCAGACATCTAATGAAGATGGGGCGGGGGTCTAGTTTTGATTGAGCCTATTACTGGCATTCAAGAACACATGTGTGTTGTTGCATCTAGACCTTTGGCCCTAAGGCCACAGAAGGCTTTTTCTTAAATATGTAAGGATTAAAAAGCACAGGCTTCATTTCTCCTTGGGTTTATTGTTCTTAGTGCATAAATATACTTGGTTTATCTCCTAAAAGTTGTGGCAGTCTGATAGTTCATATCTTCATTGGAACCCAGAACCTCCTTCTATTAGGGGGCACCCCTGGGACAGGGAAGACCAGCTCTGTTCTGAGCCTTAAGAAAAAATCCTTCCTGTTCTCTCCCTTCTGTTCCCTTTTCCAGGCACCTGTCCCTATGGGTTGACTAGAGGATGGTGAGGGGCACATTAGAACCACTTAGGGACTTTGCCACCTATACACATCATGTCACTGAGGGATAGACATGTGTGTGAAGTCTGAAAAGCTTCCTGGGTTGAGAACAATAGATTTAAAGTATTGTTTTTAGAATATAGGTTGTGACCAATTAGTGGAACATGAAATTAATTTTTTAGTTGGTACAAGTATCAATAAAAAAATAGAATTGAATAGAATTTTTAAAAATCAGAGTGCCTCACTTGAAATATGAGAAATGTTATTTTGGTCAATGAAAACCATCTTTCCTGCTTTGTGTGAGGGCCCTGAGCTTTCACCTGCCTTGGCAAAGGAGACCCTGTGGCTCCACATGGCTCCCACTGGGTTTCCAAGTCTTGTCCTTTGACCTCTTCTTCAGAAACATCAGCCAGTGGAAGGAGACTGATAGAGGAACACCCTGGTCACACCAAGCATAACTGTCATTCATTCTAAAGCTTTATTATTAGTGAGGAACTGCCCATTATACTCTGTCCTCTTCCTTCACTGACAGTCCACCCTGAAGACTTTCTGAAAGAAAGCCCTCGTCTTCTCTATGAACTGGTAGGTGTCCTCTCTTTGACCCTGACAACTGGAAGTCTCCTCAGCTTCTGGAGGGTTTGACCTCTGTCACTAAGATGAGGTCAGTCTCATCCCTCCCTTAGCCCTGGTTTATCTGTCAGGCATTTGCATTGTGTTTACTGCATTCTAGAAACACATGCCCAAATCTCTTTTGAAAAGAGGAAGGGTGTGTTTGGAAAATAGAAATGTTGCTCCAGTGGGCAGCAGGGTTTTGTAGAGCTGAGTCTCCTCTGTATGCCCCTAGTGCCTGCCTAGAAGAGTGTGGTAAATAAGTCACAACTCAATTCAATATTAATAACACAAAATGCAAGAAAAAGCAAGCAAAAAAAGAAAGCTTAATTGTAACAGTCTTTTTTTTGTCTGCTTACCTCTAAATAATTCTCCTCTCCTCTCCTCTCCTCTCCCTTTTATCTCTTCCGATTTCTATTTTTATTCACTTCTGAATCCATGCTATGTAAATAAGTTTGTGACTGCTTACTTAGTGCAGACCAGATGCAAACCATCAGACCTGTTCTTGCCTGAGAAAGGGGACTAGAATTGGTAGAGGAGCACCAAGGCTTCCCAGGACTGAGAAGCTGGTATCCTGGAAAGCTGAATCCTGAACACTAACCATGGGCCAGAGAGGAGGGGTGAGTAGCACTCTGTCCTTTTCCCAGACTTGTTTTTCTCCACAGTGCTTACAACCTTCTAATACACTCTACCACTTTAACTTTATTTTTTTTATCAGTCTCTTCCCCCTAAAGTGTAAGCTCCATGGCAGCAGGGTTTTTCTGCTATATCTGCAGCACCTTGCACATAGTAGATGCTCAATTAGTTCCAGAAACCACACTTTAGCCAATAATCTATTCTACTTCTTCAAACTATCAGTTGTTTCTGTCACCCCGTCTTCCTCTGCTCCCCTACTCCCTTGGCTAAACTTCTTATTGAGTCTGTCAGGCATGTGTCCATGTCTAATATATGCTTCAGTTTGAGGAGGATATGCTTCAGGCTGAAGAATCCTAAACTGAGTAGGACTTGCCTGTATCTTCTAAACTCCAGCAAGTCCTCAAACACCCACAGGGAGGCTGTGGTGCTCAGGCCTGGAGACCAGCTCTTTTGCAGTGAACTGGGTCTCCCTGCAGTCTTGTGTGCATATCAACAGCTGCAAACACAAACACAGCTGTCAGGCTTAATGCACTCCTTCCCCAGTTCTCTTCCTTTTCAGTCCACCAACAAACAAACTTCAGAGATCAAAAATACAACATGAGCACACCAGCACAAAAGCCACACAGTAAATTGGGATTCCAGTCTCCTTTCCTTTGTGTTTCATCAAAAAGGCCTGGGATGCAGAGATACATGTTTGGTTCTTTTTAGAAATCCTGATCACTGAGAAGACAATAGGGCAGAGGGCAAAGCAGACCAGATGTTAAGTCAGAAGCTCTAGGTTCTTACTTTGGTCACTGCTGTAACTTCGGGTAAATCAAATCCTTTCTGGGATTCAGATTTCCGACCTGTAAAGTGTGGATGATAACCTTAATAACCTCAGATGGTTGCTATGAAGGTAAAATGAAACAGTATGTTATAGAAACATAGGGCATACTATTAATATAAAATAATATTAGGTGTAGCCCTTTGCTGAAATTAAAACATACATATAAAGAGATAATTCAAAAAATTACAAGGGCAGTAAAAAACGATAGATAAATATTCAAAAGTTTGTTTCCAAGATATCAAAATAATGTTCTACCTTCCTGAGTTTGCCACATAGGTATTTAACAGCACTGTTAGGTATATATTTTTCTCTTATTTTAGGGATAATAAAAAATGATGTTTAGTGATCATTAATTCCTTAATTCATACAACCTACATTTGTTGAGTGCCTTTAATTCAGGCACTGAAAGTTGCATTACTTTTGCAAGGCAGCACACTACAGTCAGGCAGCAAAATTAAGGTTCATAACCGGTCTATCTGAGTCCAAACAAAAATGATACAGAGTCTCTGGAAGCTCTAAGGAGCATTAGTGTTCATTCATTCCCAACCCTCTACTCCAAGCAGGACTAAATTCCATGGGAGACTCTGCATCATTAATAACTACGATGCGAGCATCGACAGACTGATAGTATTCCCCAGATGGCACAGCCAGTATATTGGATGACAAAGCAGAACTCATTATTTCAGTTTAACAATTATTTTTTGGTCACCAAGCATGAGCCAGGTAATATGCTAGATGATTGTGGAGATACAAACACCAGTAAGTATGTCCCTTCCCTAGAGCTCAGAAGCTAGTAGGGGAAACAAACTTGGGAAAGGACAAAGGCATCAAAAGACAGCTGGAGATTATCTTTGGCAAACTTGTTACTGAGCATAGGAGACAGCGCTTAAGAATTAACTATATGAATTGGTGTTTTCAATGTGCGTATAGAAAGTTGGAGGACATGGGACTTTGAGTTAGCTGAAGCAAGTAAATTTTGTGTGCCCCATAGGGACGTTATGTGTGGCTTGGGTGAAACTCAAGTAATTTTTTTTTTAAATAATCAACCTCTGGCTCTATATACTAATATTTGATAAACATTTTACGATTCCCAAAACACTTCCTCAGATTATCCTTTCCAAGTGAAAACATTATAATTTACAAAAAGCCTTAGTAACTTTCCTTTCAGAAAATGAAGATACAGAAATTCTGTTCTTTCTCCACTTTTCTTCATACAAAATTACCATCATTAACCTTGTCAGTATCAAAAGTTTCATGTTAAAGTTTCCATTGAAAGTGGCAAAAGTCAGGGAGTAGAATATATGTCCTTTTAAGAAAATATATCCTAAAGTGTACATAGCAGGCATCTCAGAAAAATGACTCACATTTCCATTTAAAGATTAGAATTATCAGTAAACTCGATGGAAGCTAAATTCTCTTTCCCAGGCATAATTACCACATAGGAGCTTTTCTCTTCCCTGCTCTCAATTCTTCTTTATTATGCATGTAGCAGTTAGCATACTGCAGAGCAGGAAGGCATAGTTAATCTCTGAAGCTTAAAATTTGTTAAGCTGAACATAACTGTACATATTAAAAATCCTAGATTCTTCTGTCTCCCAAATGCATAGGGGAACTAGGCTTGAAATTAAAGATAGAAAAGGAAGGGCAGAAAATTGTTCTGTTTCTTTCTCTGTCATATATTCATCAGGATAGAGCTGCACAACAAATTCAATGAAATGAAATTAGTTTTTATAATTCTATGGGAATTCTAGAAAAGCACCTCTACATGGTTTTTGCCATAAACATTTAGAAAGACTTAGTCTCAGCCCCAAAGCACAGGTTCTATAAATACTAATGAAGAGCAAGCACACCAAGGGGCAAATGGTTCTCTAATATTCATTTCTCCCTTACTTTTTTTTATTTTTCCAAAAATGGTCTTTACAAAGCCTCCTGAGCAACTCAAGCAAATGTCTCATGCTTTGTGCCCTGCACATGGAATCATACTTGCTAACCTAATTTTATATAGAAGGCTTTAGAACTGAAGTTGCCTCAGGAGCCACTGATTACTTCAATGAGTACTTCCTTGCCTGTGCTGGAGTGACCTGATCCAGGCATAGCAAAAACAGCTGCTGAGAATTTCATCTCAAAGCACATGTCTGTCACTGATGGACGTCAAGGAAGGGTACATGAAGAGCAGAAGCTTGTTCAGGAAAGAGGTCTACAGTGAGGAGGAGGGAATGAGCGCTCATGGAGTGTCTGCATGGGGTCTGGTGCTTTGCCGTATTACCCCATTCAATTCTTACAATTCTTTGAGGTGAACATTATTATACTTCTTACAAATTAATCGATTGATTCAACAAATATTTTTCAAGCACTATTACATACCATGAATTGTTTACAAGTAAACCAGACTATAAGGTCATTTCTCTAATGGTGCAAAGTCCATGTTAACAAAAATGATACAGAGTCTCATTATGTAATTTTGAAGGGTTCTAAATCTTTATAGCATTTATGCATAAATTATTAATAAAAACCTTCCAAATCATTGACCAGACACTACTCATAGCCAGATACACATTCAGTATATTTGAAGTGTTTTGTCAACTGTAAATATGAGAGCTTCGACATATAACTGTAAAACTGCAAATATACGAGCTTCACTTATGTTATTAATAAATTAGAACACTCCTGATCTGGAAAATGGGGATAAGACAATTACTCCTCGAGTTACTTTAAAGGTTATAGTCGATAGCATATATACATTTATGAGCTTAACAAATGTTATTTGCCCTTCTATTTCACTTCTCTTCTCTCCAACTTACTCAAACATAGTTTACCACTAAGTGAATTGCAACATAAGGAGACTATATATCAGATTTCCATGAGGGAATAGGGATTCATTTCTAAAGTAATGAAATATAATCCCTTTTATAAGAGACCTTACCTATGAGACAATTCCATTGCCAGGTATCCATGGATAGCATTAGAGTTTTATAGTCTGTAAAAATATACATATAAATTACAGGCCAGTTTAATTGCCACATTTTATAAAACTCTTCTCCACATTCTTCTGGTATGTCAAAAATGTACAGATTTGCAAAAGACATAGGAAGGAAAACAGCAGTATTTGATAAAACACCAAAAATATTGACTGATGCTACCATGAAGGACTATTTAGTAATAAACCTATGCTGATGTATGTTATGTTTTATTTCTCCTCATTCTCTCTCTTTTCTATCTTATTTCTCATTTATGCCAAATTTCTCAAAGATAGTATGGGATTTGGAACAATATGTTGTCAAAAATCTCCAATAGATGATGATAAAGTGATTACCGAATAGGACTTAGGATTCTTCCCACCAGTTAAAAAGATGTTGGAAGCACTGTTCCTTTACCAGTTTGGCTACTTTCCCAGCAGTCTTTAGGGATGGTGAATACTTACCAGTACTTTTTCTTCTTCGTCCTGACCAACTCTGTTGAAGAAAATTCCAAAGAGCAGGCAATCTCAAAATAATTCTCTTAGTGAAAATCAACAAACTCAAAGGATCCTATTATCCAAACAACTGTTTTTCAAATTTTCCCAAAGTCCAAAGGCATATCTGTGGAGTTTAATTCTTCATCCTAAGAGCCAATATTGAACACTTTTTCTTCCTACAATACCTATCCATAGGAGAGACTATCTAAATAATAATTAGGTCCAAAAAAGGTCTTTAACCAGATTTCCAAAACCTTTTAAACACTTAGTTTCAAAGATGAACCATAACTAGGCATAATTATGTTTCATGATTATGTCCTCCAGGAGAGTTAAGAGGACAGCTTTGACATATCCATGTGACTTCATATAAATCTCTGCCTGTTCAAGTATGAAGTGGGAGAAATGTTAGACTAGTGGTTCTCAATTGGGGGCATTCCCTACCCTCATTTTCCCTCCCTCTGGACATTTGGAAATGCCTGGGACATTTTTGGTTAACAACTGGGGGGTGCTGCTGACATCTAGTGGGTAGAGGCCAGGAATGCTACCTAACCCTACAATGCACAAGACAAGCCCACAACAAACACTTACCCAGCACAAAATGCCAATAATGCCTAGTGAGAAACTCTGTGTTGGAGGACCTGTGATGATGTTTTCAACTTTGAATTTTACAAAGTTCATACGCATTATTTAAGAATTTAGATAGATAGATAGATGATAGATAGATAGATAGATAGATAGATAGATAGATAGATATGGATATAGTTATAGATATAGATATAAATGTCTTGAAATTTTGTATTAAAACCAAACTTCCAGTTAAATAAATTTCAACTTTATCTTAAAGTCCTAAACAGTGAGAAGGAAATTAAACAACTCAGCAGCTAGCCAATTAAGCAACATGTAGTAAGTCTCCACAGCAGACATATGGCTGTTGGGCAGGAAAAGATCTTCAGTCGTAGTCCAAATGAAATAAAGAGTTAACCATTGTGGGTTCCACCCAGAATAAACTGGCTAGAGAATTGCTGAAGACCTACAGACAGGGTCTCTCAACAACTTTTACTTTAAATCCTGATGAAAGCCTGGAAATTTTGTTCAGACTAAAGCAACACTGTTGTGAAGAGCTAGTCCTCCTAGCAGAGGAGTTTATAAAGATTTTCAAGTAATTTATTTTTCAAAGGAATTAAGGGGGCATGGATCATTGGAGGTGCCAATGGCTGCAGCAGCCAAGGCTTACAATATGCCCAACTCTTCTATTAAAATAGCCAGAGCAACTGGGCAGGCAAATTAAAACTTAAAAACTACACTTACAACAAAATGAAATGACCTGAATCCAAAATACAAGCAACTGGGGACAAACTATCACTAGCCGCAAGATGTGCATGCCACCCATGTTAGTGCAGGAAGAAGCAGAAGAAAACAATAGAGGCTTGTGGACTGAGAACAGGAGAACCTCCAAGTATCTAGTGGGTATTACTGGAAAACATGGCAGGCCAATTTGAGATGGTGACTGACACCAGTATGGTTTTTTTTGTTTCATCTAATAGTACATTCAATAAAAGGAATCTTAGGAATGACCTAAAAAAGTTGAAGCAGTCCAGTTACTGTGTACACATAAAACAAATGACCAGTCAGGGATCTCTTCCAAGACAGGGTTTCACGATGAGGAGACACAGCTGAGAGTGGAATCAAAATTAAGCAGGCTGGAAACAATAGAGATGAAGAAAGTGGTTCAGATAAAAGTAGGTCCAGGAAATCTCAGAAATCAAGCTACCATGTTTTGATTTTTAACTCTATGTGAAAATTGGGCAAATATTTTTAAAAAGAAAAGGATGTTCTGTAAAGTTAAGAACATTGTTTGAACCTAGTTTCCCAATATTTTTGAAAAATTAAACTCACATTAAAAGAGTAGCAGAAAAGTATTAAGATCTATGTCTAAGATAGTTACTGTAAAAGAAAAGAGTAAGGAGCAGAGTAACATCTCTGTAGTCCAAGGCTATCCAATAGAACTTTCTCCAATCATGGAATTGTTCTATATCTGTGTTGTCCAATACAGTAGCCATTAAACACATACAGCTATTGACTAGTGAGCCTTAGGAACCAAACATTTAGTATTATTAAATTTTAATTAATTTAAACTTAAATAGCTACATAAGGCTAGTAGGTACTATATTGAACAGCACAGCTACAGACAATAAAAGCAAACCAGAAAGACTTATTAAAAAACATACCAACTAACCTTTTCAAACAATATGGCTTCTCTCTCACTTACCAACTTTACATTTCCCTGTATGGCCCCAGAAGATGACTGGTTAGCCAGAGACGGGTAAGAATCCTCAAGGGAGGAACAACCTAAGACAGGCACAGTCGCAGGGGTGCCATCAGGTGAGAAATTGGGGATCAACAGAGGTGAGGCTCAGAACCTCACCCCCCCTGCTTTGAGAGAAATCTTCTGCATCCGTGGATGTTTTGCTGCCCTTGTCTAGCTTGGATTAATACTTAGTCCATAGGCACACACCTGATCATCTACATTTGCCCTCTTACAGCACTAAACTGTTTTCTACCTTTATCTTGCATCTACATACCACTTCAGCATTTTATTAAAAATAAAAATAATAATAATAATAAAGGGAGAAATGTGGGATCAACATATAAATCAAGTATAAAAATCAAACGAATATTCATATTTGACCTGATTGTTTATAGTTCATAATGCGTGATCAAAACCGAAAGTTTCTGTGATGAATGCCCTTGTACTGTTCACCATGTAAGAATTTATTCACTATGTAAGAATTCGTTCACCATGTAAAAACTTGTTCGTTATGCTTCAGAAGATTGGAGACTGATGAGAATTAGGCTTGAGATGGATTAATGATTGTGCATTGAACATTGACCCCCTTATACAGAATTTTATTGTTGTTAACAACCATTTGATCAATAAATATGAGAGATGCCCTCTCAAAAAAAAAAAACATACCAAAATTATAACAAAATATCTCAACTAATATAAAGGGATTAAGAAAATCATACAATAGCAACATAAGTCAAATTAAAATAAGAGTTGAGATAACATTCCAGAAATAATTATAAATAAAGAAAAATTATTTTAGACATAAAGATAAATTAGAAGAAAACAGGAATAAATCAGCAGCATAAATGATACATTAAAAAAACAGAAGGTGAAAAGGAGGAAAAAATTAAAAATCAAAAACAAATGAAGAAATAGATCAAAGTGATTTTGGAAAGGGGACAGATATTGAAGAGTGACTAAGAAGACCCAACATACAGATAATAGGAATACTTCTGTTCCTGTTTTAAAAAAAAACTATGTTAATAAGTACTAAACAAATTCTAAAGACTGTATTTCAAGAAAAAATTTCTTAGACAAAAAAGACTTGAAACCACATGTTGAAAATGCACATCATATACCCAAAAATATAAACCTGCAATAACCAAAACCAAAACATATATATTGTAATATAAGAACAAGAATTTAAAGAAAAAGAGAAAACCTTTTACAATCTTGATGAAAAAGTACATGATTTATGTAATAGATTAGACTGCTTTTCATCAGACTTTTCAACAATACTTTTTGCCAAAGTACACTGAATAACTGATTTACAATTCTCAGGGAAAAAATTGAGAGGCAAAGATTTTTATATGTAGAAAAATTGGCCTTCAAGCACCCTGATGAGAGTTTATTGAGGAATCCACAGAGAATAAGCAAGAAGACTAGATTGGTGACAAGTATTAAATGTATAGCTACTCATAGAATTAAGATTTAGTGTGGATAAAAAGGAAGAGATTGTAGTATGTTCTGATAATTTGGATTCACTACAACCATTAAAAAAATGTAGGGAATATGGGACAGCATATATAAAAATTAATTATTAGTGAGCTGATCCTGAAGGAATCAAAGATGGCGGCATGAAAGGAGAGACAGAGCCTTCCTCCTAAAACTGCATACAATTATAAAATACAGTTGGTGCAACTAATCCTGAGAAAGCAGCAGGAAAGAGGACTGTGCCAGATGGCATACACCTGGAGAAAAGAGCAGACCTAATGGAACAGAGTAACATACCAAAGCTGTGGCCTGGCAGGACCCAAGCCCTTCCGCCACCCCAGCTCACTGGCAGGAGGAAGATAAACAGAGCAGGGAGGGAGTGGAAAGCCTGGAACTGCTGAATACCTAGCTCTGGAGATCTGCTCTGGGAGCATAAATCTACATTTCATAGTGCTTTAATGATACTTGTGTTACTATGGGGTTGGAAAGCTAATACAGGCAAAATTCCTGGAGAGACTGAGATTCCAGCTGCTTGTGGAAAGCAGGGATCCATATCCAGCTGCTCTGGGACAAAAGCTTATACCTGTGTGCTTGCCCCCCCGGTTCAGGCAGTGGAGACAGGCATAGCAGCCGGGAAGCAGGAAACAGCTCTTTCCTCCCCCCAGGCACCAATACCGCTCCCCTGCAACCCCGGACATTGCTGCAGGGGCTGAGCAGCTCCAGAGAGTAGAGCTTCTGGACACTAGAGGGTGCCATATACAAATATGAAACGCCAAAGGAACCTGGTCCAGAGTAAAATTAATATAATTCTGGAGAAAGATTTAAATGACATGGACCTTATGACACTTCCTGAAAGGGAGTGCAAAATAAAAATCATCAACATGCTAATGGAAGTACAGAAAGATATCCAAGAACTCAGGAATGAATTCCGGTCGGAGATCCAATCATTGAAGAGCACAATGGGGTATTAAAAGCAGGTTGGATATGGTGGAGGAGATAATAAATGAAATAGAAACTAGAAAAGAGGAATACAAAGAAGCTGAGGCACAGAGAGCAAAAAGGTTCTCTAAGAATGAAAGAATATTGAGAGAACTGTGTGACCAATCCAAACAGAACAATATTCACATCATAGGGATACCAGAAGAAGAAGAAGAGAGAGAAAAAGGGATAGAAAGTGTCTTTGAGGAGGTAGCTGCTGAAAGACTTCCCCAAGGAGATAGTCTCTCAGGCCATGGAGATCCACAGATCTCCCAACACAAGGGACCCAGGAAGACAACACCAAGACATATAGTAATAAAATTGGCAAAGATCAAGGATAAAGACAGACTATTAAAAGCAGTCAGAGAGAGAGAAATAAGATCACATACAAAGAAAAGCTCATCAGGCTAACATCAGACTTCTCAGCAGAAACCTTATAGGCCAGAAGGGAGTGGCATGATGTATTTAATGCAATGAAGCAGAAGGGCCTTGAACCAAGATTATTTTGTCCAGCAGGATTATCATTTAAATTTAAAGGAGGGATTAAACAATTTCTAGATAGGCAAAAGCTGAGAGAATTTACCTCCCACAAACCATCTCTACAGTCTATTTTGGAGGGACTGCTATAGATGGGAGTGTTTCTAAGGTTTAATAGCTTACCAGAGGTAATAAAACCACAGTAAAGAAAGTAGAACAGCTAATTACTAAGCAAATGCAAAATTAAATGAACTATCCCCAAAGTCAATTAAGGGATAGACAAAGAATACAGAATATGACACCTAATATATAAAGAATGGAGGAGTAAGAAAAAGGAGGAGAAAAAGAAAAGGACCTTTAGATTGTGTTTGTAACAGCATATTAAATGAGATGTTAGACTCTTAGATAGTAAGTAAGTTAACCTTGAACCTTTGGTAATCATGAATCTAAAGCCTGCAATGGCAATAAGCACATACCTATCAATAATCACCCTAAATGTAAATGGATGGAATGCACCAATCAAAAGACATAGAGTCACTGAATGGATAAAAAACAAGACCCATCTATATGCTGCCTACAAGAGACTCACTTTAAACTCAAAGACATACACAGACTAAAGGTGAAGGGATGGAAAAAGATATTTTATGCAACTTACAGAGAGAAAAAAGCAGGAGTTACAGTACTTGTATCAAACAAAATAGACTTCAAAACAAAGAAAGTAACAAGAGATAAAGAAGGACATTACATAATGATAAAGGGGTCAATTCAACAAGAAGATATAACCATTATGAATATCTATGCTCCCAACACAGGAGCACCCACATATGGAAAACAAATACTAACAGAATTAAAAGGGGAAATAGAATGTAATGCATTCATTCTAGGAGACTTCAATACTCCACTCACTCTGAAGGTCAGATCAACCAGACAGAAGATAAGTAAGGAGACAGAGGCACTGAACAACACAATAGAACAGATGCACCTAACAGACATCTACAGAACTCTACACCCAAAAGCAACAGAATGCACATTCTCCTCAAGTGCACATGGAACATTTTCAAGAATACATCACATACCAGGCCACAAAAAGAGCCTCAGTAATTTCAAAAAGATTGAAATTGTAGCAAATAGTTTCTCAGACCACAAACGTATGAAACTAGAAATAAATTATGCAAAGAAAATGAAAAATCCCACCAACACGTGGACGCTTCACAACATGCTTCTAAATAACCAATGGATCAATGACCAAATAAAAACAGAGATCAAGCAATATTTGGAAACAAATGACAACAATAATTCAATACTGCAAAACCTGTGAGACGCAGCCAAGGCTGTGCTAAGAGGAAAGTATATTGCAATACACGCCCACCTCAAGAAAGAAGAACAATCACATATAAGCAGTCTAAACTCACAATAAAGGAAACTAGAGAAAGAACAACAAATGAGGCCCAAAGTCAGTAGAAGGAGGGACATAATAAAGATTAGAGAAGAAATAAATAAAATTGAGAAGAATAAAACAACGGAAAGAATCAATGAAAGCAAGAGCTGGTTCTTCAAGAAAATAAACAAAATAGATAAACCCCTAGCCAGACTTACCAAGAAAAAAAGAGAGTCTACACACATAAACAGAATCAGAAATGAGAAAGGAAAAATCACTATGGACACCACAGAAATACAAAGAATCACTAGAGAATACTATGAAAAATTATATGTTAACAAACTGGATAACCTAGAAGAAATGGACAACTTTTTAGAAAAATAGAACCTTCCAAGGCTGACCAAGGAAGAAACAGAAAATCTGAACACACCAATTACCAGCAACAAAATCGAACTGGTAATCAAAAACCTACCTAAGAACAAAACTCCTAGACCAGATGGCTTCAACACTGAATTTTATCAAACATTTAGTGAAGACCTAATACCCATTCTCCTTAAACTTTTCCAAAAAGTAGAAGAGGAGGGAATACTTCCAAACTCATTTTATGAGGCCAGCATCACTTTAATACCAAAACCAGGCAAAGATACCACAAAAAAGAAAACTACAGACCAATATCCCTGATGAACATAGATGCAAAAATACTCAACAACATATTAGCAAACTGAATTCAAAAATACATCAAAAAGATCAGACATCATGATCAAGTAGGATTTATTCCAGAAATGCAAGGATGGTACAACATTTGAAAATCCATTAACATCATCCACCACATAAACAAAAAGAAGGACAAAAACCACATAATCATCTCCATAGATGCTAAAAAAGCATTTGACAAAATTCAACATCCACTTATGATAAAATCTCTCAACAAAATGGGTATAGAGGGCAAGTACTCAACATAATAAAGGCCATATATGACAAATCTACAGCCAACATTATACTTAACAGTGAGAAGCTGAAAGCTTTTCCTTTAAGATTGGGAACATGACAAGGATGCCCACTCTCCCCACTTCTATTCAACATAGTACCAGAGGTCCTAGACATGGCAATCAGACAACACAAAGAAATTAAAGGCATTCAGATTGGCAAGGAAGAAGTTAAACCATCCCTGTTTGCAGATGACATGATATTGTGCATAAAAAATCCTAAAGTATCCACTCCAAAACTACTAGAACTAATATCTGAATTCAGCAAAGTTGGAGGATACAAAATTAATACACAGAAATCTGTTGCTTTCCTATACACTAATGATGAACTAGCAGAAAGAGAAATCAGGAAAACAATTCCATTCACAATTGCATCAAAAAGAATAAAATACCTAGGAATAAACCTAACCAAGGAAGTGAAAGATCTATACTCTGAAAACTACAAGACACACATGTGAGAAATTAAAGAAGATACCAATAAATGGAAACACATCCCGTGCTCATGCATAGGAAGAATTAATATTGTCAAAATGGCCATCCTGCCTAAAGCAATCTATAGATTCAATGCAATTCCTATCAAAATACCAACAACATTCTTCAACCAACTAGAGAAAATCATTCTAAATTTCATATGGAACCACAAAAGAACTCAAATAGCCAAAGCAATCCTGAGAAGGAAGAATAATGCAGGGGGAATTACACTCCCCAACTTCAAGCTCTACTACAAAGCCACAGTAATCAAAGACAATTTGGTACTGGCACAAGAACAGACCCACAGACCAATGGAACAGACTAGAGAGCCCTGATATAAACCCAAGCATATATGGTCAATTAATATATGATAAAGAAGCTGTGGACATACAATGGGGAAATGACAGCCTCTTCAACAGCTGGTGTTAGCAAAACTGGACAGCTACATGCAAGAGAATGAAACTGGATTATTGTTTAACCCCATACACAAAAGTAAACTCAAAATAGATTAAAGACTTGAATGTAATTCATGAAACCATAAAATTCTTAGAAGACAACATAGGCAAACATCTCCTGAATATAAGCATGAGAAACTTCTTCTTGAACTCATCTCCTTGAGAAAGGGAAACAAAAGCAAAAATGAACTCATGGGACTTCATCAAATGAAAAAGTTTTTGTACAGCAAAGGACACCATCCACAAAACAAAAAGGCATCCTACAGTATGGAAGAATATATTTTTAAATGACATATCCAACAAGGGGTTAACATCCAAAATATATAAAGAACTTACACACCTCAACACCCAAAAAGCAAATAACCCAATTAACAAATGGGCAGAGGATATGAAGAGACAGTTCTCCAAAGAAGAAATTCAGATGGCCACAGACACATGAAAAATGCTCCACATCACTAATCATCAGGGAAATGCAAATTAAAACTACAATGAGATATCACCTCACACCAGTAAGGATTGCCAGCATAGAAAAGACTAAGAACAACAAATGCTGGAGAGGATGCTGAGAAAGGGGAACCCTCCTACACTGCTGGTGGGAATGTAAGCTAGTTCAGCCATTGTGGAAAGCAATATGGAGGTTCCTCAAAAATCTAAAAATAGAAATACCATTTGACCCCAGAATCCCACTCCTGAGAATTTACCCAAAGAATACAACTTCTCAGATTCAAAAAGACATATGCACGCCTATGTTTATCACAGCACTTTTTACAATAGCCAAGATATAGAAGCAACCTAAGTGTCCATCTGTAGCTGAATGGATAAAGAAGATGTGATACATATATGCAATGGAATACTATTCAGCCATAAGAAAGAAACAAATCCTACCATTTGCAACAACATGGATGGAGCTGGAGGACATTATACTCAATGAAATGAGCCAGAAGGAGAAAGACAAATGCCAGATGATTTCCCTCATTTGTGGAGTATAACAATGAAGCAAAACTGAAGGAACAAAATGGCAGCAGACTCAGAGACTCCAAAAATGAACTAGTGGTTAGCAAAGGGGAGGGGTGTGGAAGGGCAGGAGGGGAGGGAGGGAGAAGGGGACTGAGGGGTATTGTTTAGTATACATGGTGTGGGGAATCATGGGGAAAACAGTGTATCACAGAGAAGGAACATAGTGGATCTGTGGCATCTTGCTGCACTGATGGACAGTGACTGCATTGGGGTATGGGTGGGGACTTGATAATATGGGTAAATGTAGCAACCACATTGTTTTTTCATGTGAAACCTTCAAGAGAGTGTATATCAATCATACCTTAATAAAAAAAATTTTAATTAGTTATTAGTATATTTAATTAACTATCACTAATAATAATTCTTTTTAGTTTTTTATAATTGGCAGTGTAGTTTTAGTTATTCTGACACTATTGTACAAGTACAGAGGAATAATAAACAAATATGGAGATTTTTTAATTGTGTTAACTCCTGTGTCCTTAAGAACTAAGATTCCTGGTGTGGAATTTAGGAGATAGAAATATTATAAACCCAGTTAAGTAAAATTACTTTAATTCCAAACATAAATGTAGATATTGGTATGAATTTATAAGTATCTTTTTATATACTAAAAATATTTATTCCAGTATTATTCTATATTTTATATAAAATATATAGTACATATTATCATTATTAATAACATAAGTCATTTGTGTAATGCAATATATTATATACATATTTATGCATACATAATATATATCATGTATACATCTGTGTGTATCCTAGCTCTTTCCAATGAAAAGGCCTAGAAAAATAACCACTCAAGAAGAAATAAGCATATCGAGAAGCCAGGTTATGGTCTTGAAAAATTATCTCCATTAAAAAAAACAAGGGCTTCTTAAAGAAATGGCTGATTCAGGGCAGAATTAGGAAATTTACAAAGTGACCTTGAAACATCTCAACATAGCAAATGGATAACAAGGAATATATCTAAGACCACCAGGATCATGCCAAAAATACTCAGAAACTGATTCACAAGGCCCCCACTAGCCAAAGATGAAACGATTTAAATTGCAATAATGTTAAGCATTGCAATGGATTGAAAACTATCAAATATATTTAAATTATGTTTGAAATCCATGAGCTTATAAGAACCAATTTATTTTGAATCCTGGGTAAATAAAAAGACAGCACTATCACTAGATAACCAAATGATATATATGGGGAATTATGTCCTCAAAAAACTTTTCAGCTGTTAAATAATAACATGATAAAATTAGGTAGAATAATAGACTAACACCATTTTATAACCCCCAGTGAATGTATAGATCTAAGTATTAAGAGCCAGTAGCAGCTAACATCACAAAGGAACAAATATTAGATTTGATATATTTCCTGGTGATATAACACAATGCTGAAGGGATTGAATCTGAGTTCCATCAACATTAAATGCATGGATGAGTGGATGGATATCTAGAGAGGTATATAGATATAATAACAAGACCACATAATAGGAATTCTAAAATTCATAAAGGAATTTTTAGTGTATAAAGGACTTACAGCTTTTCAATTGTAAGATTCTCTTTTAACATTAATTAGCAGGGATTTTGATGAAGTGAGTGTGTCCTAGGGCTTTCAAATTAGCATGGAGAAAAGATTTCATAGCGTTCTTTCTTCCCCTGAGGACCTGGAATGCTTCTTCCTTATGGACCGTTCAACTGATGATGCTTTCCTCTAGGGTTTATCATTGCATGAGGACAAGTTTATTCTTGTGTGTATGTGTGTGTGTGTGTGTGTGTGTGTCTAACTTGTGCCAGTGGGGCTTCCTTCTCAGTTTCATGGGCATAACAATACACTGAGGATAAAGAACAAAAGATTAGAAAGGAGGCAAAAGGTGAAACCCAAGCCTGGACTGAATGCATAAACACAGCATTAATCTTCATACTGTGAAGAAACAAAATTTAAGAGGAAAATGCAGAAAATGGGGGATAGGAGTTGATTTACATTTATGTGTATTTCCAGTACACCCAATTTTAGCTTCTCCCCACCTACTTATCAAAATGTAATGATGCATAAATGCTTTATCAAGAAAAATATTACCAGTGTTATGTAATGAACTTCATTCAAAGGACCTGTTGTTAGTGCCTATATAAGACCATTGTATTTAGAAGGAATCATACTATTTAGACAAAAAAAAACATAATGTTTTCATTTGCATAAAGACAGATTTTGTTTGATAAGAAGTATTACTATGCCTCTGCTACAAAGAAATGACATTTTAAAATTCTCCTTCTGCTGAGCTATAGCATATCACATGAACCTTACAATCTATATAGCATTTCAATCGTTTCCTAATTTTTCTGGCCTTTCTTCATACTTGTTTAAAAATCTCTTTGCATTGGCCTCCTGAGCCTGTTGGAGTAATATGATGAAGCAAATGACCAGACATAATGACTTTCCAAGGTCCTTGTACTTCCTTATTAACATTCAGTTAGCATAAGTCCTGACTTTATTATTGACTACATTGAATACACAAGACACTGACCTCTGCCATCTGCGACTGAATCTCTTCCTGCAGATCTATCAGAATGGTTTCGTATATGGAGGAAGCAAGAGAAAACAAAGCAGCAGCTACTTATCTTTTCTGTCCCTAGAAGTTTCAACACACTCACATCTGCAATCCAAAACAAAGGAAAGAAAACCCCCTTTGGATTAATTACTGTAAAATCTGGGGTGAGAGTTGGAGCATAAACAAGAAGAAAAATTCAAGATGGCAATCCCAGATGCATCTTTCTACACTGAGGTAATACCACTGAATAAACAGAATTAGATATATCCACCCAACACAAAGCAAAATGACCAGCATATATACCTTATTACTAAGCCTTAAAATCAACTGATAAGACCCAAGGAATGTTTTGGTTGGATAATGATGACTTTATCCTGTGTGAATATGGGAAAATCTGACAATTGTTCTTTTAATTTATTCCCATACACAATCATGCTCACAGAAAGACTGATGGCATTTTCTAATATGCAAATTATGTACCTGGTCTTGAAGATTTTGTTAAGTCCCAGAAATAGAGTAAAGAGACAAGTATGATATGCACTGAGCTTTGCTCTGAATACCTTTAGTTTGACTCTGCCACAAACTTTGGGATGGGAAGTGACCAATTTTCTGAGTCTCCCTTTTCTTTATTTCACAAGTAAGAGGATTGCAGAGGATCCCATGCCAACATGAGGCATTCATGAAGAAATGTATTGCGATTCCCAGCTTTTCTCACCTCTACTAAATTGGAGATGCCTTTCTGGCATTACAGAAGAGTATGGTCCCTTATATCTCTACTACCAGAGGTGAAATGATTTGGTTGCATGTCAATTTTCAGAGGCAGTAAAAAATAAAACCGTGCCAATATAGGCTGTTTGAAGAGTGGAAGTTTTCTCTTAACATATTTTATTTAGTTTTTAATGGGGAGGAAGACAAAGAAAGGCAGAGTCCATAGAAGTGACTAGAAGCCATGATGTGACCACACTGGTGTACAGTAGCCCCCCTCATCTGTGGGGATACATTTCAAGACCTCCAGTGGATACCTGGAACTGTAAATAGTATCAAACCCTATATATACTGTGTCTTTTCCTAAATATGCATAGCTATGGTAAAGTTTAATTTATACATTAGGCACAGTAAGAAATCAACACCAATAACTAATGATAAAATAGAATAATTACAACAATATACTGTAATAAAAGTTATATGAATGTGGTCTCTTCCCTCTCTCTCTCAAAATGTCTTATTGTACTGAATTCACCTTTCTCCCTCTTGTGATCATGTGAGATGATAAAATGCCTATGTGAGGCCAGGAGGTGAGGTGAACAACATAGGCACGGTGACAAACCACTGGGCTACTACTGACCTGGCAGTTATCAGAAGGAGGATCATCTTCCTCAGGACCATGGAAACTGAAACTGTGGACAGCAAAGCCATGAATAAGGGGGGCTACCATACACTAACACCATCTATCTGTAACTCTGGGTCATCAGGAAAACAGGTTTCTCTGCTCCTCTGAAGCACCCCTTTCTCTCCATTCCTTTGCCAATCTGCGTGACAAGAGAAGAAATGTAACTCAGACTTTTACTAGAGTACTTTCGGGTTTGTAAAGCTTTCTCAAATATATTATCTCATTTAGCCATTAACGCCCTTTGACTTCAATGAGGTGTGTATGGATATATGCATATGTATGTATGTGTGTATGCATATTATTACCACTTAAACAGATAAGGAAACTAAGTCTGAAGGAGGATAAAGAGTCCTAAAAATTTTATGTAACTAGGAAAAGACTGAGCTGGGATCACAACCAGGCATTCAGAATCTAAATTCCCAATGTCTTTTTACATCAAAGCAAGCCACTGATGACGCCAGCCTCAGTGCAGCTCCAGGAAGGAATCTTATCTCCACCCTAGATTCATGTCAAAGAAATCCAGAACATGAAAGAAGAGGTTAATGACTTCGGAAGTAAGTTTAGGCTACATAGAACCATAACAAAAGAGAATCAAGGAAACTCAAGTAAGACGCAAAGTAGGAGAAAAAAATAAAAAACTTGCATTGGCTTTAACTGGCTATATGTAAGAGGGGGCTTTAGAAAGATCATAAATCCATAAATTATGTCAATGTTCTATATAGAAGATGGTCATCAACTGTACTCCATTTCATTGAAAATTAGGAACACCTTGTTTCTTATAATACAAATGTATGTTTACTCCTTAAAAAGTTAAAAGCACAAATAAACAAAAAGAATAAAACTACAAACTTTCTTATCTCTTCACCCAGTGAGAATCACTATTATCATTTTAGTATATGTCCTCTCTGGCTTTGCTTTCTATGCATAAAAATATATCCTTTTTTCTACATTGTACATATAATTTTACAAGTTTGCTTTTTTTCACAGCAATATGAACATCTTTTTATATTACTGAACACTCTACAACTATAGCTAAAAGGCTTCATAGCATCCCTTACATGAATATGTTAAAATTTAGTTAGCCAATTCTGCAGTGTCTTCAGTATTGTATATTTATAAATAGTGCTTCATAATACCCTGGTAAATATATTATGATTTTGATAACTTTTTGATAACTGGGGGGGTACACCATGGGAGAAATTTCTAAAAATAAAAGCTGTATAGTAAATAGGTATGCAATTAGAAGTTTTTTTACATGTTACCAAATTGCCCTCCAGAAAGCTTAAACCAAGTTACTCCCACTAACACATGCGTGTACCACCCCCTCACCAGCACTGGCTACTACCATTCTATCTACTAACCACATGGTGATACATAAAGAATGGTATTTCACTGTGGTTTCAGTTAGCATTTCTTCAACTATCAGCTAGTGTGAATTTTTTACTCATGTTCACTAGACATTTGCATGTCTTCTTTTGTGAGTTACTCATTTCTACATAAGAAAGAAATTTTGACAGTGACCTATTGCATTAAGTCTGAATTGTAGAAATTCTTCTCTCTGGAGTTCTTTATTATAATTATAATCTTCTACACTAATTCTAGGAAAACCCTTTTGAATGCAGGAGGAATGAACTGGATGAATTCTTAAAATCCCTCTTTTAGCCCTAAGGTTCCTTCATTTATCTAGTCATCTCATCTTTTGTTGAATTCCATCTTACTGCATACAACATTTTGTAAGTTTACGTAGAGCTTTCCCATGCAGTATTTAATCTGATCCTCACAGCGACTCTGTTGAAAGGAATTACTAACCTAGGCCTACAAGTGGTTTCAAGAAACACAGGAATTCCTTTAATTCTTTATTAAATTCCATACTTAAATAAATAATGAGTGCATTTTTATACATGTACATTTGTTTGTCAGAGAACATTCTGTAGTCAGGGAAGTCTTAAAGACTTGTGAAAAAGAGAGGGGAAGCTATTTTAAGCTCTATCTCACAAGTAAGGTAAAAGCTTCCCCAAAGTTAATTACTTTGTTTAAGTCACAAGGGTGATAAGTGGTGGGATGAGGACTACAGTTCTGCTAATTTCAAATTCACTACAACTTCTAGTGTACCTTAACTGGACATAGGAGTTGTAGAAATGTAGCATGTCATCCTGGCCTCAATGAGCCTATTGACTACTGTAGGAAGGCTTATGCATGAATAGTGAAGCAAGTTAAATAAAAAATACCACATTTCAATATGATATTCATAATACCAATTACCAGATAGTAAATGACTTCAATTTCAGAAAATTTCCAAAAAGTTCAAATTAGCTTTCATAAAGAAGCAAACTTCTAAACTGAGATTTGAAACTTAGTAATATGAATAGGGGGAAAAGGGAATTCATGGAAAAGCAAGAGAAAAAAATGTTAGTATAGGTCCAAGAGTAAGAATGTGCATATTCCAGAGACACTCAACAGACTACCATGACTATGGGAGAGAATTCATATATGTACATGTTATGCTGAGCATTGGCACCGCTCAATGTAGGTTTGTATTCTAGGTCTACCACTAGTTTGCTCTTTTACCCTGAAAAGCTATTTAACTCACTTAAGTTGCAGTGAGCTCATTTGTAAAATTGGTATAATTGTACTTATCTTGAAGAGCTGCTGTTAAGATTTAATGCCAGTCAAGTATACAACATACAGCTCTCACATAGTGAAGTCTCCACAAAGTACCTACCCACCCCCAGAAGAAGATATATTTGAAAAGATAGGCTTAGACAAGATTTTAGACAGCATTGAATGCAAAGCTCTTAGTTTAGAAAAAACATTTAAGATTTGTGTCACTAAATAGTAGTGCTATGATAAAAATGATATTTTATGAAGATAAATTTGACATTTGAGGCTGTGATCAAGTGAAGAGTAGAGAGAAGTGGAGTTGAGAATAGTCAAGGGACTATTGAAATGTTTCAGGCCTGAGATGTTAATGTCTAGTCTTAATTTTAGCATGAGGACTAGAAAGAAAGGTATACATAAGAGGAGATGTTTTGAAGGATTTGATTGGTTATAAGAGAACAAGAAGAGGAAGACAAGAGATAATGGTGGGTGACAATACCTAACGATGCCAGAAATGAGAGCTCATTAGGAAAGGTGAGCATTGTTTCATTTTAAACAAATTGAGTTTGAAATGACAACAGAAAGTTCTATCAGTCAAGATTCAGCCAAAAAACACTAGTTAATTTAAGGAGAAAAATATTTAAATCAAAGAATTAAAAATGCTTAAAAATAATTGGGAGCATTAGAGGAAATGATTCCTGGCAGAACCTCCAGAAATAACTGCCAGAGGAAGACTACTGAGCTGGTTTTCCAAGGGAGTTGTTACTTTTGCCACATCAAGATGAGGGGGCTCCAGGAGGCTTCCACAGCAATTCTTGATGCCAAGAACCCATCACTGTAACTGTGATCCAGAATCGTGAAGCTGGTGGGGTCACGTCACCTACTCTCCATAGCCACAGAGCAAGTGACCAGACCCTGAGCCAGTGTCGCAGAAAAGCCCAACACCTCACCAGGACTCTGCTCGGCAGTAGCACAAGGCCAGGGCAGCCAGACCGGGGCCTTGCTTCCTATCTGCTATCCCAATCCCACAGGAATACACCCAGTAGGCAGAACCTATTTTGAACCCAGAAGCCTAGATACAAGAGAGTCTTTAAAATGTAGTGTTTTGTTTTGTTTTCAACGTTTTTAGTTTTCCAGACTCTGCCCTTTAAGAAGGCCCAACAGAAGGCAGTTGAAATAGAGGCAATGCCAAACTACCACAGGCACCATGGAAGTTGCTGTGTAAATGTCCAGGGGCTAATTGAATTAGCAGCTCCAGAGCTCACAAGAGAGACTGGAACTGGAGACTTGGAGAAAGATGATATTTGACTTGATTAATTTTCTGTTTGGATATCTTACAGAAAGGAACAATAAAGTCAAAAGACTTAAAGCTGAAGTCTGCATCTAGTTCTACACAAATTACAGGTTTATGACACATGAGTACCTCTAGATGTACATCATGGCAGGACCAAAAAGGCAAAGGCTAGGAGACCCTAAGCAATGTCCACAGACAGCTGGCATGCTGTGTGATTGCACAAGCATGGGAGAGGTCTTGAGGGTTAACTTCCCAATGTCCCTTTCACCCCATGTGATTAATCTAGGCCAATTAAGCTAGTATTATTCCCCAAATGACTGGTTTAAGAATGGACGTGAGAGCTAATTCTGGCCTGTAAGACATGAATGGTGTTTTGCTTGGCAGTGCCAGGGAAAAATTTTGTCAGTCAGAAAGAGAGAAAGAAAAAAAGATAAGTTCTCTTGCTTCTTCTGGACATTGAATTCTTTGGATGTGTCACCTGGAACTGAAGTGGTGATCTTGCCTGAGAATAAGGCCAACAAATGGCAGGGGGGATAGCCAAGAGAATCATGTAAAAGAAAATCCAGCAGCATAAAGAACTACTCCACTGGGATTTTATTCTCCCCACACTCCTTTTTAAAATAAATAATAGCACCCAAGTTTTCTGTTACCGGCAGCCAAAGACATCATCACTAATTCCAGCACATTTCCCATGATGCTCTTCATTAGATTTTCAGGGGACAAACTTTCCTCTTTTCTAGCCTGAAATTTCCTCTACAAATAATAATCAATGCATTTTAATGATACAAATAATTTGTATGTATGGAGCACCATGTGAACTCTGTATTTATTCTTTAAGATTATCTTATACAACTTTGTTATTCAACTCAATTGAATCAAAAGACATTTATTCTTCAAGATGTAACTGGATCCCAATGTGAGCCTGAGCTGGGTTCACTGTGGGGCTCTGACATGTGTGGGAACATGGGGTAGACTGATGGTGTGGGTTCCTCAGACTTTCATTTGAGTTTATGTTTAAGCAAGAGTTGAGGAAAGAAGAGAAGAAAAGTACCAGAGGAGGGGGGAGGTCATGCACGTCTCCTGACCCAGCCCCTGAATCACGGATACCTTCTACGGAAAGAGTCCGAAGGAAGATTTAGTGAGGGAGCCGGTTCTGCTGCCAGCATGCGCAACAGGCCATGAGCAGCCTTGCCTGGTAACTCGGTGAGCAAATGTGACTAACATGGACGAGAGATGCTCTCCCTCCTTCTCCATGGCTAACTCATGTCCGTGGCACCCTGAGGACTCCAGGACTACAGTCGCCTGAAATCTCTCTTGGTGCTTGGCCTCTCTGGGGATGCTGAACAACCACAGCATGTTTGGGGAAACTCTGAAGTTACAACACTGTTAATGAAGCTCATTGGCTGTAATGGCTGCAGTACAAACTCTCAAGTCGTTTCAAGGTCAAAGTGTTAGGAAAAGGGGTTAGTGCAAGACAGGAAGAACTCAGCAGATGTTATGTGGGCATTGCAGTCTACCAGACTGCATGCTCATGTATGTGAGACTGCCCCGGTGCCTGAAGTATAGAGTGAGGACACTTTGTAAGAGACTGCCTCCAGATGAGCAGGAGGGATCAGGACAAGTCAGCAGGGGTTGTCACCGTTAATGTGACCCCCCTGAGTTTCAGGGGAAACTCAGGCTGCATTATGTACTCCAGGCTTTGTCTCTGTATAAAACCTTTTCATCAAGAAGTTAAGACACCAGAACACGGGCACATGTCTGACACTAGACAGACTAAGATTCTTCCCTCCTGCCCTCAGCTTACATTAGAGCATACAATAAACACCTGGATACCTGCCCTTGCTTTAGTGGTAAAGATCTTACTGAGAACAGAATTGTGTGTCTCCTGTAAGATTCATGTAAGAAATTTGCTTCAGACCTAGTACCAGGAAAAAATTTGTCTTTCTTGAAGAATGTGTGTTTTCTCCTTCAAGACAATGAGGATGTTTTATCTAACCATATTTCTCTCCTTCCTTTTGCCCAGCCTCATGCTAACTTTTCCCTTTCTGTTATCATTCCATTTGCTCTACATTTTTGCTTATTCTGTCTCCTCTGCCCAGTTTTGTTTATAGGTATCCTAATGAACAACTGTACATCCTCTCAGGACTGCAGTCCAGGGGGATGGTGGAGGGTACCAGGGCTGTGGTGTGTGTGTGGGGGGACAGCAGAGGGTACTGGGGCTGTGGTGGGGGGACGGGAGGGCAGCGGAGGGCACCAGGGCTGTGGTGTTGGGGGGGGTGAATACCGGGGCTGCGGTGAGGGGTGGGGTGGGGGCTAAGAACTAACAAAGGGCTTGAAAAAGGGAGGAAGTTTGGCTGAGAAAGAGTAGGGGAAGGAAAAAGGACTGAAAAAATGAAAAGAAAGGAAGAAAGGGAAAGAGGAAAAAAGGAGGGAGGAGAGGGAGAGAGAAAAACTAAGTGAAAGAGGAAGAGACGGAAAGGCGAGAAGCAAAGGGGAGAAGCAAGAGAGCCTGACTCTGGGAAACTGCTTCCCAGTGGGCATGGTGCCTGTTTGGATGCTCCTCACTTGACCTGCCTGGTCAGAAGACGTGCGATCATCAGGGAGACAGCAGTGAAGAATTTTCCAAATCCAGCAGTAGTAATCACTATTAGAGAGGACACAAAACTCCCCTCTTCTGACTTCTAATCAAGCTGTCTTCCCACTTGTACTATATTAAGTGATAAGAAAACACACACCAGGACACTGTGTCTGGAGGGCCTCTTATACGTCCATGTCACGGGAACAGAGGAAGCCCTATGTCCTCTCCAACTAGCATGGTGGAGGAGTAGCCTGCAGCAGGTTCTCAGAGCAGAGAGTTGATGGCTCAGCACTCAGAGAACCTGGCACTGTCAGGACAGACAGGGGATGGGATAAGCCAGCAGCCTGGAAAGGCTTGGAAGGAAAATCCTGAAGCCCTGACAGAAAACTGCAGGCCAAAGAGAGCACCCAGATTGTTTATTTCCTGTCACATTACAAGTGGCCCAACTCAGCTAAAGTCAGAAGACTTCTTAGTAGCAGAGATGAAGATTTGACTTTCAAATCAGCTAGGTCTCCTGGTGAAACAAATTAATACTAATACTAGCTTGAGGGATTAACCTTTAGCAATTTATTATACAAAGCAACATAGGTACAGAAAAGGGGATCCTTATCTTTTAGAAAATTCTACAAGATATATAGACATCATCAACCACATGGCATAGCATTGTGTTTGTTATGGTGAAACACAGGAAAATCAGTCTTTGTTCTCACGGAGTATGAAATCTAGCCTATTCATGAAGGTAAACATGGAGGATAAATGAACTCTTTAAAGTTACTCATCAAAACACTTCCTTTATTCAGGCCTCAGGGGCTATCTTTAGAAAGTCAAGGCATTTAATGGCTCACTTATTAACTGGACCTCTCATCCTGCACCACAATCCCCCACTTCAAATACTACAGATGTCTTAATAAAGCCACCTTTCCCTACTCACCACAGAGGGGATCATGTGAAAATACTAATCCAAATTTTATGTATTATGGCCAGTTATGAGCAAAATATGGTCTGAAAAAATCATTGTACTAATTTTCAATGTAACTAGGTTCTGCATAGTTAAAATTAAATGGGGAGGAAGTACAGAAAGAAGATGAAACACAGCAACTTAGGTAAGGGGAATGAACTGGATAACTTTATAAAACTCACTTTGCAACCTGAAAGTACAGACCAACAGACAGGTCACTGGGCCCCATGGCAGGTCAGCACTTCAGCAAAAATGGAAGCAGCAGTCCATATTGCTGATTTTGCTCTTTGTTAATTGATGGTGCTCACTGCCAGTAGCTACATCGTTGTTATCTCACCTTAACTAAGACGGAAAACTACCGCAGGGAGTTTTCAGAGGCATGAAACTGCTGGAGTAAATGTCAACAATAAAATTCTAGGTCTATCTTGTTTTATTTCATCTTGTTTTTTTATTTCTAACAAAGTTACATGAATAAAGTAGTCTGTGCTAATGATCATGAGTAAGGAAGTAAATTTTGAACCACACTGCAACACACAAGAGAAAGAAATTAGTGGACAAGAGAAATCTTTTCAGTCTGAATGAAAATGACAGTTGCCAATAGAAAACTAAAAATCCCAGGTGATGACCAATTAACAAAATCTTTTAAAAGAATTCCAAGTGAATAGAAATCTTAAAGCTTGTAAAAGAAAAGAAAAAAGGGAAATGAAATTGGGTAAATCAGACAACTATGTATTTCACCCTAGAAACGGAAATTCTACTCTCTTAATTTTAATTTTAAATTGTGGTATATATTCATTCACCTTGAACTTGAGAGTAAAATAAATGGTGATTCTAACATAAATATTGTTGTCACATGTGAGTGGCCCCAGGGAGATAATGTGGGTTAGGAGGAGAGATAGGAAACCCAGATACAATAATCCTCTGGGAAAACTAATGACCTGGTGATTTACTTCAGGAGACTAGAGAAACTGAAAATTCAACTCAAAATGTAGTAAAAATATACCAATGCTTTGTTTCCAAGTTTCTTCAGAAAGTAATAGTTCCTCTTGAAAGTAGTCAGTGCAAATGATCAGTATTGTTAAGACACAACTAAACTTATACCTATGGATTTTATATTCTGTCATATTTTGGCCTTTGTAATATTTTATATCCTCTTCCCAATCTGTGATTCTTGCTTTCCATGTCCCTTTC
This sequence comes from Manis javanica, assembly GCF_040802235.1. Lineage (NCBI taxonomy): Eukaryota > Metazoa > Chordata > Mammalia > Pholidota > Manidae > Manis > Manis javanica. Next base: position 105,671,118 of record NC_133160.1, read on the forward strand.
TTTAACTCACAAATTTATGTTGGAAGAGACAAAAAAATTAATTACTTAAAAATCTTTTATAAATCTCCAGTAACTATTTTAGAGGGGGAGCTTATATTTCATTGACTGTAGTTTATGCAAATCAGATCAGAGGAATTAACATATTGGAAGGAGCTGACATTTGTCCTGATATATTGAATCGTTAGCATGACAGAATCACTTAAGCTGGATTCACTAACATCAGGTTTCCTCTCATTATTGACCCCTACAGAGTAGGCTCTGACAAGTGGAACTGCTGCAAAGTTCATTAATAATGTGGAATAAATCAATTGTTCAGGAAATACTGAAAACAGATGACACTGAGCTCATACATTGTGCAAGTTCAGCACAAATCCATCTCCACCAAGGACACAGAATCTCCCTGTGTCCTTTTCTGACCTGTCCATGGAAATTGGTCTTAAGGTCCCCTTACCTTAAGCTGTACAGCATCTCACCTCCTGGGAACACAGTAAGCCAAGAGTCATTCACAAAAAAATAGTTTAGGCCTGAAAAGAAACAACATGAGGGCTTTTACAAGATTTACAAACATGAAGTGAGTGATGGCCATGATTTAGGATAGGTGCTTAGGCTTCATTCACATTCATGGTTAATATTTCAAATGTACTGTTTCTATTGCCCTAGACCCTAACAAGAAATCAGTTTGTGTGAGTGAAGGGATTGTGAGGAATAGGGAAGGGCTGAGAACATAACCTGATCTATATTTTAAGAGGCTGGATCAGCTACTTGAAGGATGTAAACAGTCCTTTACTACAGGTATGGGACCCCATTGCTACAGGAAACATGTATTATTACCATTACCTCAACTAACACTCTTCAGACTGTAACCAATTAAATAACTTTGTCACCTAGAAGATTTAGTTTAACTATGCCACACTCTAAAAATCTTTAGCTGTGTATGTTTCAGTTATACAATATAATCAACTTGTGTTAGTCTGTGCTATTGAGGACAGAAATAACATGGATAAAGGAAATCCACAGAATCCAAAAGTAGTCTGATTTTAGACTATAGAGTCAACTTCTCACCCACCAAACCTTAAACTAAAGCTCCTTCCCTTGACTGATTTTTCCCCTCTTCAGAATTGCTTAATAGAAATACTAATGAGCTAAAGGGAAGGTGGAGAGATAAACAGTAAGAGAAGCAACAGAAGAGAATAATCTACAAAGTAGGAAACTGGCCATATTCTGTGAATTAATTACCCAGATTCTCAGACTGATGAGTCATAATGTGTGGCTCTATATGTTTCCATTTTTTTTCTTTATCAGGCTACATATAAAAAAAAATGACTTCCCACAGTACAGACATGATAGACAGGATTCCTTGAGAGAAAAATGAACATGATAATGGTTCCATTAAACTGGGTTTTTTGGAAGGGCAGGGAGGAGAAAGCTGTGCATAGTGTTTATATAAAACCTAAACTGCTTTGATATTTAGAGGATATTTCTACTAGTTTCATTTATTTTTTTAAGTTATCTATAAATATTCCATGCGCCTTTGAATTATTGGAAGTGAAAGTAGTAAGTATAGGCATATAGAGTTGGCTTTAAGATGGAGGAAGAAGCCATGAGCAGCCTCTAGAAGCTGGAAGAGGCAAGAAACAGACTCTACCCCAGAGCCTCCAGAAGGAACCAGTCCTGCCTCCTGCCAACTCAGTGATGTTAGCCCTCTGAGGCTCACTTTGGACTTCTGGCCTCCAGAACTTTCTGTCTTCTCATGACTCTGCTATTCCTTCAAAAAAGGAGGAGAAAATGACCAACTTCCAATATATATCAGATTAAAGATGGTGGAATAAGAAGGCAAGACAGAAACCTCCTCCCAAAAACACACAAGGAGGAAAATACAACAAATTCAATTAGACCTGAAGTGACTTGAAGATTGCCAAATAGATCTCCTACACCTGAGGAAGAGGAGAGAACCACACAGAAAAGACCAGAAAGCATAAGAGACCATCTAATAAAAAAGAAAGAAACACAGAATCCCTGACAAAATTAGTAAGCAGAGGAACTCGATCTAATCAAAACTACAAGACAGAACTCCAGAAAGAGGGCTAAATGAAACAGAGATCACCAATCTTTTTGGTAAAGATTTCAAAATAAAAGTCATAAACATGCTTATAGATTTACAGAAAAGTATTCAAGATCTCAGGGAAGACTGCAACAAAGAGATAGAAAACCTGAAAAAGAGCCATTTGAAGCTGAAGAATGCAATATCTGAAATGAAACAAGCAATGGAAGAATTTAAAAGTAGATTAGAACATGTAAATGAAATGGCAATTAGAGAACAATTAAAGAAGCTGAGGAAAAAAATGATCTCTAGGAATGAAAGAATGATAAGAGAGCTATGTGACCAATCCAAAGGAAACAATATTTGCATAATAGGTGTACCAGAAGGAGAAGAGAAAGATGGATAGAAAGTCTCTTTAAGGAAATAATTGTTGAAAACTTCCCCAATCTAGGGAAGGAAACAGACACTCAGGTCATGGAAGCACAGAGATCCCCTAACAAAATGAACCCAGGAAGACAAACCATGACATATAATTAAAATGACAAAGATCAAGGATACGGAGAGAATGTTGAAAGCAGCCAGAGAGAGAATAAAGATTATTTTTAAAGGAAATCCCATCAGGCTATCAGCAGACTTCTCAACAGAAACTCTTCAGGCCAGAAGGAAGTGGCATGATATATTTAATGTACTGAAACAGAAGGATCTCCAAACAAGAATCCTCTACCCATCAAGGTTATCATTTAAATTTGAAGAAAGGATTAAGCAATTTCCAGATAAACAAAAGTTAAAGGAATTCACCACTGCTAAGCCAGTCTTAAATGATATGTTAAAGAATTTGTTATAGATGGAAATGACCCTAAGGCTAAATAGCTTTCACCAGTGGAAAAAAAAAACCCACAGTAGAGGTAGTAGACTAACTAATTACCAAAGAAGTATGAAATTAAAACAAAAAAAGCAAAATCAACTATACACAAAATCAGTCAAGAGATACAAAAAAAGTGCAGATTATGACATTTAATACAAAAAAATGTGAAGGTGGAAGAAGAAGGGGAAAAAAAGTACCTTTAGATTGTGTTTGAAATAGAGTAATCAGCAATTTAAGATAGACTATTATATAGTCAAAAAGCTATCCTTGAACCTTGGTAGCCACAAAACTAAAGATTACAATAAATACACACACAAAAAAAATAAAAAATTTAAAAAGAAAGAGAAATGCAATTACACTAAAAAAAATTAATAGCAAGAGAAGAATATAAGAGAGGAAGAAAGGAACAGAGAGGATATATATAAAAAAAGAAAACAATTAATAAAATGGCAATAAGTATATATCTATCAATAATCACCCTAAATGTAAATGGACTAAATGCACCAATCAAAAGATGTAGAGTGGCAGAATGGATAAAGAAACAAGACCCATATGTATGCTGCCTACAAGAAACTCATTTCAGACCCAAAGACACACACAGACTAAAAGTGAAGGGATGGAAAAAGATATAACATGCAAATAATAGGTATAAAAAAAACCGGAGTAGCAGTACTTATATCAGAGAAAACTGATTTCAAAGCAAGGAAAGTAACAAGAAATAAAAAAGGATATTACATAATGATAAAGAGATAAGTCAAACAAAAGGGTATAACCATTATAAATATCTATGTACCAAATGTAGGAGCTCCTAAGTATATAAAACAAATACTAACAGAATTAAAGGAGGAAATAGATTACAACACATTCATTGTAAGAAACTTTAACACATCACTCACATCAATAAGAGAATCAACCAGATAGAAAAAAAATAAGGAAACAGGCATTGAACATTAGATCAAATGGACTTAACAGATATCTACAGAACTCTCCATCCAAAAGCAGCAGTATACACATTTTTCTCAAGTGCACATGGAAAGTTCTCCAGACTAGATCACATACTAGGCCACAAGAAGAGCCTCAATAAATTCAAAAAATTGAAATTGTATCAAGCATCTCCTCAGACCACAATGGCATGAAACTAGAAATAAAGTACCCAAAGAAACAAAAATACCTACAAACACACGGAGGCTAAACAACATGCTTTTAAATAATCAATGGATCAATGAAAAAATTAAAACAGAGATCAAGCAATACATGGAGACAAATGAAAACAAAACACAACAGCCCAAAATCTGTGTGATGCAGCAAAGGCAGTTCCAAAAGGGAAGTACATAGCAATACAGGCTTACCTCAAGAAACAGGAACAATCCCAAACAATCAGTCTAAAATCATAATTAAAAAAGCTAGAAAAAGAATAACAAATGAGGCTCGAAGTCGGTAGAAGGAGGGACATAATAAAGATCAGAGCACAAATAAATAAAATAAAGAATAAAACAATAGAAACAAGTAGATGAAAGCAGGAGGTGGTTCTCTGAGAAAATAAAACAAAGTAGATAAATGCACAGCCAGACTTATCAAGAATAAAAGACAGTGTACACACATAAACAGAGTCAGAAACAAAGAAGGAATAATCACAACAGATACTGCAGAAATACAAAGAATTATTAGAGAATACTATGACAAAATATAGGCCAATAAATTGGACAACCTAAAAGAAATGGACTTCTTAGAAAAATACAAACTTCCAAGACTGACCTGAGAAGAAATAGAAAATCTGAACAAACCAACAACCAGCAATGAAATTGAAGTGTTAATCAAAAAACTCTCCAAACACAAAACTCCAGGTACAGATGGCTTCACAGCCAAATTCTACCATACATTTAAAGAAGAGCTAGTACCCATCCTTATTAAAGTTTTCCAAATAGAAGAGGAGGAAATACTTCCAAACTTATTCTATGAGGCCAGAGTCACTCTAATAGCAAAACCAAAGACATCACAAAAAAAGAAAATTACAGACCGATATCCCTGATGAACATAGATGCAAAAATCCTAAACAGAATATCAGCAAACAGAATCCAAAAATAAACATTAAAAAATCACCCATCATGACCAAGTGGGATTTATTCCAGGGCTGCAAGAATGGTATAATATTTTTAAATCCATCAATATCACACACCACATTAACAAAAAGAAGGATAAAAACCACATGATCATCTCAATACATGCTGAAAAAGCATTTGAAAAAATTCAACATCCATTCATAATAAAAACTTTCAACAAAATGTGTATAGAGGGTACGTACCTCAACATAATAAAGGCCATATACAAAAAACCCACAGCCAACATCATAATAGTGAAAAGCTGAAAGCTTTTCCTTTAAGATTGGGAACAAGACAAGGATGCCCACTCTCACCACTTTTATTCAACATAGTACTGGAGGTCCTAGCCACACCAATCAGACAACACAAACAGATAAAAGACATCCACACTGGTAAGGATGAAGTGAAATTCACTATTTGCAGATGACGTGATATACATAGAAAACCCTAAAGAATCCACTCCAAAACTACTACATCTAATAACTGAATTCAGCAAAGTTGCAGGATACAAAGTTAATACACAGAAATCTGTGGCATTCTTATATACTAATAATGAACTAACAGAAAGAGAAGTCAGGAAAATAATTCCATTCACAATTGCATCAAAAAGAATAAAATACCTAGGAATAAACCTAACCAAGGAGGTGAAAGACCTATACCCTGAAAACTACAAGACACTCATGAGAGAAATTAAAGAAGACACTCCAAAATGGAAATACATCCCATGCTTTCCATAGGAATAATTAATATTGTCAAAATTGCCATCCTGACCAAAGCAATTTACAGATTCAATGCAATTCCTATCAAAATACCAACAGTATTCTTCAATGAACTAGAACAAATAGTTCTAAGACTCCTAAGGATCACAAAAGACCCTGAATAGCCAAAGCAATCCTGAGAAGGAAGAATAAAGCTGGGGGGATTATGCTTCCTGACTTCAAGCTCTACTACAAAGCTATGGTAAACAAAACAATTTGGTACTGGCACAAGAACAGAATAGATCAATGGAACAGAATGGAGAGCCCATATAAGAAATCCATGGTCAATTAATATTTGATAAAGGAGCCATGAATATACAATGGAGAAAAGACAGGCTCTTTGACAACTGGTGTTGGCAAAACTGGACAGCTACATGTAAGAGAATGAAACTGGATTATTGTCTAACTTCAAACACAAAAGTAAACTCAAAATGGATCAAAGACCTGAATGCAAGTCATGAAAACATAAAACTCTTTGAAGAAAACATAGGCAGAAATCTCTTGAATATAAACATGAACAACTTTTCCTTTAACACATATCCTCAAGCAAGGGAAACAAAATAAAAAATAAACAAGTGGGACTACACCAAACTCAAAAGCTTCTCTACAGCAAAGGACACCATCAGCAAAACAAAAAGGCATCCTACAGTATAGGAGAATATATTTTTAAATGACATATTCAACAAGGGGTTAACATCCAAACTATATGAAGAACTCACATGCCTCAACATCCAAAAAGGAAATAACCCGATTAACAAATGGGCAGAGGATATGAACAGACAGTTCTCCAAAGAAGAAATTCAGATGCCCAACAGGCACATGAAAAGATGCTCCACATCACTAATCATCAGGGAAATGCAAATTAAAACCACAATGAGATATGACTTCACACCAGTTAGAATGACCACTATCCAAAAGACAAGAAATAACAAATGCTGGAGAGGATGCGGAGAAAAGGGAACCACCTACACTGATGGTGGGACTGAAAATTAGTGGAACCACTGTGGAAAGGAGTATGGAGGTTCTTCAAAAAACTGAAAATAGAAATACCATTTAACCCAGTAATTCCACTTCTTTGAATTTACCCAAAGAAAACAAAATCCCTGATTCAAAAATGTATATGCACCCCTATGTTTATTGCTGCACTGTTTACAATAGTCAAGATTTGGAAGCAACCTAAGTGTCCATGAATAGATGAATGGAAAAAGAAGAGGTGGTACATATACACAATGAATGGAATATTATTCAGCCATAAAAAGAAAAAATCTGCCATTTGCAACAACATAGATGGATCCAGAGGGATCCATATGCTCAGTGAAATAAGCCAGGTGGATAAATACAAATACAATATGATTTCACTTATCTGTGGAATATAAAAACAAAGCAAAGCAGAAGAAACGAAACAGTATTAGACTCACAGACACTGAGAAGGGACTAGTGGTTACCAATGGGGAGGAGAGTGGGCAGCAGAGGAAAGGACAGGGAGGGGGATAGTTGAACCACTGTGATGTATATTTGATAAAATAAAAAAATTGAGAAAATTAAAAAAATAAGTATAGGCATATATAGATTAATTCATATATATATATATAAACATTCAAATATATGCACATATATTCATATGTATATACATACATTCAAGAGAGGGCCCTTGCAAAGACCAATAATGAGGAGTGTGATCAATTCAATCCTCTATATCTCAACTCAGAAAAATTAATGCACTTATTTAGTTTTATTTCTGTCTTATGTTCACAAACTGAAACCATAATTCTACCCAGCATTTTCTTTGATAAAATGTGAACATCCATCAAAAATCAGGCAAAATAATTTAAATTCCGTGTCCTGATGATGGATCAAGATGTCATGCATACTAATTTAAGCAGCTTGTTTGTCAGGAAAAAGCAGCCCCCACACAGTAATTCACCATTTCTTTTAGTAGTCTACAGATCTCTGAATTTCCATCAGATTTTATTTTAACAGATACCTATGCTGTGCTAAATGTACATCAGAGATTGCTCCAAGTATGTTATGAGTGTTAATTCACTTAATCCCCATAACACCCCAATGAGGTAGATACTATTGTTACCCACATTTTATAGAAGGGAAAGCTGAAGTAAGAAAAGGCTATTTAACTCAACCAAGTACCATAGCTAGTTAAGTGGCAGAACCAGAATTTGAACCCAGAAGGTCTTAGCTCAGAGTCTTTGTGTTAAGTGTGGCTCTATGTAAAGCTACCTCTTAGATGAGGCAAAATATACAGATGCAGAAATGTCTATTCTAATACAGATCCTGAGTCAGTAACTTCCTGTAGTTAATTAACAGTGGTAATATGGGAAAACCACTGGACATGGCAAGACACTATGCTAGATATTATACATACTACACTGTTACCCAATTTAGTGCTCAACCTAACAGCAGAGGAAACTCAACTCCAAAAGCCTAATTAACTTGTTTCATGTCACACAGCTAGTAAGTAGCAGAGCAAGGATTTGAATCCAAGCAGGACCATCATTGTGCATGACTCCATGAAGGGCCCCACATAGTGTAGTCTAAGTGCAGGGCATCCCTGATGCTTGCTGGCCACAAATCGAGGTCCATTTGACTCCAGGTCCAGTACTCTTTCCACTGCAAAGCCTTAGAATCCAGTAAGGCCTTAGAGCATAATCAAACACAGTGACAAATGACCCTGCAAGTCTTTGCCATAGATTGGCATTTCAATTCTCTAAGATCTTGAATGCTTAATGCTTAGACTGCTGTCTTAATTCAGGAATATGATTCCTGCTCCCCTTTGTTCCATTATCTGTGGTCTTTAAATGACAAATTCCACAGGTCACCACAATATTACAAAATTCATTAAGTATTTAGGGAAACAACTCTGACAGATATTCCACAGTGCTGAAAAATCTCTTCATTCTTAGAATAATCAAAGCATAGCTTTTAAACTGTTTGCTCTGACAGCATGCAATCAATGTTATAAGCATTTTCTTAAACTTTTCATTCATTCATCCATTCATTTAAGAGTTATTCAGTTTTCACTCTATGCCAGATATTCCTTGAATATACTCTACCTTTATTTATCTAATTTTAAATTTGGCCAGAAAATTCTATAATTATGCAACCACAATGTATTTGAGGTGATGTCTACCATCTCATTATATTCTTTTCAGTGGTTCATCTTTCTTTACTCTATTGATTACTTTTGTTAGCATCTTTCTAAGCGATTGCTAATACCTGTTGGAGTCAGTAAACACTACAATCTGAGGATCAGCTACTTCTCTGCATAATAAAAAGGTAGATGGTACAAGATGATGCAGTGGGGGCTGTCACACGACGTGCCCTTGCCAAGAGCAAGGATATGTGTGCCAGTTTGCGGCAAGAGGCCTACCAGAACTTGCTTTCCTAGCACACTACAACATAGGACCACGTAAAACCCCCACCACTCAAATACCACTTTGAAGTTTTTCTCAGGAAATCTTGTCCCTGACACAATCCTACCATGCTTCCCAAGGGAAATAAATAAGCCTCTGCTTAGTGAAAAAGAAGACCTATATATTAAGTACATGCTTTTGAACCCCTAGAAACTAAGGATAGGTGTCTTCAATTTTTTGAATAAACATGATATAAATAGAATAACAATAATGTATACTTAACAGTGTACTAGACACTGTTCAAACTGATGTTCATATATTTAGTTTCATTAAATCTTCACAACAACCCAACCAAAGTGGGTTAATTTTTATCTCCACTTTATAAGTGAGAAAGAGAAAAGGTCTGGGAAAAAAACCCCAAATCCTCAAAAATAAGTAACAATTAATGAGCACTTACTATGTGCTACCCTTAGAGATATGAATGCTTTCAGTTTTCATACTGTCATCCCCATTTTATAAAAGAAGAAACCGAGGCACAATTACTAAAGAGTGGAGCTGAGATTCAAACCCAAGCAACCTAGGTCCAGGGTCTGCACTCAAGTGCAGTCCTGTCCTGCCAGGTACTAACTACAGGCTAGCAGAGGAAAGCATGCTGGGTTATCATTTCACAATTCAAACGACAAATTAACATTATACCTATCAAAGGTCAACACCTTAATTGAATATTACATGGCAGCAAACCTTAATCATCTTGGCCAGAGGTATCTAGATGCAACTACAAAATAATGGCAGATCACAATAAGAGTTCATTCATCTATTTTTCCAAGAAGCCCTTTCTTACCGGCTCTGCCACCAACTCCCTGCCCCACATAGGAAATCACTCCCACCTCTGCACCTCATAACTCTTCTATTGTTACATTGCTATTGCTACATTCTAGGACTATAATTTTTCTATTGCATATTTGTCTCCCCCACTAGAGTCTGGCTTCTCTAGGTCAGAGACTTTATTTTAGTCAGTTCTCTATTCCCAATATCATGCACAATGTCTAGCACAGAATTGGTCTTAAACTACTTAAAATGAATGAATGAATGATCCACCTCCTGTGGAAATAATAGTCACTGAGATGGTAGTCCTAATCTGTCATTCACATGTTTTGCAAAAGAACTATGAACATGGTGAGAACACAAAGCCAATGCAGTCAAGAGGATCTGGCACTGAGGTAGATGGAGTCCAACAGACCACAGGTACATGAATGAGTCTAGTTGAGCCCAGCTGAGCCCAGCTGAAATCAATGGAACAACACACTGACTCATGAGCAATAACAAATGGTTGTTGCTTCTAGCACTGACTGTCGGGGTGTTTTGTGGTACAGCAAGAGCTGTCTCACACAGGCAACTTAGAAAAAGATTTTTTTGTTGGATTTGTTGATATATTGAAAAAGATAAAGAAATGAACTGTTTGAACCCAAAAGGTAGTGTAAAATAACAACATCCTCTCAGAACAACAGACAAAATATCTGAAAGAGATGATACACTCAGAAGCTTTGCTGTGTTCAAAAGCCAGCTCAAAACCTTCATAATCTCTGAAAATACTTGTCCATCTATCCATTCACTTATTCATTCATTCATCAGACATTCTGGTGTCTATTACCCATCCAACACTGTCTAATACTCTAGAAATGCAGGCAATAATAAGATATTCCTTTGCCTAAAAGTGTTTTACACTACTAAAGGACAGACCTATCAGGAAAGAGGTGCGCCCAAATGTTATATGAGCCAATATAAACCCACAGCAGAAGCCCAAAGAAAGGAGTAGTCAGTTCTACACATTTGGGTCAGGAGGCAAGAAGGGGGTAGAAGTTAGAAGAATAGGGAAAGTTTTAGAAATAATTAACCCTTTGAGTTAAACCTTCTTAGATGAGTATTTGTTCTCCAGCTGGATGGAGAACATTCCAGGCAGAGGAAGTGAACCAAGCCAGAGAATGTACATCCTACTTGTGTGCTAGGGGAGCTGCAAGCGGTTTGGATATTGGAACATTTGATGCCAAGTAAAGCTCAGGGAGAAACAGGTTAAATAGACTAATCTTCCATGATTACTCACCTTCCATGATTAATCCACCTCAAACAATGCCACAGGGACAAAGTTCTTCACTGGCTTCCCTTTGCAAACTGGGTAAAATGTATACTCCTTACTACTCATACCAAGGCCTTGCCAGGCTCACCTGCTCTTGCTGTTCTTTTCTAAGCACTCATATTACTCATGGCCTCCTTCATGCTTCTGTGTAACCTATTCCCTTTGCATGTAATTCCCCCTGCTACCTTCTTTGTCTGCCTAATCCAGAGATCTCAGCCTGGTAGCACAGGAGCTGTTTGCAGTTTGTGATCATGTTTTGTTTGGTCCATAGAGGGATTCATATTTCAATTGTCTGCCAAACATTTAAAACTTTGGATACTTAATAGGGGAGAAAAAAGTTTGATTTCTGGCTCCTTTAGGGGGAAGAAGAGAGGATTATTCAGCTATCATTTCTGAAAATGACAATTGGTTAGTCTCCATCACTCACTATTGTTTCTTGAACACTGAGGCTGAGTATTGTACAATTGCGTTTTTTAAATATAAAAACAAGAAGTGTGGTAAATGCCGTGGACACTAGACCCAGCCAGATTGCCTAGGTTTGTGTCCTGAACATGCTACTTCAGATGACATGACCTTAGACTAGTTGCTCAATTTCTTTATGGTTTGGTCTCCTCAACAGTAAAATGGAGATGATAATAAGAGTAAGGAAAAAAAGAATAGTGAAAATTAATGAGTTAATAGAAGTAAAGTGCCAAGAGCAGTAAGTGTGTTGTACTGAATGGCCATTTTCTTTTGTTTTTTAAGGAAAGTTTCTTTCCTTTACCTCATGCCCCACACTGCTCTAGGAGTTTGAGTTTGCAGTCCCTGGCCTAATCGGGTCCTACTGCCCCTTTGACAATAACTCAGAGACCATTTTTTTGTGTGCACTGTAGAAGTTCTCCTGAGTATGCCCTGTGTTTATTTGGTTATGTGCCTGCCTCTCTCATCAGACAGGGAGCTTCATGAGAGCATGGACTATGTCTTATTCATTATTTTTAATTTCCTGCTCCAAGTACAGTGCCAGCTACATAAAAACTGCTCAATAAATGTCATGGAATCAATGCTAATCTCTCGGAGTCTAAATACCTTCAAGCACTTATGTACAGTTTGATTTGTATTAGGTAATTTGTCCTTATTTGTTTGGTGCTCTGTTAAAGTTCTTCCATCATCTTCTGTGTGTGTGAGCCTTGGTCCCCAGCTGCTTTGTGACTGGACAGCAGGGCCATAACTGTCCTTTCTTTTAAATTAAGACCACACGTGACATAGTTGCATATGCTCCTGTTGGGATACACATACACACACGCTCATGCTACACACAGTAGAACTGTAAATTTTTTAATGGAAGCCAGTATGGGATTGTAGGAATCAGTCATCTCTTATATAATGTCATATAAATTCTGGCATCCAAAATTAGCTAGAGGAAAGAAATGAATGGGGTTCATTAATTGTTGCTCTTTCTTTCTTTCTTTTATTATCTCTAGCTCATCTACCAGAGATGGCAAGGATTCTCTGAGATTATCTAGGCTCTACAAGTACAGTCAGAAACCAGGAGAATGCTGTTTAAATGTAAGAAAGAAAAGTAGGAAATTAACAGTTATTAAGCAACAATTATTTCTATATTAAATTATATATATATATGATATCTAATTTCCTATAACAATTTAGTGAAGTATAGAAAGTACCTCCACTTTTCCTTATATATTGGAAACTGATGCTTCAAAGAGTTAAGCTTTTGCTGAAAGTCACACAGCCTGAAAAGTTAGAACTAGACATTGGACCCAGGTTTGTGTCTCCAACATCTATGCTACTGCACACCACACCAGGACAGCAGATTAAGAAAGGACATGCTAACCATCTAAACAGGATATGGGGGGTGATAAACTATACAATAGAGGAGACATGAATACAAATGTCACAGAGAACAGAAGCTAAGTATGAAGAATCATTTGTGACACCTTTATTAAAACTAAAGCATACTGGAGAGCTCCAAAAAAGATCCTCATGTACCCCAGTCATTGATCCTATTTTTTCCATTTTATCCAGCATTAATACACATTCTCTCCTAACTGTATAACATGGAAGGATTTGAGTTTGGAGTACTGATCACAGACAAAACATGAATAAAAGATGGGAACAATATGTATAGTAATCAGTCAAGTGGGCATTTTCTTCCTTTGCAACAATACTGAAGGAAGAGGCAAAATCTTATCCTTGGGTGACACACTTATCATTTCCCAAATACTAACTCTGTGTTATACCATTCATGATTTTGAATTACTGGTTTCTAGTATTTCTGCTTTTTTTTCTTAGATGAGAGGAAATATCTAGTTAGGAATAACTAATCCCATTCCTCCAGTGTCTCAGAGAGCTATTGAACAGCTGTTTCACTTTCAGAGTTAAATCAAACACACGTGGCCTGCAAGATCTGGATATTCTGCCCGAAGATCTGGCACTCATTGATCTATTTTAAGAAAGTTCTTCAACTCTACTAACTTCTGCTACTAATAATAGCCAACTTTTATTGAAGCCCACTATGCACCAGTATTGTGCTAAGTGTATCACACAGGTTATCTCACTGAATCCCCACAGCAGTCCTGAAGATCAGAACTACTATTATTCTTTATATTGTAAGTGAGGAAATTGAGACAAAGAGATACGCAAAAACTTGTTGAAGGTCACAGAGTTAGGAAGTAAAATGATGATGCCAGGATGTTATTATCTTCTGGACATGACAGTTGAGTCCATTTCAAATGTCAACTGCAATCATAGCTGCAAGGCCAGCCTTTCCTATTCCAAATGACTGTGGAGTTCCTTAATAGGGAATGACAATCTTTTAACATGGGGTAACTACTTTTAATAGCTATGCCCCTCATAGATCTAGAAGGGAGAAGCCAGTTAGAAAGGTTAAGCAATTGGATCTTTACTTTGAATGGCTCATCCTGATTCATTCCAGAATAGAATTAGTTATTGTAAAATGAGACCTCCCACTCAGGGTCAGTGAAGTCCACATTTTTGCTATTAGGGATCTAGAATTATGTGATTCTGTATTTCAACTATTACTAACTTTCTGGATTTGATCAGGCACTGCAATCTATTTTATTCAAGCAGAATGCATGTGTTTCCAAGCCCATTCTGCTTGAGGATTGGAGACATTCAATAAGAAGGCAACCAAAGTCATGGAAGTAGCTGGCAGAGTAGGGGAAAGGTCTGTGGGTGTAAATATCAACTGGGAAGAAACCTGGCAGAAAATCACTGCAGGAAACATGACCAATCAGTGATATCAGATGACAGGATGATCAGAATCTATAGATGAGGCAGGATTCCAAATCAGGTTTGAGATCAGGAGAAAGTGGTGCAAAGAGAATACCTGAACAGGAACTCTTGAGTGACAACATAATCAAATATAGTTTCTTTGATTTTGTTTTCTAATGTCTGAAGATTACCAAGATAGCCTAGTCTTCATTCTTGAACACATGCTCAATATGGTTCAAGAGATCCTTCAAGACAGATTCCATGTTTACAAGAAATTCCTTCAAAGGCTGGAACTTCAGATGACCAAGTGGGGCTGTAATTTTTGTGAGAATTAAATGGATGGATTCAGGAACTCTAGGGAAACTTTTCTAAAGGGTATCTCTTTATGGTTTGTATTTGATTCTTAGATAATGAGTCTATTTGTGAATACTTAAAATACACAAAATCTTACCAACAACCTGAATTGAAAATGCAACATGAAGGTACTACATATTTTCTAAAATGAAAATAAGTAACAAAAGATTGAGAAATTACAGTTTGGTAAGTGGCTGGATAGAGAACAAAGTAGAGCTTACCACGTAGGACAGGAACTAGAACTAGGTCTTGCCTATTGGTTGGCTGTGTCTGCTTGGAGTCCTGTGTGGAAATGATTCAGAAGACCCTCTGGGCTCACCTTGAAAGAGTTCCCTAGTTGGCTAACAGTGTCTCCTGTGACCCTGGTGTCAGGGAGAGGGAGTAATGGGTTGAGTGGTTTTAATTACTGATTTAGGCCATGGACAAGACAGCTGCAAAATGAAAAGGAAAAAAGACAGGTTTTGGACAAATGGGAAGATTTATGAACTCCCATTTTAATGAGCAATATCCTTTTTACCATTCCAATTGGCTTGATTCCTAGCTTGGCTATTCAACTACAAGAACTACTACTATGATAGTCTGTAGATAATACAAGTATCCTAGCAAAAGTAACAGCTACCACAAATGCACTCCTAACAAAAAGACTCCGGGGCTACAACAAAAAGAGACCCACAAAGGAGTGGAGATTTTTCTTAAGCCATCTATTCATTCATTTACTAAATCAGCAAATATCTTTTAACTATCTACTAAGTGCCAGGCACTGAAAATACAAAGATAAACAAGACAGATATGGTCTCTTTCCCCCCACAGTGTATAATCTTGTGGGAAAGGCTGAAGCAGAGTAAGCAAGGGCAGGACATGCCAAAGGGTTTGGAGAGAAGGCTCGCACAGGTCATAAAGAGCTTTGGGGGTCACTGGAAGAAGAGGTACTTTACCCTAATTTCAGTGCAAACCCACTGAAGACATGACATCTCACTACACTTAGAGTAAAATGATCCACTGAGGGCAGAAGACCATTAATCCATTCTTGCTGCTGTGTGAAGAGTGGACTGCTGGGGGGCATGTATGGGAGTAGGACTGTCAGTTAGAACATTATTTCCAGGACCGTGTAAAAGAGATCATTGCACAGACCAGGGTGGCTGCTGTAGAGACAGAAATGCACAAATTCAAAGTATATTTTAAAGATAGATTTGACTTGTTAGAACTTGTTAAGATCAGAGTAAATTCAGCCTGCTAGGATCTTTATAAATCCATGAGTCTTTCACACATTTGCCAAATGACTTTATGCATGGTCTCTATTCTCAGTATTGAACCTGTTTGAACACTAAATATATTAGTTTCCTAGGGCTGCTGTAACAAGTGTCTTAAAACAACAGAAATGCATTCTCTATGGTTTTGGGGCGTCAGCAGGTTTGGCTCCTTCTGGAAAATCTGAAGAATCTATTCCATGCCTTTTCCTAGCTTCTGGTAGCAGTGGGCCATCCTTGACTTCTCTGGCTTAGAAATGCATGACTCCAAATCTCTGCCTCTCTTCAGGCGGCCTTCTTCCCTGTGTGTCTCAAATTTCTCTCTCCTTTCTAAGGACATTAGACATTGGATTTAGGGCCCACACTAAATCCAGGACAAACTCTTCTCCAGATCTTTAACTTAGTCACATCTGCAAAGACTATTTCCAGATAAGGTCACATTTACAGACACCAGAGGTTAGATCTTGGACATCACTTTATGAGGGGACACAATTTCACCTGCCCTGAGCTTTTTGTGTTCCTATGGGTAATGTGACGGTTACATCAAGTCAAATAAAATCAGATTAAATAATACTACTAGAAACAATTTATAACCCAAAGTTATAATAACAAATTATTATTATGAATATATAAACATTGTTTTATCCATTTGAAAGACAGATTTAACAGTCAACATATTATTTAACCACATGCTCTTTCACAAGGAAATTTCATAACAACAACAATAAAAGGAGTTATACCACAGTAGCATTTATCTAATCCATAATATTAGCACTTGGCTATAAATACACATGCATTTATGTAAATAAATGAGAGATATGGAAAGGGGAGAGGGAGAGAGGGAGAATAAGCAAGAACAAGAGACTAGACAAAGAAACAGAGCAATAGAGGAAGGGAGGGAGGGAAATCCTTCTCTGTATTATATACCATTTTTCTTCTCAGCTACAACTAAACCTAGACCTAAGGAAAGAGACTGTAGGCAAAATGTAAACAGAAATAAGAAGCTGATTTTATGAAGCACGGAGCTCAGGACTTCAATGATATTATTGTATGCAGTGTACCTCACAATCCAGTGATGCTGACACCTTTTCTTCTGCATTTGACACCTGAGGTTCACAGAGGTTACGGAATTTGCCAAGGTCATGTGGTTGCCCAGAAAGTTGTTATATTCAGGATCCTGGATTTGTTATATCCAAATCCCAGGTTTGCCTGATAGTTGATCCTTAGTGCCTGAAACCACTGTGTCAAATCTCTGTTTATACCTACACATTATTTAAGCATTCTTTCATTCATTCAAAAAACATTTGTTGGATGCCTGTTACAGTGGCAGGAAACACAAGGTTGAACAAAGCAGAATAGGTCCCTGTTCTCTTGGAGCTCACATCTTAGTGGAGGAAATAGATAATAAGCCCAAATGTTACATAAAGTAATTCCTGGTTATACCATGGGGTCCCTGAAAAATAGTTTGCTGTGATAAAGCACAATTGGGGAAGGGGCAGCCCACCTTTGACAGAAGGTTGAAGAAGACCCCTTAAGGAAGTATCTTTTGAGTATCAACCTGAATATAATAGGAAAAAGCAAATCACAAAAAAATATAGGGGAAGAATATCCCAGACAGAGGAAAAGCAAGAATCTAAGGCAAAAATGTTCCAGAAATGCCTGGAGATAAGCAAGATGGCCAGGGAGGCCAGGAGAAAGTGAGCAAGTGGAAGACGTGGGGATGAGGAAGGCTGGGGCTGGGATGGGGATTGCCCTACAGACGTGGCAATGAAAGCGGGGAGACTGGGTTATCCCCAGGGCAATGCAGCCACTAGAGGGCTTTCGGCAGGGGAGTGACAGGAACCATTGGCAATTCTGAAAGATTGTTCTGGCTCCACTGTAGGGGACTAACTCTAAAGCAGACAGATTCAAGGGGACTAGGCACAATGCTGCTGCTTTCTTCCAAAAGAAAGGTGGTGGCAGCTGGACTAAGCTGGTGGTGACAGAGAGGAAGACAAGCCAGTTGATCTGAGAATACACTCTTGATGGACCTCAGTGTGAGTAGCAAGGGAAAGAGAGGAATCAGAAACAGTGTCTTGTTTTTTGACTTACCTGTGCAGTTGCTTCACATCAAGGAAGAGAGGTTTACAGTCACTGGCTTTGGCTGCCATATCTCGGTGCGCTTCACCTCTCCTCTTCTAGCCGCACGGTTCTACTTGGTCTCTCTTCTGGCTCCCCTCCCTTCCTCACAAACCCCACATCTCCAGATGAGCACCCTCCTCCTTCACACACGTCCTGTCCTGCCTGGTCATTTCTAACCCCCCATTTCTGGTACATTTCCTCCAATAACAGGCTCACGGAGGTTCCTCCTTTATAAGAATAATAGCTCTGGAAAGGCCTTAGAGATTGCCATCTCCGACTCCTCTGTTTTACAGATGGGAAACTAAGAAGGACCCAGAGAGATCAATTTGCCTGTTCAAGGTCACACAGCTAGTTAGTGGGAAAACCAGGAATCGAACATAAAAGCCTCTTGATTTCCAAACAAACTCTCTTGCCTCTAACCTGAGCTTTTTCGAAAATTCTTTTGCCTATGTCATCTCTTGTCTTCAACTATAGCTTTATGTTAAAGTGTTGGGGTCTCTCATTTACCTGCTGTCTACCTTCTTTGCCCCCTTAGAAAAATCACAGACTGTGTCATCATTTGGCATTACACACAGTACTGACTCTATTACTCAGGGCTATTCAATATGTTTAGGGGGTGGCTGATTGATTATGCTGTAGTCTCACATTTGCATATCTAACCTCTCATGTTTTTAAGTCTACAATCTGAATTTACATAGAGGTCAGGTACATCTGGAGTTGGTAGGTCCTAAAGAAAAAGGAAAATCTTGCTTGATTTATGTATCTATTATTATCAAATGCTGTTAATATATATGTCAGCCTAGCATAAAGAAAATTGCAGTCTCTATGCTCTGATTTCTATTGCTATCTCTGCAGAAACTGGGCTAGCCTAGGGTCCTAGGTTCTGTCGACTTGTTACTCAATTCTGAACATCTCATTAGTGATCAATGACCTAATCCTTTTAATATGCCTTTCAAGAAGACTTCCTTATTACCAGCTCTCCCTCAGGAAGAGTTAAGGATGTAGGAGGGGAGGGAAGGGAGAAATCGAAATTCTCTGAAATTATATTTTGCGTTTAGAAAAAAGTAAGTCTTGACTATACAAAAATGTGTTTGCCAGCATTTTAGGACCATGACCAGGATCTGTGCTGTCTCTATTCTTGATAATGTAAAAATCTTATTCTTTTCATCTGCTCCCTCTGACAACTGTACTGCCTTTTGTCTGTTCCCTGGACACAGTGTAATAGCTCAGAGACTGCTTCACCTGGGCTTCTGGAGGGAACCAAAGGAAGAAACCCACCAGCCTCTCCACACTCATCCCAGTTCAACTCTGATTGCCAGCTTCATTCCAGGTTGCCTATGCCTCCCTTTGGAACCAAAGCTTTGGGTCCATCTCTAATATGTTCTTTTGTTGCTATTTCAAATTTTCTCACTATTACTGTTCTCTAATGGCCTGTAACAAATAACTATTCACACACACACACACACACACACACACACACACACACACACACACACACACAGACACACACATACACACTTCACCTAGTGGGTATTTTAGGAACTAGTATTTTCATGTTAACTATATTCCTAAGGCTTTACAGCATAAGTGCTGAGAGATCTGACTCAGGAGTCAGGCAGACCTAAGCAAAGCCTTGACCTTCTATTTATCTGTTATGACATTGGGCAAAACATTTAACCTTTCCAAGACTCAGTTTCCTCATCCACTATTCAGCAATTTAAAATATCTCCAAATCGGGTTGCTGTGAGGATGCAAGGATTTAAGCACACAAACTTTGAACATAGTGCCTGGCACATAGTGACTGTCCACAGCTCCTGCTCTTAACTTTACTGGTGCTATTGTTATAAAACAATAAGATGTTCCTATAAGTTATCATAGTGATGGACAGAATCAGAACAAGGGCTCCTTCAGTGGCTTTCTGATTTAGACCAGGAAACAAAAGAAACTCTGGGAAAAGTTGGAAGCTGGGTGGATGCTTCCCCCCTGCCCCGTGGGTGGCAGGACCAACTGAAAAGGCTAATTGAGCAGGAACTCCAGATAACTCAGGGGATAATAAGTTTCATGAGCATTATCTGGAAACTTTATCTTGCCAACGAAAATAAGGAGTGTCTCCTACAAACAAAATGAGTTTAAAATCTGGTCACTAAGCAGTGTTTTGAAACACCAAATACAGATGGACAGTAATATTTACGGTCAATTTACCAGAATCAGGTATCAGATGACCTCTGACACTAGCCATCACTTACTAAAGAGCTAATTAGCTGTAAAAATGAGGTGACAAGTCAATTGTATCAGCACAAAGGACGAATTTGTCATGTGGGATTTCCCTGGCAGTAAGGCCTGCCGTTACAGCTTCTGGGTGGCTGCTCTGCCCACAAAAGAGGCTAACTTTCCTTTAGGGAAGGAGGAGGTGGGAGCCTAGTGTGAAGGAGACCCAGGAGTGCTCACACCAGAGTTAGGGTGGGACACAAACAGTAACCTCAGGGGCGCAGGGGCCTCCATGCCTCCATGTCTAACAGGTGAGAGAATGCCTCCCTCATCAGGACGGTTCTTTAATAACTACGAGAAAGACTAGTTTAAGTATAAATAAAAATGCTATGACTTACTGTGTTTACCCCTCTGCTTTGGCCAGCAGGACTAAATTTTGCCTTCCCCATGTACAGGTTTTCCCAATTCTTAAATTCATGTATTCCTTGAGATGTCAGAAACCAGAGACAATTAAAAAGAATGAGGAAAATACCATCTATAACTCCTCCATTCCTAAGTAATCTGTGTTAACATTTCAGTGTGGCTCCCTCTTAAAGTACTTCAGTAAACAAAATTAGAATCAAATTGTGTGTACAGTTTATGGTCTTTCTTAACTTCACATGATATCAAAAAAGCATATTTTTATGTTATGAAGTATTTCAGTAATATGATTCAAGCCATTTTATATTTCATCATATGGGCATATCATAATTTATATGATCCATGTGCTTGCAAGTTCTCCAGCTTCCAGAGGTCATCCTATTTTTATGCGGAAGCAACAATTATCTAATTCCCTCACCTGCCATGCAGGATATTCAGCTTTCCTTATGAAGTAGACGGATCTATCTGAGGACACCTACCTCCGCCCAGGAAATGGCCTGCCTGCCTTCGTTTCCACAGCCTATGCCCACACTCTTACGTGACTCCTACCCAGTTGGCTGTCCTGGCACAAAGCAACACTCAAAGACACCTGGGTCCCATGTCCCCTCGAAGTAGCACAGCCATCATGAACCAGGCTTAGTGGAGAGCATCAAGGCTGGGCGGACAACACATGCTCCTCTATTCCACTGTTCCTGCAGTGAACACAGACACCTCCTTTAAGCCCGTGAGGTTCAGCTAAAATCAGGCTGCAATGTTACACATAATTTTAATGAAAACTTACGGTTATCCTGGGTTCAATACAGAATGATTTACTACCAAGTGGGTTATTCTAGGATTCTCCACACAGAAGGGCCACAAACAGGAATTTCTAGGCATCTCCATCTTCAGAACCCCGGCCCCACCACCTTATTTGCCTTCAGAGGAAAAGTACTGTTTCCCACCTCCCATTCTAAGACACCCTAGACTCTTTGCCAGAATAACAGAAAATGAAAATGCATGTCTTTCAGAGAAAACCCATCTTCACATAGAGGATTTAACCTGGTAGGCATAGTCCAAGCAAGGTAATCACAAGAGCTGACCAAGTATTTCCCAAAGACAGGACTGTGTATTAGGAAGCACTGGGCCAAAACCAGGCCAATTTCACATTTTTCTCTAGAAGTTAAAATACAAGTCCCTCCTGCTTTGGTTTGGTCTGATCTCACTATCTCTTGAAACCAAATATTTAGAAAAATTACACTTACCCATCTCTCAAAACCTGCCGAAGTTTTAAAGGACCAACCAAATGAGATTTACATTAAAGTAAAAATTGTTTCTATTAATTTGCAAACTTACTGTCTGCTAAAGATGGCCCAACTGCCAGAGCTAGGACATTTTACTTCTCAGTCTGAAGAATCTGCATCCAAGTTCATGGTTTTATGGCAGCTTTTTTTCCAAGGACAACTGAGAAATGCTCCACCTCCCTGTGATCCTCTAATTCTAGATGAAAACTGGTAGCAGTAGTTGAATGATCTTTCTACTGCATCCAAAAACGTTGAAAGACCTTATAAGTCACACACACACAGAGTCACTAAAAGCATACTGTTGCTGTGTGTTGAATTGTGCCCCCCTCAAATAGGCATGTTTAAGTATACCTCTGGTATCTGTGAATGTGACCTTATTTGGAAATAGAGACTTTGCAGATGTAATGAAGTTAAGATGAGGCTGTGCTAGATTAGAATGGTCTCTTAACCCAGTGACTGGTGTCCTTATAAAAAGATGGAAATTCAGACAGAGACACATAGGAGAATCCGTCATATGAAGATGGATGCAGAGACTGGACGTATGTATCTACAAGCTGGAGAACTCAAGGATTGCCATCAACCACCACAGTCTTGAACAGAAACATGTAACAGAGTCTTACTCAGAAACTTTAAAAGGAATCAGTCATGCCAACATTCAGATTTTGAATTTTCAGCTTCCAAAATTTGCAAAAGAATAAATTTCTCTGTTTTAAGCCACTTATTTTGTGATGATTTGTTATGGCCACCCTAGAGAGCTAGAATGACTCTCACAGTTTCTTAACCCAGTGTTTCTCAGCAAGAAAGGTTTGCTCCCCAGGAGACATTTGACAGTGCCCAGAGGAGTTGTGGGTTGTCATAACTTGGGGCAATGCTACTGGAATGAAGTTGGTAGAGGCCAGGGATATTGCTAAGCATCCTACATGTACTGGACAGCCCCTGTGAGAAAGAATGGCCCAGCCCAAAATGTCAACAGTGCTAATGCTGGGCAATGGAACCTTATATAACCTCTCCCTTATTTGGGGGAGATTTAGCTCCTTTACCATTTTTTGCTGCCATAAATGATGCTGCAGTGAACATCCCAGTATACAATTACTGCTCAGCCAATAGTAATAATTATCTTTAATTGCTTAGAGAACTATGTGTTCTCTCTTTTTTCTTTTAATGATTATATTGCCATTTCTTATCATTCTATTTGAGTACTTTTTTGAAATAAGAACATGGTTGAAAGAAAAGCTGCAAACTTTTCAAAGGTAGTGGAGAGGTGTCAGTGCCTCCTGAGGTTAACCTTTGATCTGTTCTAATGACATTACAGCCATTTTTACACTATCCTCAAACAGCTAGGAGGCCTTAGAAGGAAAGTATGCTTATCAAAAATAGCTAATATAAACAACATATTCCTGTTTTTTGTTTTTTTAAATCTGTAAGTATAGCAAACCATGCTTAAAAAAGAAAATTTTAATTTTTTATGAAAAATAAATTAACACCATGTGGCAGACTTTCCTACTAGAGGATACTTAGCATTGCTTATTTTTAATATGGGACAAGAGAGCTAATTATATTGAGGTATAAACCTCAGTACTCATGACCTTATCTGTCCTTTTTCTATTAGATCTTATAAAAATACTGCTGCTAAAGTATGGTCACAATCTTCTGGGAGGTCTTAGCGGGCACAAATGTTAAGATTCAACCATAAATCTATATTTGGCCCTTGACTATCTAGTATTTTCTCTTTTTAAGCACAGCATATACCTTTTACTGCATACAGTATGGTTTTATTTGTTTGGGAGACATTTTCCTATGGGTTCTCATGCTTCTGCACACCTTGTAAGCAGAAGCACTAGCCAGGCTTTGGTTTTAGATTGTCTTTCAAAGATGTTTGTAGAATGACAGCCTTGAAAGACAGAGATATTGTCTCCATCCAGAGCAAAGGGCAGATGAAATAGCTGTCCAGTATACAAAGATACTATTGGGCAAAAGTGGAACAGTTTGCTTGCAGCCCATTATACAAGATTTGGGTTTGCTATTTTAAGGTTCTAAAGCTGTGACACAAACCCACTGTGTGAGCAGCAGCCATCTGGGCCCCTGTGGGACTTGAGGCATCTCAGGGAAACAAACAAGAACTTGCTACACTTGCTGTGAGTAAAAAAATCTTTTGTCTCTGATCCAGGAGTCTCATGTCTTCTCCCAACATTCATGAAACTATGGCTTGTTAGCTTGTATGTAGGACAATTCTCAGACACTTCACATTTCTTGACATTATGTGACATTCAAAGTCCATAATTCTGTTTATGAGAAGGTTCCATTCAGCACAGCACCATTTTTATTTCTCCCCCTTCCCACTCCCTACTCCAGTCCTGTTGAGTCAATCAGGGGTAACTGAGAGTGTGAGGCTGGTGACTGGCTTCTGCTCCTGAAACTATGCAGAGTAGAGACTCTGGCTTAATCAAAATGCTGCTGCCATATCTTGCAGCCTTGGCCCCAGGTGGCACCTGGAAGAAATCAAGCTCCTGGGAGTCATCTTAGTGGTGGCTCTTCCATGCTTCAGTGGAAATGTCAGAACACACTCCTAGGTTATGTGCCAGAGGATGTTACCTGAAGCCTTGAACAGAGAAATCAATAGTCTAGGGATGTGGAAGATGGAAACTAAAATAGCTAAGTGGAAATTTAATAAAAATTCTAACTTCTAGCAGAATACAAAATAAAATTAATACAGAAGCATAAGTGATAAGCCACCAGGTAACTAGACTACCATGCCATTTTTGTAGCATTTGTTTATTTTTATTCAAACTACATAGTAAATAATATACTTGTTGCAGAATGTTTGGAAAATGAAGAAAAGCACAAACAAAGCAAAAATTATGTATAATCCATGCACTCCAAAGTTCACCGTTATTAACATTCTGATAATTTTCTTGTGAAGTGTTTTTTACAAAATTAGAATCATGCTGTAGATACTGTTTTGTAAATGCTTTTGTTTTCATGTAATATTCTCTGAACTTTTCTAGGCCTTGAATGTTATTTTATGTATAATTCTTAAAAGCTATGTAATATTTTACAATATGAATATACAACCAATTATTCAACTATTCCCTATTGTAGGACCAGTTATGTTTAAGATTTTATTATTAGAAACATTGTGGTCATGAGATATCTTGTCTTATATGTATATACATCTTATGCATGTTTCTATTTTTTTGGAATACATTATGAAATGTGAAATTACTGGTTTAAGTGGTAAAACACTTTACACTCTGCCAAGTCCACTCCCCCAAAAAGTTGTATCAATACTCACATCTCCCACACTCTCATCAACAATAGTTATTGTTATTTTTGAAACTCTTTTCCTAATTTATAAGGGAAGAGAATGGTAGCTTGCTGGTTTGCTTTTATTAATCACTGAAGCTTGATTTTATTTTCTTTGAGCTTATTGGCCATTTGAATTTTCTATATTTTAAATTGTCCAAGGTTAGATTCTCTGTTTTCCACTTCATCATATATGCAAGAAATAAGGACTTTTTGTCTTTTGTTTTGTTTGGTTTTGTTTAGTACGGCTTCTCCAATTACTAAAGCATGAGTGATTGCTTTATCATGAAAAAGTTAAGCAACTGTACATACTTATTTATTAGTGGCAGAGCAAAGCCTAGGAACCACAAGATGTCCAAGAACATTCCAAGAATAGCATCCTAACATCCCTAATTTTGGTCCCCAGAAGCTTCAACATAAACAAGTTTCAGCAAGGCAATTAGTTCTGCTTTATTTGTTGGAGAAACTGTAGTACTGTATAATGAACCACTGCCTACATCCTCCCTGCTCTCCAAAAAACTAAAAATCTATATGATAATAATTTATTTACCCCATTGCAAGTGGAAGTTTCAGTAATTATCTTGTGAAATTATCTTAGTTAGTCCTAAGGAGAAACTAACAATTGCCAGTTGTTTTCTCTCCTACAAACTGAAGTTCAGAAAAGTTCCTCGGCACCACCTGAAGTCACACTTTATTGCTTTAACTGCTTCTGCCCATCCCTGTCAAGGTCTAATGTAACTAGCATTGTCCTTGGGAGATTTGTAGCAGGCAGAAAGATAATCTCAAAAGAAATCTTCCTACCATTGAACAATATAAGCACATTTCACTCTCTTTTTCCCCTAGTTCTTCTGGAAGCTTTCATGTTATTTTATGTTGTGACTCTTCCCTGCCATTTTTCATTTTTCTGAGCAGTGAACAGGAAAGACATAGTGAGTCTTATATGCTAAATAAATATGACTAGTCCTTAGATCTAAAAGACTGAGACAGAAAAGGAAAGAAGCCATCACCATTTAAAAACACAAACAAACCTCAATTGAAAAACATTTAACTAGCAGCTTTTGTTCAAGTGTAAATGTCTCTTTATCTTAGCATGATGGAAGGATGCCATGCAGATGGTGGATAAGTTTGTAATAACACCTCAATTGGATATACTAGGAGACCAAAGTAAAAAATTATAAAAGGACAAGATCTACTTAAGATGCAAATAGTACACTCTACATGGAAGTCTATTAAACTTGGACAGAATTTCCAAAGGTTCAAGTATATTTGTCCCCTTATTGCCCCAGAATGTAAAATTAAGGAGTGAGGAAGAAGGGAATATTGAGTCACCAACTTTGTTTCCTTTTCATAAGTTTTTATCCAACTCTTCCTTGTCTCTGTTTATACTCCCCCAAGCCACAAATAACACTGACTATAATTGTAAAAAGGCAAGAATTAAATTTGTGTCTCACAAAACACTTTATAATATATGAGAAATGTGATTGGGAGATGAGAAATCAAAATTTTCCTTAGTAATCATTTTAAATATACACTGTATGATTTTATAATGTGTACAGTCTCTTAAAAATAATGCAATCCTGCATTTATATATAATCTATAATTCCTTTGTTTCATGTAAAGCCTTCTTTAAGCAGAGAAGGGATGTAGAGAATTGAAATGAAATTATTAGTTTTACTTGGGAATGGCCATATAAACATATGTTTAAGTGAGAAATTAAAACAATCATCCAGGATGTCCACAGCAGGGGGAAAAGTCACTCATAACTCAGCTATTGCCTCCAGTTTTCATTGCATTTTCATGGTTAGACTTGGCCTTAATTGCCGCTCCAACATGGCTCTAATAGAGGAGAACTGGATAGACTGGCATACCTCTCACAAGGCACTGTAAGCCTATCTCAAATGTCTTCAATGAGCAAGAAAAGTTAAGAGAGTTTTTCCCAATGCAGGTGCTTTCATCTAGGCTGACACAAACAGGCACATATGTTGTCTAAGCCTCTTTCCCAAACTTGTTTTTAAGGTTTTATGACAAGAAAGTATGTGCTTTTCTCCTGCCATTGGGCTTTCAGATGATTTTTCCACACAGAAAAGAAGCCTCTGGCATTTTTCACATTGCAACCAGCAGTTGCTTGGCTGCACTATCAAAGCAGGCCCAGCAGATCCCCCTGAATGGCGAATCCAAGACCCACCACAGACTCCGGCTGCACTAATGAACTAAGAGCACAGACTCCACTGGGCCCCAGGGAGGCAGCAGGGGGTACATAAAATCCCACAGAGATGGGACCAGGCTTTGGCCATAAAGAATCAACTCATCTTAGCAGGTGCTGTACGTCCCAACATCTGCTGGCCATATAAAAGAAAGTGGCTAATGGATGGTGTGAAAATGTAAATATGCCATAAAGACTTATTTTCTTTCTCTTCTTGGCATTGGTCATATCAAGATTTGGTACTTTTTTCTATTAAGCAAACTTAGATATAAATATTTTTAGGAAATAGTAAGAATCAGATCCACTACTTCCCTAAATTTATCTTAACATGGTATTTTAACAAGTTGTAGGTAAGAATGTCTTAAACAAGAGCATATCTTAAAGCAGTAATCTTGGTGAAACTGTGGGATTCCTCTCCCAGGAGAAGATTTAGAGAAATCAGCAAACTGTTTTTACTGATCCTGGCAGCACTTGAAGGAAAACACAATGACAAAGGCCACAGTCACTTGCACAGAGAGCAGTTCCAGTGTAGTGGTAAAGGACTCATTCAGGCTTCTGAGTCATAAGGATCTGGGTTCAAATGCCCAACCAGTTAGTTATTTACCAGGCATGAAACTTCTCTGAGATTCAGTTTACCCTCCTATATAAAGTGGGAATAAACCTTCCTCACAGAATTGTGGGAGGGCTAAAATAAAATAGTATTGCTGTTTTAGAACACAGTCTAAAATAAAGTGAGCATTCCATAAATAGTAGCTTATTGTTGTTACTACTGATTATTTATTTATACCCTAGTTTGTCCAACAGTAGATTTAAGGTGGCATATAAAGATAACTAAAATGCAGAAGAATAGCACAACTCAGCAGATGGAAAGAGAAAAGGGGCAAATATAAGGGGAAATTATTTTTTGCAAAAGGTCCATGTTGACCCTAGGGTTCCAATTAAAATTTGTATTTTTTCTTCATGAACTTTTCATCAAATACATAGCAACTAAAACCAAGACACAACTTAGCAACACTAAAAAGACTCCTGGGAAGAGTAAAAGCTTCATTTTTATTTCACTTCAGGTCACAGACTTTTGCTCTTGCTCCCATGAAAATACCAGTTATCAGGAACCAAGCTATCATAAATTTTAGTGGCTGTGGCACAAGTACTGAGAAACAGCATCATGTGGCTTCAGTTGATTCTGGTCTAAAAGATCCATCCAAGCTTCTCATTTACTTTGCACTTAGGGTTTTCCTCTCCCATCCCTTCACTGATTTCCATGTTTATCAGGGTGTGTAATGCTGCACTGTTATTTAATGAGACCTCAAAAAATTAGATCCCATAATAAATTTTAGTTTAGAAAAGATATGCCACATCACTTTCAATGTCAGATCTCTAGGGAGGTGAAGCATCTTGACACACAAATTTACAGAAGTCTACTTTTGAATATTAATTATGTATCACACTGCCTCCTCACATAATTATTTTTGCTATAAATTTTGCTACAGCAAGCTGTAGGATTAGCATTTTAAAGACTTGCTAGAGATGGGAGTTCAACCAATAAACATAAACACTCTTGGCCTCCTGTTGAGAAAGACTTTAATTTCTAATGCTCCAAGTACATGTTTATTCTGACAGACTAAGCAATAAGAATATTGTATCTCAGAAATTGGAAGAAAAAGAGGATTCCTCTTGAACACAAAGTCCAGTTGAATGGATGTGTTTCCCTGGAACCCTTTGCTAAGAAATCTCCTGGGGCAGTGCTTATACTCCAGGTGTTGGAATTCTGCAGCCAACTAATGACATCTACCGTGGACAGAGGAACAAGGAGGTATGAGTGTGAGGGCAGGCATTTACCTGTCTTGCTACACACACCAGACCTACAAACCATGTATCCGTTTAAAGCCATAGAAAGTTGCTCAGGAGAATTTTAAATGCTAAGCCAAACAGTTCCTCTAAACCTATAGACCCCTTGCCACTCTTTCAAGCTGTCATGCCCAGTGAAAAACAGTACAGCTGGTTCTCAGGCAAAGGAGTCAGCTGAAATTGCTATTGAGCTCAGGGAATCACCCTGGGAAAGACCCAGAAGGGGATCAGAGAGGTGGGTTAAGAGGGGAAATGGTTACTCTACCTCTCAAATGTGCTTTCTTTTTAGAGCAAGGGATATTGCAGAATATATCTTTGGCAACTGAAGCAAGGAAGATAACTGATTCAGACTGCTCATGTAGAATTAGTCCTGAAGAGAAATGCTTCCTTTTAAGCAAATATATCACTACCACCCACATTAATCTGAGCTAGCCTGACCATAGATGGAGCCTATAATCACAGCCAGTGAGTATCTGCACTTCTCCCTGCCCCTGGCCAGCATCTTTACAGTAATTATGGAGACAAGCTTATGGCCTAGGTTAGGCTGGCAGCCTTTGCTAACATCCCTAAGAACCACAAAGGTTGGGGCAAACTTACTGGCCCCTTTTCCTGGTCGCAGTCCATGTGTGTCTCAGCTCGCAAGGATGTTTTCCTTTGGTGCAACTGGGTAGGAGACAAGGGTGTGCCCAGGCAGGCTTGAATTCAAAATGAAGTCTTGTCATTTAAAAATAACCATTAAAGGAATATTGCTTCAGTGATTTTTATTTCTATTCTTCTTTAAAATTTCTTTCTAAAAAAATAGCTAGAATTTAGGGAAGCATGAAGGTTTGTATATATTGAATGATCCTGTTTACATAAAATATCCAGCAATTAAATTAATCTATAGAGACAGAAAGCAAATTATTAGTTGCTATGGCCTTGGAGGAGGATGGAATGGGGAGTGACTGTCAAACAGTGTACATTTCCTTTTGGGGGTAATGAAAATGTAGGAGAACTCAATAGGAGTGATGGCTGTATAATAATGTGAATGTACTAAATGACACTGAAATGTCTTTAAACTGACTTTAAAATGGTTAATTTTATGTTAAGTGAATTTCTGAATTCCACCTTAATATTTTAAAAGATAATTTGTGGGGATATTTGGTGAAACTTTAATATGAACTGGATATTGAATAATATGTAATTATTGATTTTCTTAGGTATAAAAATGGTATACTTACATGTAAGAATGAAATTTTTTATTCTTTTTTCAAAGATGGGTGTGGAAATAGGCAATAAAAGCAAAAATAGACAAATGGGACTACTTCATATCAAAAAGAGTCTACACAGCAAAAGAAACCATCAACAGGATAAGAAGGCAATCTACTGAATGGGAGTATTTGCAAACCACTATCTGGTAAGGGTTTAATATCCAACATATATGAGAAACTCCTAACAACTCAATAGCAAAAAATAAATAACCAGATTAAAAAACAGGCAGAAGGCTTAAATAGACATCTCTCCAAAGAAGACATACTAACAGCCAACAGCTATATGAAAAGATGCTCCACATCACTGATCATCAGGAAGTAAGTGCAAATCGACACCACAAAGAGATATCACTGAATACTTTTTAGTATGGTTATTATCCAAATAAATAAATAAAAGATAAGTGTCAGCAAGAATATGGAGAAATTAGAAACCTGTGTACTGTTAGTGGGAATGTAAAATGGTACAACCATTATGGAAAAGAGTATGGAGTTTCCTCAGAAAATTAAAAATAGAAATACCGTATGATTCAGCAATCTCATTTCTGGGTGTATATCTAAAAGAAATCAGGATCTTGGAATGGTATCCACACTCCCATGTTAATTACAACGTTATTCACAAAGCCAGTATATGGAAACAACCAAAATGGAAACAGACAGAGAAGTAAATAAAGAAAATGTGGTGTATACATACAATGGAATATTATTCAGCCTTTAAAAAGGAATAAAATTGTCATATATGACAACATGGATGAACCCAGAAGACTTCATGTTTAAGTGAAATAAGCCAGTCACAGAAGGGCAAATCCTGCATGATTCTACTTATGTGAGATTCCTAAAGTCGTCAAACTCTTGGAAGCAGGAACTAGAATGGTAGTTGCCAGGGGCTAGAGGACAGGGGAAATGAGTTGCTAATCAACAATTATATTATAAAGTTTCAGTTAAACAAGATGAGTAAGTTCTAAGATCTACAATACAACATCTTGCCTAAAATTAGCAATACTGTACTGCACACTTAAAAAAATCTAGAGGACAATTTGTTCAATGTTCTTACCACAAACACACACAAACATACACACAAAGAAGAGACACAAGGAGGTGATGGATATCTTACTTACCTTGACTTGGATGGTGGTTCACAACTGTATACATATGTCCAAACTCACCAAATTGTGTATGTTAAATATATGCAGTTTTTTATGTATCAATTATACCTCAATAAAGCTGTTAATTAAAAAAGACGTGTTTAGAAGTCTTTAAGGGTAAAGTGTCACAATATCTGCTACTTACTTTCTAATAGGTCAGCAAAATGTACATTTCTGTAGAGATTTAAAGAAAAATATTCTAGATTGTTGAATCTAAGAGGAGGCTATAGAGCTATTTATTTTGCTATTCATTCAACATTTCAATATGTTTGAAATTTTGAAAATATTGAGAGAAAAATTTTTAATATTCTGCTGGAACTGGAATTCAAGGTTCATATTAATCAATAAACTGGTTAATTAATGAAAAAAATTAGTTGAACATCTACTATATTCCAGGTGCTATGCTAGGTAGTCAGGACATGGAATGAACAGAACAGGTGTAATCTCTATCCCCATAAAGCTTACAGGCAGGGAAGGGACCCATACATGATCAGGCAGCACAATACGAGTTGTGATGGGAAGATGGAGAACGCCAAGGAAATGCACAGGATGCTCTGGAAGAGGCAAAAAAAAACTTCCTTGAGGATGGAGGACAAAGAACTGAAAGATGATATTTTGAGTCAGCTAAGTAAAGAGAGAGAACAAGTATTACAGGTAAAACCAGCAGAGTGAAGACCTGGAGGTGAGATTTTGGGCCAGCAGCAGCAAATCAAAATGCCTACAGCAGCTGGACAAATGGCATAAATCAAAGAATACAGGAAGCAGCCCCATTTATAGGAGGCTATCCAGTATGGGGGGTGCTGCCACTCAACTCCGGCCAACAGGGAGCCATGTGGGAGGGAAAGCATCGGGACCCAGGGAGGTCGAGTGATCACCATAGTTGTAGACAAGTCCCTGGTTCGGGGTGCTTCATTCTTGCCTTTGAAGGTATAGCTCCTTCCTAAAGGGCAGGAGGGTGGCAGCCAAAATGACTTCAAGGCAAAAAAACAGCAGGGCTGGAGAAATAATTGTGACCATGGCCACTAGCCAGCATACATAGATCAATATTTGTACTCATGCAATCTAGAGCCTCCCTGCTGTGCATATTTTCCATTTTCTTTTAAATACAGTTGGAGAGCAAAGTGCGGGCACACAATGGTTCATATATAGAGCTGTAAAATCTTCGTATTCTGTTGGGTCGTTCTAGAGCTATTTGAGCAAAATGAAACAGCAAAATGATGAAACAGCTCACAGTTCTGTTTTGTTTTGCTTTGCTTTCTTGACTGTAGCCAGACTGATGCTGACTCTTATTGGAAATTTTAGGGAGGAAAACCCTAACTTTCTTTCTCCCCTAGTTTTGTCATAGGACAGAGAGCAGTAGAGAAAGAGAGGGGAATGGGATTTTAAAGAAAAAGAATACTTCAGAAAACCTTGAGATCAATATGGTGTTTACCCTTTTGGAAATAAGTCTATTAGACTAAATAGTGCTGGGTTACACTTTTTCTGAGGCTACCCTCTTTGGTAGGGGTTAATGTTAATAGATGAGAGGGTATTTGGCAGAGGAGGTGTCCAGGGATGTGTTTAAGATTTTTGTCTGGGAGTTGAGGGGCTTCTGCAAAATCCAAGACAGTCCCCTGTGCCCAGGGAGCATCCAGGACATCTATAAAGACCTGGGTGCCCACTTTACAATTAGAGCCCTTGAAGAAAATCCTCCTCCTTTCCTATCTTGAAACACATCTCTTGTCCTGGGGGGTTATTTTATTCTATTCTGGGGCCTGAGAAGAAACCTGACTGCTAATTCGCAGCTCTAGTCCTTTGAAGTGCTATTGATATTCCAAACTTGGTCAGCCTCCCGCATCATAATGGAATCTTCAACCCGCCCCCGGCCACACTACAAATAAACTTGCTCCAGCAAAAGCGTGAGCTGGCCCTCCTCACCAACGCCAGCCGACCTCTGAGAAAAGGGCTTGGGCAGCATAAGCTTTGCAAAGGAAAATAAAATCCTCAGCATGGCGCCTCAAACAAGAAAAACAGTGAGATATTTAAACCTGACCATTTCTTTTTAAAGACTTGGGTGTTCTTCAGAAAGGGAATTTCCCTCCCACCTCAGAAGAGTCCAAAGTGTTACTCATATTATTTACAGAGCTTTGAAGTGTGTCTCCAAGGTTTGAGTTCAGCTCTGAGGAATGTGAGGGTCAAATCATTTTCCCTTTCTGATGAAGGCAGGCTGTGAATTTAATACCACAATTTATTCACAACAAGGAAATACACTGAGGCACTCTTCACTCTGAATGCACAACAGTAGACGGCTGGGACGGTATCATACTCCAAAGAGTATGGTTTGGCCAACAGTGGTGACACGTTTAATGAGCTTTCTGGTTAATCCATTCCTGCCAGCCTCGGCACCTGAAAATGCAAGACCCTTTGCTTCTAATACCAGGAATCGACTCGATTTATTTAAACAATATTGCAGTCACATTTTCTAAAAGTAAAATAATTGAAGATATATTCCTATAGTATGTGTATATTTTATGAAAATGGGAGGTTAACTAATCCATCTGGGGCATCTGAATTTTCCTGGTAACCCTCCAGGTGAACTCCCTTTTTAAAAGTGGCCTTTCAAGCTTTATTATCTTAAAGATAACCCCCATTTATATAGCTGTTTTCTTTATGGAGCTTGAAGCACTTGGTTGACCTTGGAATGCTCTTCATGCATAGAAGGATGCTCTCCCTGGCGTCCAGAGATGGCGAGACAGTCACAGGACAAGGACCAAAGGGCTTGGCTGCAGGCTGTGCGTGCTGAGTGGGCATACAGAACTGTTCTCTCGGCTGGAATGACACAGGAATATTCTGGCCTACAGGACCCAGAAGTGTGCTGCCATATACTCGAAGAGGCTAGGCTACAAGGGGTCCAATGTTCTGGGTCAAGTTTGTGCTCTCCACTTACTGATTGGTCATCTTAAGAAAGCTTAAATTCATGTAACTTCTGCTTCTGCATCTGTAAAATGTGATTCATAATTCCTACCTCATATATTTGTTATGTAACACTTCACTGCCCTTATATGTTTGCATAGCTGTCTGCTCCTTTAGTTTACATGCAACTGAATTAGCATTCTGGGTTGAGTAAACATTGAATGGCTTAGCACTATGCTTATAGCTGTACTTGGATTATTTTAGTTAATTCTCACAAAACACATGGGCTAGGTATAATTATTAGCAGACACAGAAAACTGATACTTAAAACAGTTAAGCAGCTTGCCTGAGTTCACAAACTAAATCAGGGTTCAAGGCAAAGCACTCTGCCTCTCCAGCTTCTGTTCTTAACTAGGGTATCACTTCCTAGCCTCAGTCATCTCAGATCCCAACATATACAGTAGACATGCAAATCAATGATTGTGGTGTAATGTACTCAGGAGATGGTGAGATGTATTTTCTGGTGACTTTATGTTTTGTTGTAGTCATTTCAAGTAAGGCTAGCTCACCTGGGATGCTCATACTAGACCACATAAAAAATCATCAACACTGTCACAGTGAAATCCCTTCACATCCTTCTCTCTGGCTGGCATACCTCCTCCCCCTCACTCACATCTTGCCTCATTTCTTAGCTGCCCTTATTTGGTGTTATTCCTTGACTCCAGCCTTCTACCTACTTGATCACCCAGTTTTGAACTTGTTACACAGGAGGGTCCAAGACACCTGTGGACTTTAAACTGGAATATGTACCCTTCCAGAAATACAAGAGAACCTGTCTAAAGGGAGGTTTTTAAGGAGTCAGTTCTCAGATCCTCAACTTTAATACACACTCTTTTCTAAAACTAATTTTGCTTAAGAGAAAGCTTATTGAAAAAGAACAAGCTCTTATTTCACCTCCTCTTTCATTTCTCCTTCTTCCAAAAAAGATATGCTCTTCTCTCTTTTCTAATCTTACAGAAGGTGCAGCATCCCAGGACATAAAGAGGCACTGGACAATATTTGTGTTCATCAGTTCCAATTTTTCTTCTTTCAGCCACATTGAAGGAGGACCTAATTGAATTGTCAGCTGATCATAAAAAATATAACAAAATTTCAGACAACTGAGAAATGTTTCTGTAACAAAACTTCCTCCTGCCTCATCTCATTCACTGAACAATTATTTCAGTGAACTAGGAAAAGAAATTATTCTGAACCCTGCCTCATTCTGCAATACTGAGATATCTGCAGTTTAGTTAAACTAAATTTAATTGAACTAATTAAAAATACATAGTGCTAGCCATCTTATAAATGCATTTTCAATAAAAGTTAGTGTTTTAAAATTATTAAAATGTGTGATATATTGTTTTTAACCAGTTGTGTCTTATTAATAATCATATGTCAGTCAATGATATTTTAACACAACTTGATGGCTAGAGGAAAAAAATTCAATTAAAATGTCAATGTATATACATATTTTGTAGCAGAGAATTATGATACATCAATCTATAAGACTTTCAAGCATAAAATATATTACATAAAGATGAAATTCTCTGAGGGCAATGGAACAGAAATATGAGTTCAAAAGAAAAATAAATGATGTAAATGTCTATTAAAGGAGAATTTGTTTTTTATATGTTTATTTCTTGGTTTTTGTTTTAAAGGTGAGGTATATTTTTAAATAGGTGATGGATATCAAATTGATACTTAGATTCCCTTGGATGCATTTTAAAGGGTGATGTAACAATTTTAAATAAAAGTTCAATATTTACAATATAATGGAAAGACATCCTTTCAACTATTCTATTTCCACTTAAAATGTACAAGGGGATATGAAATTTTTCAAAATTCTCTTACTGGGTACATGTGAGCAAGTTTTGAAGACATCTTTATATACATATAAAAGAGAGAAAAAAGCAATACTCGTATCCCTCATCTGGCAAGCATACAGTAGGTGCTTAATAACTATGTTACATAGATGAATGCTGAAGTACTTTGTAAATTAAAAATCACTGTGCAAATGTTAGAGTTGGTGATGCAGCATCACCATGTCAGTCAGCACAAGGAGTCATGCAGATTTGGTTCAGGATGAAATACTAGCACCAGCTCTAGCCCTGTGCATGGTGTGCATTATTTTCACAACATCCTGACAATCTTTCAAAAATCACCTGACTTTGACTCCGAAGTGTGTTGTTAGTAGATAAACTTAACATTAAACTATTTTCCCAGACAAGTACTTTCACACTAGTGGGAACTAGTGGGCATGCAAATCCCTTTAGAGTGGAATCTGGCAACAGCTACCCAAAATATAAACACATTTATCCTTTAACTCAGCAATTGTACATCTGTGACTTTCTCTATGGCCACATGTGGACTCGTACAAAGTAATCTATTTTTTGAAATATTGGCAAAAGATTGACAACTACCCAAGTGGAATTGGTTAAATTATGGCATGTCTGTGCCATGGCATATTATATATCTGTAAAAAAAAAAAGTCTATAGACAGAGAGATAACTGGATATATTGTTAAATGGGAAATAAAATCAAGGTGCATAACAGCATTTATGGTGTTCAATCCTCTGTGTAAGAAAGGCAAGGGAATAAAAATACACATATTTGTACCAGCTTGGATTGGCATAAGGAAACACTTATGGATCCAAAAATAGAATTAAGGGGAAGTAGGTGGACAGGGATAAGATGGGGTTGCGATTTTTCAACATATGCCTTTTAAACCATTTTGATTTTTCAACCATGTATTACAATTGATTCCAAAAAAAACAACGAATAAAGTTTTTACCAACCACAGGCCAATCTATTAAAACCTGATATATTTTAATTAGTTGACCTTAATTTCTGAATCAAGACCCAATCTTGAAACCCCTTGGACAATGTTTTCTTTGTATGATTATAGATGCATATTTTATTGATTTTGCTGCAGGAACAGTAATTGCTAAAGTGGAACTCCATGAAATGCATGCATATACCCACAGCAGCTTAATTTATTTAATGGTTTTAAGCAAATTACAAAAAGTAACTTAGGGATTTTTTGGCTAGCTCCCTGTATTTCTCCTTTCTCATTCCAAGAGTCAATTGAGACTGGTACGTTTCATTGAGCATACTTGAATGTAGAACAGAACTATTTTAATGGCACATTTAGTGCCCATTTGTAATAATGTTTTCAGTCATTAAAATGTACACTAGGGAGAACTATGACAGCTGCACTAGCTAATCACAGTCAGGGAGAAACTGGGATGAAGAGAAGGAGGTCTGGTTCCCTCACACCCTATTCCAATTTTTCACCAGCATTTTGACCTCAGTGAGACCTCTGTTCCCTTGATCCCTCCACTCTCTGCTGGTCCATCAGCCCCCCTCTGGCATCATTTCCTTTCCTGTTGAGCCAGGACAACATGGTGCATCATTCCAACCTCTTTCTTGTCAGCACCTTCAAATTCCTCGACCCTCTGCCTGCAGCCACATACCCCTGCCAACCTACAACTACAGATTCCTCCAGTAATCCATTTTTGCTACACTTACACCAAGACTGCCAAGCACAGCTGGGGAGAATCACACAACTCTACAGACTGGTGTCACGGCAGATTTATGTTTTCTGATCTCAGTTGAATTCTCAACACCATTTCTCAACCTGTCCTGGGTCAGCTCCCATTCACATTCCCTTCAAGGGCCCATTCCCCTCATGCTGATGATCTTACCTCACATCCTGAAAGAAATGAGGCTGTCAGTGTCAGTGTGTGGCCCTCCTCTTGTTGGACCAGAAATGGAGATGGGCTCTCTGGCCAGCAGACCACAGGGCTAAGGTGGAGTAGAGGGAGAGAGGCCCCCTCCCTGCAGGACCAATACCTTTCCTGCGGACCATACTCATGACCAACCAAGAACTGATGCCTGAAATGCCTTCTCCTTTCACTCCCCTCTTTTTCACCTCCTACTCACTCCCTAATTAGGCAATGCTCTTTCTACTTCCCGTTCCTCACCACAATTATAATTCCTGAGATCTCTTATGACATGAAAGCTCCTAATCAAATCTAAGCTCTCTACTTAATCCTTACCTGTGTTGAATTCCTCATATAATTCAACCATGTAAACCACACTCTCTCTCATTACCTCTGGTCCAAGCTATGAACAGCAGCTGGAGTCCTTCCCAAACAACTAATCTGACTATATCTTTTCCTTACTAATTTTTTTTAAAGGTTCACCATAATCCAAACTCCTCATGTTTCTAGCCACTAGAAAGGTAGTTAGTACCTTTCCAACTTCATTTCTCATTATCCCTTCATAATAATAATAATATCTAACATTTTGATCATTTACATGTAAGGCACTATTCTAAGCTCCTTAAGTTGACTATCTCATTGTAACCTCTTCTGCACCTATAATGTATACACAATTAATTTTCTACCTTTTCAGATAAAGCACAGAAAGACTAAGTAACTTCCCAGGTTCATGCAGCTCCACACTGGCACAGGTCGGAGGCAGACTCAGCTACTGACCCTTGAAGCCATGCTCTACATACCATGAGTACTGCCTCTTGCACCGTCTGCTTCAGTCAAAATAAATCACTAGATCCACCTTGTACCTGCTAAGTTCCTTAACTTTTCCTTGACTTTGGTCCTGCTTTTCCATGGGGACACTGGAGGTTCTAATCAAACTTTCCTCCTCCCACTATTCTGTTGGCTGCACTCCAGTTTAACTCTCAGTACACAAATAGACTTCACTTCTCCTAGGAAGCCTTCCCTGGCCTTCCCAAATTATGACTGCTCCTCAACTGGATGCCATAACTATTTCATATATAAATGTATTTCAACACTTAGTTCACTACATTCTGAATATACGTGTGTCTACCCAGCAGCCTGTGAGCTATGGGAATAAAGACCTTTTCTTATTCATCACTGAATACACAGAATTTAGCACAGTGTCTGTACATGATAAGTACTCAACATTAAATGAATGAATGGATGAATGATGCTCAATAACTGATGATGATAATCAAGCTGCACACAGAGATCGCACCTTTTACACCAATAGATCTCAGTGTGGAACTACCTTAAGTTCCAATGAGTGAAAAAAAAAATTTCAGCCAGTTCAGTTTGCAAATATTTGTTGAATGTCTGCTACAATAATCTTTTGTTCCAGTTTAGAAGGTAGAGACCAGGAAATGCAAGGGCAGCTCAGAAAAGATTCATGACAATACTAAGTATACAACAAAAATGGGAGTAATATGAAATGATTAACAAATGAATAAAAACCTTCCCTAAATTGTTGTCAGGGCTTTTCCCCATGTACCCAATATGGTGAGCCATTATCTGCTCGGCATGGCCTCTGTTAGTGCAGTGTGCTGCAGCAGCCTGCATTACAGAACAAAAGGCAAAGGCCAGTAACCACGGCTTGAGGACTTTACCATTTACAACAACCCTTTTGTGTAGCATGTTTCAGCTTTGCATTTACTTTCACATATAATATCTTCTCACAGATAATGTGATTTCTAGAATTTTTAAGTTAAAATGAAACTTTGAAAGATTAATCCAAGCTTCTTTAAATTGCAAAACAATGGGGGTGAGGTCCAAAGACTTCGATGATTTCCTTGAGCCTCATTGCCCTTCAGATTATTGAGAAATACCCTCATGTTACAGATGAGAAAATTAAGGCACCAAGAATTTAAGTGATTTACTCCATTATCACCTAGCTAGTTGGTGGCAAAGTCAGTGGCAAAATCTTAGTTTTCTGACTCCAGTATATCGGCTCAGCCAAAACTCAGAGAAAATAAATGTTATAGATCCATAAGGCAGTGATATTCAGTCACCAGAGCGAGGGCCTGACTAATTAAAAAACACTTTTACTCATTCTCTCAACTGTAAAGTAAAAAACAGAGTCTGTGTGTCTACATGTAATATGTTTTAAATGTATGAATATCATACAATGTACATTTTCTAAAAATGAAGTGTGATGGCATTTTTTTTGTAATGGAACATCGGCGCTAATGTACTATTCTATTTCATAAACCAAAGACGGACTTTTTTAAAGTACCAGCATGATATGCTAATTTCAACTGAATGGGCAATCAGAAATTAAATTAATGAAGGACCAGGAACTCATCTTGGGAAAAACCAACCAACCAACTACACCTTAGAAGAAATGATCCTGTGTGAAGGTAGATGTGTATGTATATGGACACAAAATACCTATACTAAAGTAACTGTGTTAGCATGTTTCATGCCACAGACTCATAGTGCAGAATTATACCTTCATCTCTAGAAATGAAGTGCAGACTACTCATTTTACAGATCATTTTAAAGCAGTAATAAGCACTATTATTTATCAAGTGCTTACTTTGTTCTCATTATGCACATATTATTCTTAAGCTTATGCTACAACCATTTTAAATGACTTGTACTATCTTAAATAAACTATATTCTAGTTACAAATAAAGACAGATGCAAACATATCCATTAGATTATTGTTTGGGGCAGCAAAGTGTTAAAGGAAACCTAAGTGTCCATTGCTTGGGTAATGTGAAAGTAAAGCAAAGTAAATGCACATAGTGGATACTGCCAGCAGACAGAGGTCAGATAACATGAACAGAACAACATGAACAGACCTGAAAAAATTCATCTTTGGTGAAAATGCAAGAAATAAATTGTGATTTATAGCCCTTTAGAACTAAAACAAATTAATAAACAAATACCCACAAAACAATACCATATATTTTAAAAATATATACAGGTAATTAAAACTATTTAAAAGTGGTTGGTTAAATATGCAGAGTGAGTCGGAATTTTATCAGACATACAGAGAAGACATAATACCCATTCTCCTTAAAGTTTTCCAAAAAATAGAAGAGGAGGGAATACTCCCAAACTCATTCTATGAAGCCAACATCACTCTAATACCAAAACCAGGCAAAGACCCCACCAAAAAAGAAAACTACAGACCAATATCCCTCATGAACGTAGATGCAAAAATACTCAACAAAATATTAGCAAACCGAATTCAAAATACATCAAGAGGATCATACACCATGACCAAGTGGAATTCATCCCAGGGATGCAAGGATGGTACAACATTCGAAAATCCATCAACATCATCCACCACATCAACAAAAAGAAGGACAAAAACCACATGATCATCTCCATAGATGCTGAAAAAACATTTGACAAAATTCAACATCCATTCATGATAAAAACTTTCAACAAAATGGGCATAGAGGGAAATTACCTCAACATAATAAAGGCCATATATGATAAACCCACAGCTAACATCATACTGAACAGCGAGAGGCTGAAACCTTTTCCTCTGAGATCAGGAACAATATGGATGCCCACTCTCCCCACTGTTATTCAATGTGGTACTGGAGGTCCTAGCCACGGCAATCAGACAAAACAAAGAAATACAAGGAATCCAGATTGGTAAAGAAGTCAAACTGTCACTATTTGCAGATAACATGATATTGTACATAAAAAACCCTAAAGACTCCACTGCAAAACTACTAGAACTAATATCAGAATTCAGCAAAGTTGCAGGATACAAAATTAACACACAGAAATCTGTAGCTTTCCTATACACTAACAATGAACTAATAGAAAGAGAAATCAGGAAGACAATTCCATTCACAAGTGGATCAAAAAGAATAAAATACCTAGGAATAAACCTAACCAAGGAAGTGAAAGACCTATAACCTGAAAACTACAAGACACTCTTAAGAGAAATTAAAGAGGTCACTAACAAATGGAAACTCATCCCATGCTCATGGCTAGGAAGAATTAATATCGTCAAAATGGCCATCCTGCCCAAAGCAATATACAGATTCGATGCAATCCTGATCAAATTAACAACAGCATTCTTCAATGAACTGGAACAAATAGTTCAAAAATTCATATGGAACCACCAAAGACCCCGAATAGCCAAAGCAATCCTGAGAAGGAAGAATAAAGTGGGGGGGAACTCACTCCCCAACTTTAAGCTCTACTACAAAGCCATAGTAATCAAGACAATTTGGTACTGGCACAAGAACAGAGCCACAGACCAGTGGAACAGAATAGAGACTCCAGACATTAACCCAAACATATATGACCAATTAATATGTGATAAAGGAGCCATGGACATACAATGGGGGAAATGACAGTTTCTTCAGCAGATGGTGCTGGCAAAACTGGACAGCTACATGTAAGAGAATGAAACTGGATCACTGTCTAACCCCATACACAAAAGTAAATTTGAAATGGATCAAAGACCTGAATATAAGTCATGAAACCATAAAACTCCTAGAAAAAAACATAAGCAAAAATCTCTTGAACATAAACATGAGTGACTTCTTCATGAACATATCTCCCTGGGCAAGCGAAACAAAGGCAAAAATGAAGAAGTGGGACTATATCAAGCTAAAAAGCTTCTGTACAGCAAAGGACACCATCAATAGAACAAAAAGGTATCTTACAGTATGGGAGAATATATTCATAAATGACAGATCTGATAAAGGATTGACATCCAAAATATATAAAGAACTCACACACCTCAACAAACAAAAAGCAAATAATCCAATTAAAAAATGGGCACAGGAGCTGAATAGACAGTTCTCTAAAGAAGAAATCCAGATGGCCAACAGGCACATGAAAAGATACTCCACATCGCTTGTCATCGGAGAAATGCAAATTAAAACCACAATGAGATATCACCTCACACCAGTAAGGATTGCCATCATCGAAAAGACAGACAACAACTGTTGGCAAGCTGGTGGAGAAAGGTTCCCCTACACTGCTGGTGGGAATGTAAATTAGTTCAACCATTGTGGAAAGCAATATGGAGGTTCCTCAGAATGCTCAAAATAGAAATACCATTTGACCCAGGAATTCCACTTCTAGGAATTTACCCCAAGAATGCAGCACTCCAGTTTGAAAAAGACAGATGCACCCCTATGTTTATCGCTGCACTATTTACAATAGCCAAGATATGGAAGCAACCTAAATGT
Organism: Manis javanica; assembly: GCF_040802235.1. NCBI lineage: Eukaryota > Metazoa > Chordata > Mammalia > Pholidota > Manidae > Manis > Manis javanica. Next base: position 105,714,895 of record NC_133160.1, read on the forward strand.
CCATCAGTAGATGAATGGATAAAGAAGATGTGGTACATATGCACAATGGAATATTACTCAGCATAAGAAAAAAACAGATCCTACCATTCACAACAACATGGATGGAGCTAGAGGGTATTATGCTCAGTGAAATAAGCCAGGCGGAGAAAGACAAGTATCAAATGATTTCACGCATATGTGGAGTATAAGAACAAAGGAAAACTGAAGAAACAAAACAACAGCAGAATCACAGAACCCAAGAATGGACTAATAGTTACCAAAGGGAAAGGGACTGGGGAGGATGGGAGGGAAGGGAGGAATAAGGGCAGGGAAAAAGAAAGAGGGCATTACGATTAGCATGTATAGTGCATGGGGGGCACGGGGAGGGCTGTGCAACACAGAGAAGATGAGTAGTGATTTTACAGCATCTTACTACCCAGATGGACAGTGACTGTGAAGGGGTATGTGGGGAGGACTTGGTGAAGGGGGGAGCCTAGTAAGCATAATGTTCTTCATGTAATTATAGATTAATGATACCAAAATATATATATATATATATACAGAGTGAGTACTGATAGAGCAAGGAAGAAGAATTGGAGAAAGGATCGTCAATCAAAAGGGAAATTATGAAAAAAATGAGGGAGGCTTGATTGGACACATGGTCACAGTGGGCAACAAAATGAGGAGTCTGATCACTTAATTCTGGGCACCTAAAGTCCTTAAAAAGAAGAGGAGATAAAGGAGAGACTATAAATATGAAGTGTCTCAGTTTTCCCCAAATTCTGTTATATTTTGGGATGATTTCCTGGTATATAATGATAAGACAGATTTAAGTCCACATGTTTTGAAGCTAGTTTCAGTTCTAGTTTTTCTGATCACACCTTACATAATACATCACTCTTACCATCACACAGAGAATACTATGGCTTTTAAAGGAAATCAAAAACTTCTACAAGCCACTGCAAAAGTCAGAGACTAAAAACTAGAAATGCAACCACCACTGCCTGCAAACCAGGAAGCCCTGTGACTATGAACCACACCCTGGGAGGTTGCCCTCCCATAGTGGAAGGGGCAAGGGCAATGTCCAGGGTCTTTGATAATGGAACTAATGCTACTCATAAGGACTCCACCCTCATGGCCTAATCACCTCCTAAAGCCCCATCTCCTAATACGTCCACACAGGGGTGGGAATTTCAACATATGAATTTGGGAGAGACTGAAAGATTCCATCCTTAACAGGGTTACTGCCCTAACTGTTGGCCCTATAATCACAAAAAGTCAAGCATGATCCATGGCAGCCAAAAGGGTATTACATCCAGTTTCTTGACACCTATAAATACAGAGAGCGAACCCTGACATGTCTGGTCCCACTGCCACAGCACAGAGCAAATGCCTACACTACTGGGTTTTCCAGCAAAAATAGCAGGAGCAGAAGCAGCTTTGGCTTCAGCCTTCTTTAACCTTCTGAATGGCAGATAGGTGCTTAGCAGCAGCTAAATCACATACCCAACCTGAGCTTCAGGGCATTACTAGGATATGCACAGATATTCCAGCTTTAGTAGACGGAATGCTTCAAAGGAGTTGAATTAAAAGGAATGGAATTGCTTAAAAGGAATGGAATTGAAAGAAGAAATCTACAGTATCTGCCACGATGATTAACATGATAAATGTCCTGATAAAATTACTGTGTCAAATTTTAATAAAAATAAAAGAGACTATTTTGAGCTTCTAGGGTAATCAAGTCACTTAAAAGGAGAAAAGCAGATTTTTTCCAAAGATTGCCCAAAAATAACATTAACAATAGCAACATTAAAAGCTAAAAAGATGAAGAAGCAATGCCTTTAAATACCTTGAGAAAAGATAATCTGACCCAAATATTTTATTCACAGCCTAATTTTGGTTCAAGTAAAAGGGAATGGGTGAATATTTTTAACATGCAAGAACTCAAAAAGTATAGTTCCCATGAGTCCTTCTTGAAGAAATTTGAAGAGAAGGAACTTCAGCTGATCAAAAGATGAATGGCGAATTAATAGCTAAAAGATGGCAAATAAAAATTGCATCCACTTGGCTGTAGATCAAGAATAAAACAAATGCAAGAATTATGATTTTTGGATGTAAGGTAAATATTTTAAACTTTGACAACATAGAAAATACATAATTAGTACAAATTGTAAAGTGAAGAAGAGAAGATGGAAGTGGCACAAGTATACTAATTTCCTAATTTTTTAACAGCCAAAGATCAAAAGATAAAAGTTTAAGCTGACAAATCAACTAATCTTGTTAAAAGCATATTTAAAAGTATAAAGGAGAAACTGTTAAAATAATATAATTAAATATAACCAGATGTTAAAGGGAGGGAGAAGAGGAGGTAGTAAGTGAAAATGTACTAACTTTGTAATTGCTCACAGTAAGGAGTCAATAAATGTATCAAAGGAGAAAACTAACTGTAAACTAGTTATAAAAGTCAACATCAGAACAATCACCACCAAAAATAAATAAATAAATAAATAAAATTTCCAAAGAATATTTAGCATTATTAGTTAATGATGCAAAAAGTGAAAAAATAATTTTAAGACATTTATGTAACTGTTTGCAAAACACACATCCAAAACATGCAGAAAGGTAAAAGTTAAAAGATGGAAAAGGGTACATCAGACAAATACTACCCAAAAAAACACTGATACTGAAATGCAAGAGAACTAAGAACTGGACAACAGTACAAGTATGGAGAGAAAGTTATCGACCGAATGCATTTTAAGCACCTGTACTTACACTATCTATGTCCTTAGGCTTGGAGTATATCTAATTAGGGCATCAAGTGAGGAACTTATTATCAGATGTAGAGGGGGAAAAAGTTAAACTGATAGAGAGTGAGGAACTTCTAAACTACTAGAAGGGAAAGAAAGGAATGAAGAAGGATAAATTAAAAAATAAATTAAACCCTGTAGCAATGATGAAAGTTTTTATCACCTATGCTGCGGTCCCTGCTTAGCAACAGTTGTGCTTCCCATGGTTTCAGTTACTCATGGTCAATCACAGTCAAAAAGCAGATGATCCTCCTGATTTATCATCAGGTCAATGGTAGCCTAACCTGTATCACAATGCCTACGTCATTCATCTCACTTCTTCTCAGCACATAGTCATTTCATTCATCATCTCACATCATACAAGAAGAGGGGTGAGTAAGATACAATAGGATATTTTGAGAGAGAGACACAGAGATCACATCCACATAACTTTTATTACAGTTATAATATGGTTATAATTCTTCTATTTTATTATTAATTATTGTTGATCTTTTACTGTGCCTAATAGAGAAATTAAACTTTACCCTAGGTATGTATGTTTAAGAAAAAACATATAGAGTTTGGTACTACGCACAGTTTCAGGCATCCACTGGTGGTCCTAGAAAGCATTTCCCAAGGATAAAGGGGAAATATTATATATAGACAACTTAATTACCTTGCCTGAGCTCTGATAACCTTCTTAGTGCCTTTCCAACTCTCTTCAACTAGGCTTGATAGGCATCATGCCTTTTCCCAACTAATAGACTTTGGGCCAAAATGGATGGGAGACAGATTTACTCTAGGATTAATTACAAGGAGAAAAGAATAACTATAATAAAGAAGCCTGGCAGGCAGTACCTTAGTCAAGTGAGCACCATCAGCAGTAATGGGACAAATCGAAATGACATGCCACCTAATCGGATGCAATGAGAAGAACACAGCATTGTTTCTTGGTATTCCTGCCAAAGATGCATAACTTGAATCTATCATGAGGAAGCATCCGACAAATCCAAACTGAGGGACATCTTATTATCTTCAAAAGTGCCCAAGTCATGAAAGTCGAGGAAAGACCGAGAAACTGCTACAAAGTGAATAAGACAGAAGCCCAAGGCAGTTGAAGAAAACATGTGGTTCCAAACTAAATCCTGTTCATCTGAAGGACAATTCTGGGGCATCTGGTAAAATTTTAATGTTATCTGGGCATTAGATGGTATTAATGTATCAACGTTCATTTCCTGATTTTTGATGATTGTATCATGATTATGTAGAATTTCATTGTTTATAGTAAATACACACAAAATTATAAAGGGAATTAGGGCATCAGGTGAGGAATTTATTATCAAATGTAGAGGGGAGAAAAAGTTAAACTCATGGAGAGTGAGGAACTTCTAAACTAGAAGGGAAAGAAAGGAATGAAGAAGGATAAATTAAAAAATAAATTAAACCCTGTGGCAAAAATAAAGATTGTTGGACTACATTTAAAGAAAAAATATCCAGCTATATGCTATTTAACAGAGATATACTCCAAGCCCAAGGACATAGATAGTATAAATTGACAGCAAAATTTTACAAAAGGACATGCTAAGCAAATACTAAACAAAGAAAAGATTCTCTTATTATATTGCAAAAAGGTTAGAAACCAATAATAAAAAATGCAACCAGAAAAAAATTGTATACTTGGAAAATCTAAAAAACTAAATCCAAATAATTTTTGGTCAAAAAAAAGTTAATAATAGTAACTAATATTTATTGAGTGTTTGGTGCAGTATAAGGGAGTGGTTAAGAACACTGATCCTGGAGCCAGATAAGCTGGGTTTCAGTCTTGGGCCTACCACTAACTGTAACCTTGAACAAATCACTTAACCTCTCCATGCCTCAGTTTCCACATCTGAAAATGAGGACGACCGAGCTAGTTCATAATTTGTTTGTAAGGATTAAACAAGTTAACATTTATTAATTGCTAGAATATACCTGGCACCCCTTAGCATTTGACAGGGAAGAGAAGGCCTCTCTGAGAAGATAGCATCTGAACACAGACACTAAAACACCAGGAGCTATGCAGATAACTGATTTCTGTAAATGGAAATTCTTCACTGCATTATTGCAAAAATAGTAGGAATAAAATTCTAACAACAAATACCTTATTGTCATGGCATATTCTAAAGTTGTACCACCAACTAGCCTTTAAAAATCATGCTTTTCAAGAATATTTAATAATGTGGTACTATAATACATTGTAAAGTTAAGTGTAACAAGTGGAAATTCAAATCTGTATGTAGTTTAGCTTCTGGTATTATTTACTATAATATACATAGGAAAAGGAACTAGGAGGAAATGCAAGAAAATATTCACACTGATTAATTGTAAGTGGCAATATTATAGGAGTTGTTTATTTTCTTTGTTATATTTTCTGAATTTTCTAGAAACAGAAAAAAACTTTAATGTTGGTACCTAAATGCAATCAAGAATAAGAAAAACCATGAATATAATGTTAATAATTTATTGACTCTTACAATGTTCTAGGAATATCATACATTATCTTAATTGTTGTTTCATAGATCAGAGAATTGAGGCCAAAAAGATTAAATAACCCATCCAAAGTCATTCATCTGGCTGAGTTGCCAAAGTCAGATTCAAACCATATCTGTCTGATATCAAAACCTGTGAGGTCACTACAGAGGTAATTTTTTGTCTTTATAGTATATATTTCTATTCTTAATCATATTTATAAACTAATACCTGCTTCTTAGGATGAGTCAACTAATACTAAGAGAGATAGTCAAGCAGAGTTGTTTTTAGAGTAAAAATTAGAAAAAAACTAAAATCCAGTAAAAATGATATGTAAATTCCTTCATGCCTACTTGCTAAAATATTGAACAAGCATTAAAAACAGTATTTAAAATAACTATATGACCATTAGGGAAAATGTTTATGGAATATAAAGGAAATTAAAGGCAATATAAAAGTATTCAACATCACAGAATTAAATTTCAACAATGCAAAAATATAAACTATGAATTAAAAAAAAGAAGAGAAATAGTTGTATTTCATCAGTAAGATAAAGAAGAATATCTTTTTGTTGTATATTTTTCACATTTTTTGAAATGAGTATTTACAGAATATTGGCAAAAAGCATAGTCTCTAAACCACCTGGATTTGAATCCTAGCTCTACCACCTATCTGTTGCATGACCTCAGGCAACTTTCTTCTCTGACTCAAATGTCTCACTCTATGAAATGGCAATAATAATAGAACCAATATCATAGGAGTAAATGAACTAATATAAATAAGCCAGTATCTGGCACATAGCGAGCTCTACATGACCTTCAGATATTATTATTCCTTCTATAATGGCAAAACAAAGTTGTTTATGAAGAAAAAAGCATGACTATACTGAAACATAACTCAAAATTTCCTTTTGTGTCTCCCTGTTTTATGGGCAGAAAAATAGCTGAGATATGGATGAAGTTTTTGCCTCTTCAGACTCTTTCCTTACAATATAGATACTTTAAACTATTTTGTTATTTTTCTTAACTCAAAATCAGCTATTCATCACATTATATTGATAATTGCCTCTTTAGTTGGAAATCCAGTTTTAGTTAGGGACAGGATTAGCACCTAATAGGGCTGGTTTCAATGAGTAATTAACATAGATAATAGATAACGTTCACATAAGTCATAATGAGAATCATGCACCCTCTGTGTCTATAGTAGACATGAGTTTCCACCTGCCTAGCATCAACCACTACGTCTCCAATCTCAGTGTTTGCTCCCAGCTCCCTTCTCAACTCCTGGTCAAGGATGACAACATTTCCAAGTCTAATAAGATGAGATTCCATCCAGGATTTTTGCAGAAATTAGCAGTAGAACTTTGTTCACTCTAATACAGTCCCACTGTTAGGGTGGAAGTCTAGATCTGCTTTCCTAGCACTTTTGACACTATGCTAGGAAAACCTGCCTGAGAATGGTGTCTACATAAAGAGGCCAGAGCCAAAGATGAAAACAGTATCTCTGCAGCATCACTGAACACCTGGATGCTTCTGTGGCAGAAGGCAAATATACCTGCTAATGTCCAAGTCACATAAGACAATGAATTCCCTTTAATGCTTTAACAGAGTGAGTTTGCCACTAGTGACCAAAAAGTCCCTACTAATTCACAAGTGATTTCTCATTTAATACTCAAATAACACTAACAAAATAAATACTATTATCCCACTTACACATTAAGGAATTAAAACTTAGAAAGGTCATATATAAGAACTGGAAACCAAGAACTGGTAGAACCAAGATTTGAGCCCCACAGGTCTGGGCAGCCCAGTCTCACTGCACAGTCCTGTCCTCCCTTTGTGCTCTCACTCTGCTCTGTACATTCTTGCATCAGCGTATCTGTGCACTTTGGTTAGTTTTCCTGTCTCTTCCCATCAGTCTGGCAGCCCATCCTCTTATTGTCAATGGGACAAATACTGAAATTAAATGTTTGTCAAATATACTGACCTCTGCTCAACTGACTTCAGTTGGGGATTTTTACTTTCATCAGAAGAAATCATTTATTTGTTCATAGACCACAGACTCAAGGGCAAACTAACTGGTTTTCTCCTGGACTTTTCAAGGCACACGTTACTGATGGTGTTGACCTATGAGCTCACTCAAAGTCACTTAGAACAGAGAAGAGCTTATAAAATCTTTGAGGGCCTAAGATGAGTTTGGAACCCTAGCAGTTCCAAATGTAACCTACCATTCTAGTCACACAGAATATACTTTGTGTCACAAGTTAGTTTCCCACCAATGAATCCTATGTTTTATGGAAATATGGCCATTTATACACAATTGGCAGAAGTAATTAGTTATGTTAGGATGAGGTATTTCTGGAGTATGGTGGGCTGTTAATCCAATATACTGGTGTTCTCATAAAAAGAGAAAACAGAGCCACACAAGCAGAATGCTACATGGAGACAGAGGCAGAGTCTGGAGGGAAACACCTACAAGCCAAGGCATGTCATGGATTGTGTCAATATGAGAAGCTAAGACACAGGAATGAAAGAGATTCTCCCTCTAGAGCCTTCAGATAGAGTGTGGCTTTGCCAACACCTTAATTTCAGACTTGCAGTCTTTAGAACTGTGAGAAAATTAATTCTGTTGTTTTAAACCACCCGGTTTGTGATATTTTGTTACAGCAGCTCTAGAAAATGAATATTGTACCCTTGGGTAATAAATACTAATATCTAATTCACAGGGTCATTAAGGGAATTAAATGACAGAAAGCATACAAAGAGTTTGGCAGTGCCAAGACATAATAAATATTCAAGGAATGGTAGCTATTATTAGTAAAAGGTGTTGATAATGTTATTCTTTAAAATAATAATAGGAATCACATGTAACTGTATCAGAAAGAAACATTATGCTTCCCGCCCAATCTTTTAGCTTAAGATGTCAAAACACCTGGCACCTCCCTACTCAAGAACCTCTCCCAATAACGGTAAAGGAAACCACACCAAGGATACAGAAGTTTTTGTCTGGCCATTAAAATTAGTCTGACTGACACCACTTACATTTCTTTGTCTGGAACTGGAAGAGGGACCTGGTCAATAGACATCCCTTGCACACCCCCAAAAAAACCATCAATCTTGGCCTAGGTGACTGTCACATTGAGCATTGTCAGGCAGCTTTTTCAACCTTGGAGGTTTGGGCAACCTGCCAGTAATGAAGATGTATTAATGCTTAATGCAGCTTAATGTAATAGGTGTCATGTTCATAATTTACAGAAGCTCTTTCTAAAGCATTAAATTCATTTATACTCCTTAAAAGCTACTCAATCCTGGGGGCTAAGTTAGTTCGGTAGGGTGTCTTTTTTAGGATCAAATGATATATAAATTGTTAACATATCCAAACTCATCCATTAGTGCATGTGAAGGCAATAAATGTGCCAAAGTAGCAATAACATGATCGAGGAAAGTCACTGTGGTCATTAGGGCTGAAAGGGTTTCATTTATGGCCCTGGGAAAGAGAAAGAAGGCTGTAAAATAGACCCAGGAGCTCCCACTGACCAGAAACCCTGACATATTATGCTCAAATAAAATTAAAAACAAAATGGACTTTGTAGGTGTTCAGAAGTGGCAATGGATTTTGCCTTCTGTTCTACAGCGAGTTGTCCCTCTTGCTTCCATCCACCATTTTGAGAAAAGAAAATGGAATGGACTGATGAGGACTTCACACCCCAACTGTCTGTTTGTAGAATATTGATTGGCTTCTTGGTAAATAACTCTAAGCAAAACAGGGGAGCATGACTAATGAGAGCCCTTGCTTGTTGGACAAATCTGGGAGGTCAAAAATTGATGGAATTATAAATCACAGCACTGTTTCCAAAGTAGCCCGGGTTCAACACAGGGATGCAAAGAAGCTATAACTTTGTATATCACATTAAGGCAACCACTATCTCTTACCCCATTATGATCTGCAGACATCCACCGTTACTCATGTCCCTGTGAGTCAAGTTCCCTCCCCCCAGCAAAATTCTGCAGAGTTCCAAGCAGTACTGCAAAAAGAGTAGTGGGAAAGCAGATTCAAGAGATCTTAAAGTTATTCTAGCTAAGTTAGTGCCTCTCAGTCCTTGGTATAAGTAGAATCACCTGCAAGTTTTTATAAAAAAGCAATGTATTGACCATACCCCAGGCAATTAATCCTCTAGGGGTTGAGCTTGGCTATCAGTATTTTTAAAGTGCTCCAGGGAATTCTCTTGTGCAGCCAGGATTAAGTACCATTAATTTATTTCATATTTAGGAGCAGCTACAGAAGCTCTAAGTAAAGACAGTGTAACACAAGTAGTCATTTCTTCATACTTAGAATTCCCCATGGAGCAATGTGTCATGGGTATTCAGTGCTTCCCTAGTATGTCCCCAAGAACTTAATCCATTCAGGTCTCTGCTGGACTCAGGGGTGACCCAGGGCAACACTCTACCCAGGAGTCACTTCAGTGGCTCAAAGCTGAAGTTGCAAAATATAGTTCACTCACCCACTGAATTTCTGATGTTCATGTCTGGACACCGGCCCTCCCTCAGTTCACAAAGCATGCCAGGTCCAGCTGCGGCTCTGGCCCACACACACCTGGGCAAACAGCTGGACCAGTGATCACCAGAGTTTTTACCAACGGGGAATACTGCTGACAGTGTCACTGTTTGCCCTGTTCTGTCTATGAAAAGTCAGACCTTCTCTCCATGGCAGGAGAGCTGGCATCAAGAGTCTTTGCTGAGCAGAGTCTGAATGAAGGAAGGGGAGGGGCAGGTATGGGAGTGGGTGGGAGCACTGACTAAAATTCAGACAGCCCACTAGAGAATCAGGGAGTAAGTGTATCTAAGCACCTCTAATTAAGTCATGTCATGTAGCCAGCTTGACTTGGAGAAAGAAATGCCTACAGTAATTGCATTTAGTTCATTTTGTAGCATGCTCCCAATCATAACTGCTAATTCAATTGTACGTTCATTCTGCCAGCTCATTGCCATTAAGCACACATTTAATTACCTCAATAAAGGATTAATATGCAGCACACAAAAGGAGGGACAGAAGACTGTGCCAAAGCACACAGCTGCCCCAGCGTTTAGCCCAGAGATAAAACAAGAATATCATTGGGCAGCATAATCCTGCTTCAAATACATCATTATTAGATGAACATTCCAGACTTTTATTTTCATGCTTGTTATGCACCATTCCACATGCATATATTTCCGTGGCACCAGAAAGAGCTGTAACAGCACTAGACAGCTTTCCATTGTTGTCTCAATCATGCACCCACCCCCTTACCCTGTCTTTCTCCAGGCTTGTAAGGTTGCGCTTATCTCGTCCCCAGGCGAAGGCTTACACTCCCTACATTAAAACATCCTGAGATAAGGGCCCTCGCTTGACATTGCTCCTGCCTGTGCTGCAAACAAGTGACAAACCTGGCATGTATAAAAAGAGAGAGAGCAAGAACAACAAAGCCGGGGCTCCCTCCTCCCAACACCACCTCAAAGGACAGCCCATCAATTCTCCAGGATGTACACAGTCATTATTGTAGGGGAAACAAAGACCAGTGTCAATTGTGCAGTGTTATAAAGCAGTCCCTCAAATTAAAACCATGTACCTAACTGCATCTGATGGCAGAAGCTATTTAGCAGTGATATTTTACAGAAAGGCAATGAAAAGCAATAACTGCTTTATTTAATGTATCTGTTCAATCCAGCTGCCCTGGATAGGCCTTAATAGAAGCTGTCGATCAATGTCAGGCCCTTAGAAATAACAGCACCAGACTGCAATAAACATGAAGGAAAGATAACTAGAACTACTGATCAGCCTCTTGTTACCTTTCCTGGGCCCAGAGATTTGTCATTTGTTTATACTGCTCATAATAGCCGGCTCCATGATTATCATCTTACCCACCTGGTATTGTGGTGGGCACATCAGGCTGGGGAGTGAGAGAGGATGAGAAGCTACACTGGAAAAGGGGAGGGTGGAGGAAGAAATATGAGATGAAAGGCAGAAAGGTGAGGAATAAATGAAAGAAAGTTTGTTCAAGACACGGGAGGTTAAATCTCACACAGCGGGCATGCTGGCGCCCATGATAAAATGCTGACATCGCCTCTCCTCTCTTTACCACCTCCCACCAGGCTCTCCCTGAAGGTTAATTAAAGTGGGCATGAATGTTTAATTTCAGCATCTTTGAAAATCCTAGTGCTCCAGGAAGACATAGCCTACAGCCAGGACGGCGCACACCCAACCGGGACATCCTTGGGCCCTCTCTACCCAGGGACCTTGCATGGTAGGGTCTCCCCAGGCTCCAGTGTCAGCTCTCTCCAGTTTGCTCTACTCCCTGCCCTTACACAAGCCCACCCATTCTTGTATCCTTCCCAACTATAACAGTGGTTGGTGATCTACAGGCCACAGACCTATCGAGCCAGCAGCCTGTTTCCGTAAACTTTTACTGGAACACTGCCACACCCATTTGTTCCAGTTTTGCCCTTGGCTGCCATGTTGCTAAGATGGCAGTTAAGTGGTCACAGCAGATTCGGTATTTCGTCCAAAGCCTAAAATATTCACTCTCTAGCCCTTTCCAGAAGAAGTTTGCCAACCCCTGATCTAATGTAAATTATTTCAAAATACATACCTCCAGCCAGACCTTGCCTCTTATCTCTAAACTTGGGGTTCCATCTGCTTCCCCAACCCTGTCCCTCCATCTGGCTGGCTATATATAGCTCATGTGAAGTACGTCCAAAATCTAATTCACTTTATATTCTTTCCAAACCTATAATCTCTTCTGTTTGGTATCTTAAATAATGGCCTCACTACCTGCGTAAGCAACCAGATCAAAAACTGAGTCATCTTTAGCATAAAGCACACTCTGCTTTTCCTCCCTGTCCCCTCCTGCACCACCTTCCCATCAGCGCCATCCTGTCCCCTGTCACTGAGAGGTCCCGCCAAGTACATCCTGTCCCTCCTGTTTAGAGTCCCTGCCTCTGCCCATCCCCCTATCATTTGCTGGACTACCACAACCTCCCAGTCCGTCTTTCTGCTTCAATTCTCCTGCTATGGTGCCGTGGCCACAACTATCTTTCAAAAGCACAGATATAATGAAAATAATAACAATTATTTATTTAGGGGTAAGTACCTCCCAGGCACTGTTCCAAGTACTTTCCATTTATTTACTTTCTCATTTACTCCTCACTAAACCCTGCAAGACAAAGTAGGTCCTATTATCATCCCCATGGGGAAGTTGAGGCTTAGAAAGGTTTTGTGAATTTGCCAAGGTCACAGTTTGCAAATTACTACACTGGGATTTGAATTGGAATCTGTTGGTTTCTAAAGCCCAAGATCTTTCCCACAGCTATAAGACTTTTCCATATTTTTGAAATCTTTGATAGTCCCCTACTCCCTACTGAGTAAAGACCAACCTTAATTCAAAAGGGCTTTCAAACTTCCACTTTTCCTTCCTACATGTTCTCTAGCTGCACACTATCTCAAAGCACCCTTGATATGTACTAGTCCATGAATACATGTGATTATGCAGTTAATGTACCCCTCTCCACAACTGTTCCCTGAACTCCATGCCCACTTGAACCCCCCCTAGCAGAATTATTCCTTCCCTGGTGCTCCCACGGCTGCATATTGCTCATATTGCAGGATTACACTTATCAAACAGTACTGCATTTAAATGCATATGCGTCTACATGCTCAGATAGGTCCCAGATCTTTAAAATGAAAGACAACTTCTTACACATATTTTTATTTCTAAGGCCCAGAACTAAGTAAGCAATGAATAAACATTAGTTGAAGATTTCTTCCAGGCTCACACTTTCCAATCCATTTTTTATGATGTTTCCATAGTGAGCTCTCAGAAACACAAATCAGGTGTGTCTTCTTTAGAAGGGTTCATGGCTTCTTCATGTACAAAGTTCCAAACACCCTTCATGGCATATGAGGCCTATACTCCCACTTCATTTTCAACCTCTCTCCTTCCCACATCCCAGATGCAGACTTGGCATCAGCCACCCTGAATGACTGTGGCTTTGCAGATGCTTCTCTGTCTCCCTGGAACATCCCTCCCACCGTGGTCCCCTTTGACTGCTTCTGCTCACTCTTCAGGATTCAGGTTGTGTCATCTACTCTATGAAACTTTCCCTACCAGAACATTGATCTGCCTTATTTTGGGGCCTCCATGTAATGATAATAATAGTCAAAACTCACAAAGTACTTGTGGGGTCAATGGCAGAATTTCCAGAATCTCCCACCTAGCTTCAGTCCATCTACATATCAATGGGTGTTTACCACTGCAGAGCCTCCCAGTTAATCTGGGGCAAGGAGTAGAGAGAAAATGGCCATTCTCTCCTCCCTTCCGTACCTAGTACCTAACTGGTCTGATGGGTCAGTCACCATGGCCCTGCCCATAAAGTTACTCCCAGAAGGGGAAGGTGGGAAGGAGAGTGCACAACATGTGGAGGAAATGGTTGGTGCCGGGCCTGGCTAGAGAATTCGAGCAAGGTATGAGCCACAAAAATGGTTTCTCCCAACCTGCCCTTCCCCTTGCCTTACTTCAGTTTCACCAGATTCATAGAGGAATTTTTCCAGAAGGGGAACCCCACTACTCCCAGAGCTACAGCATTTACTGTGTAGCAGTCAATCTTACAAGATTTAGATCTGTCACACTCTTGAATCCACACAAAGAAGAGGAAAGTACTCATTTTTCAAGTATGGAAGTTAAGATACAGAGAGACTCAGTTGCTTGTCCAGGGTCACAGTGCTACTAAGCTGAGTCCAGGACTTGAGCCTGGGCAGTCTAATGTCAGGGTTTGTGTTTGTCACCACTGCACTGCACGGCATCACTATGCTTGCCTACATCTCCTTTACTAGGGCCAGATCACTCTGTAGTTCAATTATTGCTCTAAATGTCCTCACAGTTCTCTTCTAGACATGATCTCCAAAAGGTCACACCTAAAGGGACATGTCTAATTCATCTCTGCATGCCCAGCACCTTGCTCAGTGCACAGAACAAGCAGAGACTTAGTACTTCTTTGTTTCATGACTTGTGAACATTAATGTTCTTCAAGAGACTTCTTGAACAGAGATGATGGGGTGGGAGGTTGATGATTCAGTGATGCGCCTGTCATGGAAAATAGATGATCACAAACAAGAAAATGGATACTAGAGTACTCTTAACAGATAGGATTATAGTCTTAAATTCTAAACTTAATTCCACCTCTCACTTGCTCTATGGATGAGGGGCAACATTGCACTTTTGTAGACCTCCTTTGTAATAAATGACCTAATTTATGGACCTAATTTATGAACATATAGGAGTTTACAAACAATATATTACTGTTTACTGCTTATCTTAAAGTATAAGAAAGGGCACTACTGAACCTCCCTTCACTTCTCAACTCCAAGGCTCAGTTCTTAACCTCTTCTCTCTCTCACTCCCAAAGCTATTTACTTGACCTTTGGAGAAAAACATTACCAGAGCTGAAATGTGGAAAGTCTCACTCATAGTGACTCAGTACTTATAAGCCTCTTAGTCTTACAGGTCTGAATTTGCATGCCTTGTAGGTATACCCGTCTTGTGAGGAAAGACTCGCCCTACCTTTTTTGCCTAGAGACCCAAAATTAATTTTATTTTAGACAGAGAGAAGATTCAGAGAGAAGATTCTATCTCCCACTGACTGACTTTCTGAATTGCTCCTCTATGAAGCCATGGGTGAAATAGTAAATGCATGCACCATGATACGCAGCAGTCATCACAAGCCCTAAGACCTCTTCACAATGGACAAGTGATCACCCCCACTTATTGGTCCTTCTGTTGAAAAAATCAGCAGTAAAACAGAACAGCAGACTTTTAAAAGATCTCTTTGCAAATGGAGGCTGAAACTCTAAGGCCTTTGGTTAGTTAGAAACTTTATTTGTACTTTGGCCTTGGCTTGGAAGGACAACATTTCAGAGATTCTTAACAGTAGTTAATCAATGGTCACTAAGGTAACTGGGTTCTCTGCTGTGATGGATTGGAGTTCCCACAAAGAGGTCACTCTCAAATCTAATCTCTCTGAGTCTTAAAGCAACATCTTTTTTGGTCCAAAGAAAGACAAAGTCAAATGCAGGAGAACAGAAGATACTACACATTATAAAAACTTTCATTTGTAAATGTAATATGGTAAATAAAGTTTTATAATGCTTCCATAATGAAGGTACCTGGTATAATGCCAAAAAATAGAAAATTTATGTGTTCTTGTTGATTTATCTCTCAACTAAAGGTGAATATCATTGTGGTTCCTGTTTTATTTTGAAGAAAAATTTGCTGGTCATTTCATCAGCAAATGTGTATCTTTCAGTTATGAGAAGCCTGTAAAGGCACTGTTGACAGCATTATGAAAATTATGTGCTATGAAGTTACAATAACCCAAATCACTCAAGCCTTAAAGAAGCCAAAGCAAGTCTAACAGGAGTCAGTGCTCAAATATTTTTTTAAGTTCACCGGCTCACATTCATCTTTTATTTTCAGTTGGTTCCTATGGGAATCTATGATGAAACTTGAAGAACATTTGTTTACATTCTTATAGTTTCAAGAAACCTGTTATTTAAGAGAAAAAGAAGTCCCAATAAATTGTCCCCAATAAAAGTACTGATGGTTTTTGGAAATCACTTTTTGGGTTAGATGAGAGAACACCAGCACATATCCACATTACCATGGATCTAACATTAATTCACCTCAAAGTTACCTTATGCCCCTTTCCAGGTGTGCTCTACATGCTGCCCCTGAAGTTGTGAATATTGCATCTGAGTTTAAGACACAGGATGGCCATTCCTTTGCTGGTTGGCAACCCAATACCTATCACCATCCCCAAATGTTCCAACCTGCCTTACTGAGCATATGATACAGTTCTGGCCAATGAGACATAAACTTTTATCTGGTGGGATTTCTGGGAGAACTTTTATATCTACTGATTAAAAACAGGAAGATAGGGAGATATGTTTTGAAGGCATAGCCCTTTGCTTCATTCCCTCTCCTCAATTTTGACTCGACTGCAGATGTTTGACCTAGAGGAGCAACAGCCATCTTGTCACTGTGAGGCAATAAGCTAGAGGCTAAAGGCATACATAAAAGGGATGGCAAAGCAAACTAAGGAAAAAGCCTAGTGCCTGATGGTATCACTGAAGTATCATACCAGCACTGAGCAACCTACACCTGATCTTCCTATTGCATAAAATAAACAAACCCCATCTTTTTAAGCCACTGTTAGATTTTGTGTTACTATCAGCCAAATGAACTCAATGATTAAATAAAAACCTGAAGAAAGTAAGAGTTGGTGATGAGGGAGGGGACGACAGTAGAGTCAAAATTTTTTAGAAATATGATTAAAGTAAACCAAAGTAGGAGATCTAAATAAGGTTTCCCCGACACCAAAATCTAGCAGCAGATGGAAAGGTCCACCTTTCCAGCTAACACCACCATTAAGTTCTCAAGGTGAAGAGCTCAAGAGGTTCCTGAGACAGTGACTCAAACACTGAGCTCCTATTACACCATTTTGCATTTTGAAATGAAGTATTTATAATGCCTTTTAAGTTAAAACCTGTGTGGTTTAGATCACAAGCAGATAAAGAAGGGTGGGTAGGTTGGAGGCTTACAGGTGGAGAAGATAAGGCTTCTAAGACCTGATTCCATTTATTTAGTTAGTTTCCAAAGCCCTGTCCAAGCAAGAAAATTATATATATAAGAGAGAGAGGAACAAAGAAATGCAGGATGCTAATTGTTTGCCATTTATTTGTCAGGCACCTATACAGAGCAGCACATTCCTTGAGGTCAAAGATTGAGTCTTTTCATACTCTTGTGCCTTGCACATTAGGACATTCAATAAACACTTCTTGAATAAATGAATGAATGCCATTTCTATTTCATTGTCTTGCTGCAGATTTTTCAGGCTTAACTTCTCCAAAGCATAGTAAAAAAAAAAATTCCTGGTTTTTTTTCTTCTCTATATTCTTTGACCTTTCCTCATAAAAACACCATTTGTCTCCTAATATGTCTCAGTTTCCTTCCCATCCGAAGGGACAATGAGGAATCTATTGCTAAACATAGAATAAATGAAGAGGGTAAGAGTTCTGTGTCCTTCCATTCATCTCCCAAGAGTCTCTACTCCATTTCTGCTGTTTCCCTGCTTTCTGGGAATAAGTAGAATAAAAAGCTAACACTGTATTTAATGAGAAAATAATCAACGATTGCCTATACAACATGCATAGAGCCAAAAACATCCATGCGCATCCTTTTCCAACATTTTCACACAAATTGCATAAATATCAGAGATAACAATGTCATACTTAATTTGGGTTCTATTTGTTTTTTACTTATGGTGGGGCGGCGGATTTGGAACAATGGATAATCCCAGAGTTCTCTCCTTCACAGAACATTTACATAAATGACTTTCTATTTACGGAGTGAGAAAAACTCCTCATAACAATCAAGCAAGCAGGGTTAGATGCAGTACCAGGAGCTGATCCATCCATAGTGGTTTTCACATGGATATGACTCTGGCTGCTATCAGCCAAGCCATGCTGGGGACTTGAACACCTTTTACCCAGCATGATGGCAGTGAGGTTGTTTTAAGCCTTAAGAATAATAATGACTTAAATTTTTTATAGTAGCTTTTAAGTCATAGGATGTCAAAGCAATTTTCTCTCCCCACCAGGTTAAACCTTTGTTTTCCTTTGCATTTCAAAGCATTTCAGCATGAACCTGAGACCACAAGCACAAGAGGCATAAGTGGCTCAGGAAGATGAAGGACTCAGGGAGCAGGGGGAACAGCCCACAATAACCTAACTGATAGCAATGAGTTCCTCAGTGGAGCTACATGTATTTGGCATGTGGGAACTGCCTCTGGGGGCAGTCAGAGGTAATCGCTAGCACTCACTGACGGAGAAGGTGGAATTCAGCAGACCTCCAGGACAAATCCATCCCAAATTGGCACCATTTAAACCCTCCACAGGGATGCCACTCAGAGCTTCCTTCACCCCCAGCATGAAGCCTCATTCTGCACCTCTGTTTCCCAGGCTGAGACCTCAGGACCTGCCACCTCCCTGGGAGAGCATCAGGAAGGCATTGATGGTTAAGTGAAGTAACAGGGCCATTACTGAGGCAGCTGGTAATGTCCTATGTTCTGTCATTCCTGGTGCTTCATCACTACAGTGGCTCTCAATTCATAAGATTAAAAAAGGAAAGGAATGGCCAATTTAACACAGCATCAAAAAGGTTTTTTTACTAGGCAGCCAACCACTTTGTCAGTAGGAACGGGTTGTCTTCAAAGAAGTCAAATAGTTAATCACCTACAAAATGCCAAGAAGAGAAAATGGATGTGGGTGGTTTAATGAGGTCTGGCTGAGGTGTGACCCTACCTAGAGCTGCAGCTCACTTTAAGAATGAACTTGCTGTCCAAACCCAGGTGATGCCAGCAAGTACACAGCAAACCCAGACATGGCCCAAGGCAAAGGGAAGTCTGCTTCTTTTCCTCACACAGACGTCACTGGAGAGAATCCATGCCATTGGAGCACGTTCCCTGAAATGTCAAGTGTGGGGTGAGGGTCAGCACCTGACTTTTTCAGAGGCTGTGCAATGAAGCAAATCACAACCTCTAGAGCCAAGCCTACCTGGGGCAGAATTCCAGCTCTGCCATTTGCTACCTGCATAACCCTTTTCAAGTTACTTTCACTCTCTGGGCCTCGGTTCCCTCATCTGTAAAATACCTATAATGTTGCTGTGAGTTTAAATGACTTGGTTTAAGGTAAGAACTAAGAAACATAACTGACATATAGTAAGTACTCAGAAACAATAATTATTATTCAGATAATAACACTGAATTATTATATAATAAATATAGACATCATTATATCAGTTTGCAGGAACAGAACAAGCCAGTTGGGTTAAAGGTGTAGTATGGGACCAGATGATACACTAGGCCTCTGACATATCAATTATCCACGTATAGGAAAAATTTACAGTGAACTTTTTTATTTGTTTTTACTTTTAGATCCAAATTTCCTAGCACTTACAAAAATAGGCACAAAGTTCATTTAGATCCCTAGAGAATTAATTGTAAAAATTATTTTTAAAATGTTTTATACATGCATTTTTTAAAGTGGATACAATGTCATCTTTTTATGTACCAGGAAAACCTATATCAATAAGTGAAGTCACCAATTTCAATTTTGTCACTACTCTGAATGTTAATTTTTTAAAAAACAGATGTAAAATGTTTTTTGTTTATTATTAATAGGAATCTGCTCTGAGAATATTTTTTAAATACCTTTCTGAATTTAAACACTTTCATAAAAACTTGTAAGATATTTGATACATTGAAGAAATTAAGCAAATAGTTACCAATGGAAAAAGTTCCTGTATGATACCCAGATCTAGTCTTTGATAATTTAAATTCAAATTTTAAAATGAACATTAAATAGAGTGCACCCAGATTCTCAGATTTATTCAGTGCCTAAGTGCTCTGTTTAGTCTCAAGGAAGATCAATGTGCTATAAAATTATGGGAGAAATAAAAAAGGAAGGGCCTCAAACAATTTGATTATTAAACTTGAAAAATCATTTTTATATATAAATTCAAGATTGCCAATATCTTGTTCCTTTTCCCTTTGCATCAGTGAATCAACAAATATGTACTGGATGCCTCCTGTGGCCAAAGGTCTGTGACTGGAGTCATGGAATCTGTAGAGATGATCAGTTACTGTCCTGAAATGAACCCTCATCTAGTTGAATGGGGAGGAAGAGGGAGTGTCTTTTCAGGACTGTGATGAGAGTAGTCCTTATTGAGCAAGTCTCTTATTTAGATTTCCCACCACTGGAATGGCATCTATCTCTCTCTCGCCATATCACTGAAGTGACTTAACAGTGACTTATCAGGTGGACGAGAGGACCAGTGTCCATTCCAGCCCACGGAACAGGGCTGAAAGCCAAAAGGACCAGAAGAAAACCAGCCCTGCAAGTGTTAAATTTAGATGCCACATAAACAAAATAACAATAGTTAATCATTTTTTAGCTCTTATTTCGTGCTAGATGCTGTTCTAAGTGTTTTGAATTTATTAATAAATTCAATCCTCACAACAACCTATGTAATTAATGCTACAATTATTGTTATCTCCATTGTAAAGATTAAAATACTGAATCACAGAAAAAAGAACTTAGCCAAGGTCATATTTAGTATGTCTTGAACCCACGAAGACTGGCTCTAAAGTCCGTGATTCTAACCACTACATGACATTCTCCACATGGACTTAAAAGAAAATATGGATTCTCTGGCTATATGTAGAATCAGGTAATAGGTTTATTAGGTCACCATACAAATCCAGTTTCTTTACTCTATTCCATGATCCCATAGCTCAATAAACCAACTCTTATAGATTTTAAACAACACAAAACCTCATTTGGAAAAGATACCAGGAAATCTTCCCCACCTCCACTCCGATCTTTGCATTCATCAAAAGTTCTACTCAACAACAGACATTATCTTTCATTAGGAAAATTTGGTTTGCTGTGGTTAATTTTTTAATGCTTCAGATTCAGCTTCAATTACCCATGAAAAATTACAACTCTGATGTATTAAATATTAAAGATTCCTGTAAATTGCATATAGTTCTTCCATTAAAAAAATAGCATAACTTGCTCTTACAGGACTACCATCTATGTTTCAATTTTTTGTACAAAATCTTCCTTTTACTAAAAGCAAAATTGTTGTGGTTCGAATTGACTATAGAAATCTTAAGAAATCTAACACATCAAGACCTTTAGACAATAAATAATTCTATAAGTTAGTAGACTCTCAAAAGAGAAATGTCAAGAGAATCATCTCAAAGGAGAACTAAGAATAGTACCTCAGAGCTTACCACAGTTATTGTCTTTAATGGGCAAAATTGCATTGACAACCTGAAAACTTTAATTAATAGCAGAGCTAAATTAGATCACAGGAAATGACACTATGAGAAAAATTAAGAACTATGCATATTGGTCCATATTAATGAATGATCCTCTAGAAGGAAAAAAAGCCAGCAGTGACATAAAACTGAAGAAAATAATTTCAGGGCATTTCACATAAACATTTCAAGTTTTTTGATAGCACTCAAAAGTTTTGCTTTAATATTTTCCTGCAGATTCATATTTACATGACCAGTATACCTTAAAATAAAAATCTTTTTCACACTTTAAAAATTGTTAAAATTCCTTAAGTTAGATATAAAATGGCCTAATGTATATGCAGTTATGTATCGAATAGTTTCCTGGTAAGTTTCATTTGTTAACCAAATCATTCATTCATTCCACAAATATTGTCACTCTGTACAGCCTTGTCATATTCTTGGCAATGAGGATATAGGGTGAGTAAGAAAGACAACTCAGCAAAGTCCACCAAACCCATTTCAAGAGAAATTGGGATGTTAAAAAAATAATAATAACTCTGCATGATATAAAAAAAATGCTTTTCACAACTATTATTTTATCATCAGAACCTTTTCATGAAGAAGCTTTTAACAGAGGAAGAAACTGAGGCTTAAAATCCTTGTGTAAATTGCTAGGGGGTAATGCTGCTAATAAGATAAGCAGAACTTGAACTTGGAAATTCAATATCAAAATCCAAAATCACCCCACTGTATATTGTTTCACTGTGTAAGAGGGAAATGGATGATGGGTCTGGGAATGAAACCTCAAATATTTAACCGATTAGGTATAATTTTTTTCATCAAACCATCTGAGGAAAATAACATGAACAACACATTAGGAAACAGGACTGACAACCCCAAATCTTAACTTTCGGCTTGTAAACAATAGGGCTTTCTACCGTTTAGGCAGAGGTGAGACATAAGGATAATTTTGTTCCATTTCCAGTGCCTAATACTTGGAATGCCCTCTTCCTGACCTCAATATCCTGATTTTCTGACTCTTATTTTACTACACACCATCCCTTCTAGGCATAGTAATGACTAGAATATTTCTCCCAGTCCATCATTCCCTTTAAGGCTTCATTTGCTTCCTTTCCTAGCTTTATAGCCATGATCAGCCATTTTCAAACTGCTCGTAGCACCTTAAAGTCCTTGCCACTTGACTTCTCAGCCCTATCCTGTTTTTATTATGTTGGGTAAAATTAGAAACAATAATGATGGGGCCTATAGCACATTTTTGTTCTCTTACTTGATCCCTGACCTCTCTGTTCCTTGTCTTATTCTTCTCTTAGCTCCTCCATAGTGCCTTTTTCATTTTAGCTATTTAACATTGCCACATTTTCCAAGGCTCCAGGCCCAGTTCTATGGCTTAAACTGGACTGCCATCTCAGTTACTGGGATTATTGGGAGTTAGTTAATCTCTCATAAGGGCACCAGAAAACAAGGATTCATGGACTATTATCTGGGGTCAAGTTCTGAAGGCAGATGATTGGTGATGGAATATGGAGAGCAGAAGAGTGGAGAAATGGCTCTACATTAGGCCAAGAGCCTGTGTATTGACTCTAAAACTAGAAACATATGTGGAAGGTACAAATAGGTATTACATCGCAAGAAACTTTATCTGGTGGAGATAATGACAGTATCAGAAATGGGGGTAACAGTAGGTAGAGAATCTTGAAGCACCATGGTTGAAAGCCAGTTGACTGGGGTCATATTCTGGTAAGCTGTGTGGTAAATTAAGCTATGTGACTTTTTTAATGTCTAAGGAAGGTGATAAGAAAGAGGTAAGCCCATTGAAGACTAACTAAGGGCCAGAGCTTTTCCTGCCTTCAAGCTCTCTCTCTCCAGACCTACCACTTCCTTTTTGTTATTAGTATGTTGAAGTTTCCATTATAATATTATTATGTTATTTTACATAATAGGTATATATACCAAAGACCTATATTTGTATTTAGCTTTTTAAGTCAAAGATATGATATATCTAATGCATGCATATGACATTCATTAATAATTAAGGAAGACGATTGTTCATTGAGTAGACCTCTTAAGAATTTATCATTGTATTTTAAATAAGCCTGGATTTATTTTCCTAAAATAACCCAGGACTAAGGGGTCTATGAATGTAATGGGCACTTATGGTCTGTTCTGCCCAACACCACCCCATCGCCTCCTGGAAAGGAGCCAGTTACAAAAGGGACAGATCATGGCCTCTAATGCCAATGGCCTCAAATCAAAAATCTGTCATATCTTGCTTCAGTAAGAATACAAAGTGTCTACTTTCTCTGAGCCATTGTTTTCTTCCTAAAATATTAAAGGGTTAAAACAGTACTTTTTTCATAAGATAGTTGAGAGTTAAATGAAATGATCCAGGTAAAATAATTAATATGGTGTTCAGCATATAGCCTCCAATAAATTTAAAGTAATATTACAATCATTCTAGGAACTGATTTTCCTTCTTCTCAGTCACATGACTGCAACAGAAACTTACATAATATGAACAGTGACTTCCCTTGACCGTACCTGACTGGTCTAGGGTTGGACTCCTCACCCTAATGTTATCTATGAGGCCCTCCTCATATTTAGACTGGACAGTCTCCAAGACCTCACTGGCTGTCCAGGGAAATGCAAATAGCTTTATTGAAATGTAAAGGGAATTTCAGAAAATAATTACAGTGTAGGAAGGAAAAGATTAAATTTCTAGTGCACTTGAATTTTCTCGTGAAAGGAATGGTACATTAAGCGTTAGACCTTTCTAAGAGAAGGAAAATTCTCCATGGACAATGCCTTCTACTTCAGATGTGGGTCTCCCATAGTTCATCCTTTCATAAATCACTCCATAACTCCTCATTTTTACCCCTTCCTCAATCACTACCCTGGAGATGTATAGTCTATGCCAGGAGTTTTCAATCTGGGACAATCCCTGGGAGGACATTTGACAGTGTCTTGAGACACTTCTGGTTGTCGCAGTTGGGAGGAGCAGTGTCACTGGCATCGAGGGGGAAAAGGCCCTCTGCTGCAACACATCCTACAATTCCCAGGACACCCTGTCTCTCCCAAAAGGGTCTGTCCCAAAATGCCAGTAATATGGAGGCTGAGAAACCCTGGTGTGAACCCAAGCAGAAAAGAACCTTTCCTCGAGGCCCTAGAGAAAAAGTCAATTCTACCTTGGGAATTGGTGTTTTCCTATTTTCATGTATGTAAGTCTTAAACTCTTTTTTTGTCTACCTAAGTCCTACCATCCTCCAGTACCACCTGAATCACATAGTGCTCCATGAGTCTTAAGGTCATCTGTTACCCTGGGAATCGACCAGGATGATTACATTGAAATGATTCAGAATTTAGCTATGATGGAGCCGGAAGAGGAGGGGAAGTTGCCGATCTTCCCACCATAGGTGTATTCCAGGGAGACACATGGGAGAAGGTCCTACCCGTAAGAAAGAATGTTGAGTCAGCAAGACAGCCATTGTGATCATTAGTGTTGGGAGAATTTGGGCAAGGAGCTAACGAACTTTATGTGAACTTGGTGGCTGCTTCAGACAATGAGAACACTGACCACAAGGTCAGTAACAGTAAATAAGATAACGGGCTACAGTAACCAACTCTCTTGGAGTTATTATAAATAGTATTTTAGATGGAACGAGTGGTAAACATTGAATACTGAAGTATGAATCCTGCCTTATTTCACAAAAGATACTAGTAGGAGGAACCATAATGACCACGTCACGGTACTTGGTGATGAAAGTGGATGAAGGGAAATCCACAGGAAGGTCAGGGAAGACAAATTCATGATGAAATACATCTAGAGAACTAGATAGACAGGCTTATTTTATGCACAGGGTTCTGATGTAGGAAAAGCACACTAGATATTTTTAATTAATGTTCTTATTGGCTAAATTTGTAATAGTAGTAAAAATCAATTGAGCAAAATCCAGAGGCTAATTTTGACATCAGTAAATATATAAGATACAGGGAACTGAGTTAGCCAAGAAGAGGATTTATTGTTTTATGTTTACATTGTTTTTTATTTCCATTATTGGTAGAATTTTGTCTGTACTGTAAGTATACCTCTTGGCATTACAGTATAGAAAATATAATAGCATAAAGTCTTGTATTTACCATATAAGAAGCATTTTCTAAAATTTGGAAATCAATTCTGCACATCTACAACCATTTTTTTCTAATACTGAGGCACAGACAGTAAAGTATACACAAATCTTAGTGCATAGCTTAACAAATTTTGACATGTATACACTCATGTAATCATCACCTAGATCAAGATATCAAACATTCTCACTAATAATTTTTCTCCCTTCATCTATCACCCTACTCCTCCCCCTGTGGCAACCACTGGTTTATTTTCTGTATTTATTAGTCTATTTCAGTTTTCTTTGTTCATTTGTTTGTTTTTTAGAATTCACATGTAAGTGAAATCACATGGCATTTGTCTTTCTATGACTTATTTCATTTAGCATGATTTCTAGTTGTCACAAATGGCAAGATTTCATTTACTATTCCATTGTAAATATGTACCACCTTTTCTTTATCAATTTATCTATTGATGGCCATTTGGGTTGCTTCCATCTTTGGCTATTGTAAATAAGGCAGCAATAAACATAGGGGTGCATATATTTTCAGATTAGTGATTTTGTTTCCTTCATGTAAATTTCCAGAAGTGGAATTGCTAGGTCATATGATATTTCTATTTTTAATTTTTGAGAAGCCTCCATACTCCTTATCATAGTGGCTGCACCAATTTGTAACCCACCATCAATGTACAAGGGTTCCCTTTTCTCCACATCCTTGCCAACACTTTTATTTCTTGTCTTGCTGATATCAGCCATTCTGACTGGTGTGAGGTAATATCTCATTGTGGTTTTGATTTGCATTTCCCTGGTGATTAGTTATGTTGAGCATCTTTTCATGTGCCCATTGGCCATCTTTACATCTTTTTTGGAAAATGTCTATTCAGGTTTCTGCCCATATTTCAATTGGATTATTTGGCGGAGGAGGGGGCGGGGTTGAGTTTTTTATGGTTTGTAGCTGTGAGTTATTTATGTATGTTTAATATTAGCCCCCATATTGGATATATCATTTGCAAACATATTCCCCCATATAGTAGGTTACCTTTTTGTTTTATTGATGGTTTTCTTTGCTGTGCAGATGCTTTTTAGTTTGATGTAATCCCACTTGTTTATTTTTGGTTTTGTTCGTCTTACTTGGAGAGACATAGAAGATTGATATTTTTTAAAATGTGGGAGATGTCAAACAAAGGTCAAATAAATGTCAAACAAAGGTAAATTCACTCAACTTAATCTTTGCAAAGGAAAGTATAGACATCAGGTGGGATATTTGAAATAATCATTGGTCTCTGGTCACAAGATCAGTAAAACTGTTCAACTTTTTTAAGAGAAAGTGAGGTAAGGCTATATG
The DNA here is from genome assembly GCF_040802235.1 of Manis javanica. Taxonomy (NCBI): domain Eukaryota; kingdom Metazoa; phylum Chordata; class Mammalia; order Pholidota; family Manidae; genus Manis; species Manis javanica. Next base: position 105,741,530 of record NC_133160.1, read on the forward strand.
TAGAGTGCAATCTTATTGCAAAGAATCTAAGCTTAAGTTCTTTATCCAAGTTCACCAAAACATATCCCCTATCCTGTTGGAGAAGGTAATAAAAAGTGATGATAAAATAAACCATTTACTAGTTCATTTTGTACCATCCATTATAGAAACCATGAAGTTGCTTGTATCATATCACACAGAGATGTGGTGACCCTACCCCCTTTCAAGGAAGGAGTTGTTGCCTCCTGCTCAGTACTGTCCTGGAATTATCAAGCCTCCTTGCAAGAGGTCATGCCCTTCCTGAGACACCTTGCCTGAGCAAGGTGGGGGGACAAAGACCTGCCCATTTCAGCCCATTGCAGAACACTCAGAAGAGCTGTTTGCTCCAAACTTCCTCAACAGGTTGGCCAAAGTGTTGTTGGGCTACCCTTGTGGTTTGACTGCTTCCTTGTCTTCATCCTGCTTCCTGTCCTTTCCTTTCACCCTAATAAATATTTTGTACCCCAAACTTCTTAACATCTTTTTCCAGAGAATCCAACTTATGGCAATTGGAGTTGGAAGAATCTCAGAGGTTCCTATCAGAGCTTGCACTCAACTGCTTTAAAATACCTGGTGGGAGGAGAGAGTGCAGACTTCGTCATCTCTCTCTGGGTTATAGTCCCATCTCTTACCTGTAATAAGCAATTTGAGCTCTAAACCCTCTAAATTTGAACTTTAACCCCTCTAAACCTTGGGTTCCTTTTCCCTGAAACGATGACAATACTTACTGCAAAGAAGTGATATGGGAAATACATTTAAATAATATATGTAAAACGTTTAACATGGTTCCTGGCTCGTACAAACAGCCAGCAATTGTCAATCCTCCTCCTTTCCAACAAGAGAAAAAGAGAAAAAAATAAAAAGACCAAAATATTTACAAATGAATAAATCTCCCTAAAAAATTCAGACCTGGCAGAATTTGGAGATATTGATAAAAGCTGGGTTTCTTTGTTGCTATGTGTTATGTGTGGTTTCTAACATTATGGAGAAAAAGTTTCCTGTATTACAGTTTATAAATGTAATTAATAGCAACCAGAGGCAGCAGAAAAATCACAGTGGGGGTAGAGAGAAGATTTGAAATAACTCTTAAAGCAATTTTAGCAAGCAACATGGCCCCTTGCCCACACAGATCTCATCTACCACTCTCTTTCATATCCGAAACTTACAATATGAAGTCTCTAGAGTATTGGTGGTCTGAAATGAGCTGTCCTAGCAATCAAGTAGTAGGAATAGCTGCAGAGAAAGAGGATTACGGTAGGATATAAGAGGAACAAAACTCAAAGAGGAGACACAGTAACTGTGACAATATAATAAAAGGCATTGGTTATGAAATTCAGCACCAAGTTTTTGATAGCCAACAGGACTTTAAAATGCCTTCCATGCAGCTCTCTCTACATCTTTAATATCAGGGCACATAAGCTTTGCCAACTGGATGAAAAATACAGGCAGCTGGATTGTTACCATGTTATAGACAGAGAAACTAACCTCTGAAGTACAAGATGGTTGTTCAACCTGGAAAGCACAGAACCAGTTATCTCTTCAGTTCAGATATCCAGTCACCTTGGAAGCCATTCATGATACAGGAGGAAAGCTTAAGGAGTAGACCTTTCATTTTTATCTCTAATAGAAAACGTTGTTTTAGCCCCACAGCTCCTAAGGAATGCGAGTGTCAAAGATTTAATGCCTTTTCACATTAGTGATGTCAGCACAAAATGGCCATCTTCTCTGAATAATTTATCTTCCCACTGCATAATTTTCTTATCTTTTTTTCCTACATTTTGGCTTTTTACTGTAGATGGGGAGGTAAATGGCTGTTAGTCCCCGACAAAACCTGTGGAGCATCCTTCCCATCAATCAATTAAAAAACACTTACCTTACATTCAACATGATTTATTTCTTGTTAATACAATTGTCTCACTATATCCTTCTATTATTATACCCTTAATTCCATTAGCCATTCTCCTAATGCTCGCTTCAAGGCTGACCCCCAAAGAGCTTGGAGGAGAGAGAGAGAAGTCCTTCTAATAGTGGCATTGCCAATAAAACTCTGGAAGCTCTTCTCCTAAAGCCTTGTAGGTCACAGGAAGATAGGTCACAGAATGTATCCTGCCTGAAAAGAATAGAGCAATCTCTCATTTATTTATCTGATGGGTACTGCTTGATGGTTTAAAAATCCTTAGGAGCTCTTATCTTATAAGTCAACACAATAGGTTCACAAAGTATAGTCATACACTTTGCATAGAGATGGATAAGACTCTACCAAGCTTTCCTTAAATAAATTTTAAAAAGAGGAAACAAATAAAAGAACCATTTGCATTGTTTGAAGATTAATGGCTTGCTTGTTTGGGGGTGGAGCAACAGGTTAACCTCTTAAACAGTTAAGTGACACAAAAACATTGCAGTATTATTTCTCATGGTGGTGGAGTTACATGTTCTCTAGCAAATTCCCTCTATTTGGGTTGAAATTTGAAAGCTCTGAAAAGAAGTCCTTGTACTGCACTCGGAAATCATACAGTGAACAGCTGCTATGGCTTTTCTCAGTGAGGATATATGCTTTCTTTCTGAAATTTAACTGTATGAATATCTTCATGCAATAAACCAGCACATATATTTATTTCTATGTCAATATGCATTGGATTAGGTCATATGTATCAGGCACTATAATAGCCATTTCTCTCTGCTTCCTTGCAAATAGAAACACAGTTTTATTCAGCTGTCCACCTTTCAGAAATGGGCATCCCATCCAAAGCCTAAGGGTAAATCTTGTTAGTAAAACCTGTACTGAACATTCCATAGGCCCTGTTGGTCGTTGATGTTGGGGCAGGTTTCTGGGATAAGATTCCTCATTTATAAAAATAAATATAAAACATGGACATGGTCATGACCACTGTGATGCCTGGAGTGTTGACCGTTATCTTGCAGCCTTGGGAAGAGACAGCTGAGAACAAACCTGGCATCCTGGGGAGGACAGAGTAGAAAAAACAAAAGGTACCCGTTTCCTTGATACCACAATTTATCCCTGGAATTAATCAAACTGGGCCTATCCTAGTTCAACAATTCTTATTACATAAAATAATAGATATACTCATTGTTTAAGCCAGTGCAGTCAATGCTATTAACTACAATTTAGGCACCTTTGCTAGATATCATAGGTGCTTGATATATTTAAAATTTTTGCTTCCACCTCCTCTCCTTTCTCTCCTCCTTTCCCCAGGTCAACTGGTAAAGCTCTAAATTCAACAGAGCCTTGACAACATTCATGGTATGGGTGTTAACATTCAGAATTTCCCTATTGATTGTCACTCATTTTGTTTTTAACTTAATGTTGAATAAACAAAGAGTTTATATAGACTTGGGGCATATATCCTTTCCCACTGGTGCTTTTGTGTATGTGGGATAGATTCCAAAAGTGGGTGTTGAAGGAAATGTGCGTTATCTTTTCAATAACTATTTTCCCAAAAGGCTACTGTGATTCACAATATCACCAGCTATGTAGGGAGCAACTTTTCCCCAAATGCTCACCAACACTAGTTTTCACTTCCGAAACCTTTGTCAGTTCTGATAGGTGTGATGCGATAGCTCATTTTCACTCTAATTCATATCTTCCTCTGTGCTCGTGAGTGTAAGCATATTTTTACACGTGTCTTATTGTTAGTATAACCGTTTATATTGCTTCTGTATTATATTCTCATATTCTGCCAATTTGTTGTTGCTGTGTGGCTTGTTCTTTCACTTGTAGATTTCTAAGAGTTCTTTATAGTATAATAGATGACAGCTCTTGGTCATCTGTGTTGTAAATATTGCTATAAAATCCATCCTTTGTCTGTGGGTATGGTACATTTTCTAAACATAAATTTTAAATTGGAAATTCTGTCCCTGTTTTCTTCTCTGGCTTCAGAGTTACAGTCAATATCAAGAACATGATCCTACCTTACCTTCTCCCCTACCTTGTATCATACATATAAGCCTGTATCTTACTTAAAAACCTTAATTTTGTTTTAAAATACTGCCACTAGGTAAAGCTGATAAGGAAAATATTCAACACAGCCGTCAAGGTCAGCAAACCGCTTTTTTCCTCCAGTTGGCAAAGCCCTCCCAGCTCCCTCCTCCCTTCCTCCAGGCTCCTCTTTTGCCCTGCGCATGCTGAAATGCCACATATCAAAATAATATAAATTGCTCCCCTTGCTTGTGCTCAGGGCTCAGACATTGGGAGATTACTCCCCTCTGAGCCCACAGGTGTGCAATAAACCCTCAACACTCCAAGACCTCCTAGTGCCACTTGATTCTTCCGTGACCAGGTTTTCCAGTATTTTCCATAACAAAGCCATTAAATTTTAAAAATTGCAACTCAAAGAAGCAGGAAGTGGAATGGAGATTGCCAGGAGTTAGAAAGAGGGGAAATGAAGAGATATTGTTCTAAGGGGAGAGAGTTTCAGTCAAGCAAGAAGAACAAGTTCTTCAATCAGCTGCACAACAATGAGTGGATAGTTCATAATACAGTACTATACACTTAAAATTTGGTTAAAATTTTTCATGACATAAATGTCATGCTAATGTTTTTTGCCACAATAAGAAAGATTTCCATTAATTTGAAGAGGGAACATTATGATATGTACCATCACAACCCAGGAGATACCCAAATAATTTTCACAGATAGAATATATATGAATTAAACAGTGAAAACAAGTATTTATGAATAATAAACAATTTGAAAGTAAGTACAGTTCACACATAAAATGTGTGCATGTTTAAGACTGTTTTTCCTTTTTCTTCCCCATTGTCATCACCATTTTTAAACCTTTAGGGACGTTCATGATTATCTTATATTCACATTGCCCAGAAAAGCACCCATAGGCAAAAATACAAGGGAAATAAGGACTTCTCTAAATATGGAATAGTATGTGCACATGACAGATTGAAAATATGTAGAGAATACTACTTCTCCATCCCTCTCCCTTAATGTAAACCAAGCAAAATATTTTGTGTTCACCCAAACAAAATGCACAATGCAAATCTATTATATACGATGCTTTCTATAACTGAAACTATTATATCAAGTAAATGGGGTGTCGGCCTGGAACCTCAATGTTGAAATATCACTCTGTTAGTCCATTTATTTGATATGGACTACCAATAGTATTAGTATGTGCTAACAATCATAAATAGACTATCAAAAACTGAACTAACAATTTAGTCCAAACTAATTATTTTGGGTGAGAATGCCATCCAAAAAGTGATATAGCATTTAAAGAGCCATTATGCCTAAATTGTTAACTGAACAGACATTATGAGAGTGAATTGTGTATTCCCCTGGGTTTTCCTGAAGGACTTAAATTATTTTATATTTTATATTTATGTCTTTAGAGCATCAGTAATGTATTTTTATATATGGTATAAGAAAGAGTTTAACTTGGTTTTATTCCAGAATGATACTAGTTGAGCTAACATTATTTATTAAATATTGTTTCTTTTAGCTACTAATAACATATTACATGTCTGTATATAGTTATACATATATCTGTATTCTCAGTTCTGTTCCACAGATCTTTTTGTCTATTCTTATGACACAATCAGGTTCTATTTATTAGAGTGATTTTGTAGTGTGTTCTAACACCTATTAATACTACTCCCCCTCACTATTCTTCTATTATATTCATTTTTTAACTTGACTTGTATATTCTCATAGACTTGTTCTTCCACATGAAATTTTAAATAATTTCACATCCAATTCTCATACCTTACAGAAAATCCTCTATGATGCTTAGAGGGTTGTATTAAATTACATCAATTTTTTGAGAAATGAAATGTATTATGCTAAATTTTCCCAACCAAATACATAACATATCTTCTAATTGGCTCAGATCTTATCCAGTATCCTTCCATGATTAATTTATGATTTACTTAATACAAGTTCTGACCTAATCTGTTTAATTAATGCCCTGCTATTTTATTATTTTTGCTACTATTATAAATAAAATATTTTGCTCATTTCTCTTTTTAGGTTTTAATTTTTAATTTGGAGAAAAACTATGGATTTTTGTCAATTTATCTTATATCCCATCAACTTGTAGAATTATCTTTTTGATCCAAATAGTTGATTTTATTAGTTTCTTAGATTTTCTAGGTATATATTTATATTAACAAAAAGAGTTTATCCTATCAATTTTTAAATATTTCTAGCAATCATTTTATTATTCTTCTCCTGTTACATTAACTAGATTCTCTAGGATTGTACTATCTAAGAGTGATAGCCAACATATCTGTCTAGGTGCTAATTTTAATAGGAGTAGTTTTATGTTTAGAATAACAGTTTGATTTTTCAAAGCAAATAGTCTTTAAAAAGTATATTTAGATGATTTTCTACTATTCTTATTTTATTTAGTGTTTTAATTAAGAACTGGTGTATAATTCTATCAAATGCCTGTCTATGTCTATTTATGTGAAAGGACTGTTCTCTTAATCTATTAGTCTATTACATACCAGATTTTTCTGATATTGAACTATCCTTGCATTCTAGAAATTAACCATACAAAATTTTACTTATTTGCATTTTATTTAGAAGTTTCTCTTACAGATTTTTACAAGAGATTAGTCTGCAGCCATCTTGTATTTTCTTTCCATGAAAATTTGATTTTAAATTTATTCTAGCTTTATACATTTCATTGGGCTTATCAATCTTTTCTATAGATTGAGATAAGTTAAATAACCTAGGTATCATCTATTCTTTAAGGTGAAATATAACTCAGCTGGGACCTATCTTGTCCTGGTAGCTTTTTTCTATGCCAGATCTTAACTCAGTTTTCAACATTTTATCAATTGATCAGACAATTTAAATGTTCCATTTGTTGTTGAATCCTTTTTGTGATTTATATTTTATTAGGAAAAGCCTAGATTTTCAAATTTACTGTCATAGAGTTGAATGTCATATTCTCTTAGAGCACTTTAAAGACACCTGCATCTGTATTCATGTCACCTCTCTAGTTCATGGCATCATATATTAAGGATTTTTTTATCCTTAATTATTCTCAAAGATGTTTATCAATTTCATTGGTCTTTTCAAAGAATCAGATGTTTTAATTTGCTATTCTTTCTTCTTTTTTGTTTGTTGTGTTTTCAATTTCATCTTTTATCTTCTTCCCAGCTCTTTTTTTTTCCTTTTCCCTAAAGAGTATAAAGTCCCTGCTTTTCATTCTCTAGTAATAAAATTATTTAGGGTTATAAATGTCTTCTTAGAACAACTTCTCAGTGTTGCTAAGTTTTAGTTAAAGATAATCACAAGTCCCCGTTTTCTAGATAATTAAAGTCCAACTACTGTCGTCACGTATGTCAAAATACATATAGACAAACTGAGATAGAAAACTAAGATGCATTAAGACATTGAATGTATGTGTGGTAAAGGATAAGTGCATTTTATGAATGGAAAGTATATGTGCATTGGAACCAAGGTCAGGAAAAAAATGTTATAATAACTGTCTATCTAAAACCTTCTCACCCTGGACCACAAATCTACGGTCATATTCATACTACCACAAGACTGGTTTTCAAATTGGTCTCTTGGAACACAAAATAAAGAACACAAAATAGCCTAATCAAAAAAGTATTGGTTAAAAGTTCAGTCAATAGGCAGAAATATGGCTAAGTGATCAAAGCACTCTCTTTGTTAGCTCAGACTGCCATAACAAAATATCATAGACCAGAGAACTTAAACAACAGGAATTTGATTTTTTGCAGTTATGGGAACTAGAAATCCAATATCAAGGTGCCAGCAGGGTCAGGTTATGATGAGGGCTTTCCTCTTGGGTTGCAGGTGGCCACCTTCTTACTGTGTTCTTACATGGCCTTTCCTCTGTACATGCAGCTGGAGAAAGAGTAAGCAAGCACTTATAAGTGCCCTTCTTATAAGGGCACACTAATCCTATTTTTGAGGACTCCACCCTGATGAGCTCATCTGAACCTAATTACTTCCCAAAGGCCCCATCTCCAAACACCATCACATCTGGGATTAAGGATTCAATATGGGAATTGCAGGGAGGATTCAATCAGTCACCAAACTGGCACACACCAAACTGACAAACAATGATGCAGAACTGTATGCCTAATTGTGTTTATCTAATTAACATTCTTACTCTTTGCTTTCACCAAATTCCATAATTATATTCTTCAGAAGGTAAAATGAAATTCAGAAATACCAATATTTGTTGAAGTAGAAAATAAACATTAAGAGGTGTTCTTGAATGAGGACCATCCCATGGTTAACAAGCAATAAACAATCTTTAAGCTCCTCTTTTCAATTCAGTTCATATGACCACTGACAGACTTTTATTGAGTCTTCCTGGCAAGCTTGACAGAACAGAAGTGTGTAGAAAAAAATACAGTTTGTATAGTCTGCTCCCAAAAGCTTCAGAGTTACAGAAATTCTATTCACAGTGGGAGACTATGAGAGCCTTTTCAGAGGTCTGTTTGTACTGCCCTCCCAAAAAGGAAAAAGTGAGACCCCTAGCCTATGGTTCCTCCCATACTGTGTGAGGTGAAAGGCACCTTTTCTGCCTGATAATAGCATTTAAACCTAGATGGCTGGCTGCAGAATTCTATGCATCATTTAGAACTTTGATGCTGACCTAACTTCAGAAGGAAAAACTGCCTCTGCCAGTCTGGGGCCACTGCTGACAAGGAGGGATATTGATTGGGGTGATGACAGAGTTCTCCTGGTTCAGCTCCTCATACTGGGAGGCTCCATCCCCATCTTTCTTAATCATCATTACCTTTGGTGCTGCTATAGACTGTCTCAACCAGATCAAATAAAAGAATGAAAGGTTTTCCTAAAACAAACCTAAAGCGTGAGTGAGTAGGTGATAGCGTTTGTAGGGTTCACAAATTGTCCTTTCAGTTTCTGAGTTTATAAATGGAGCTGCCACTCCAGTTGTCTAGTGCCGCTTGAAGCAGAAGAGTTTGCAGTGATGCTCCAGTCTGGTCTTTGTGACATCACATGACCTGTTGCACTGAGTTTTGCTTTGGATAATCTGGACTTTGCAATCATTTAATGATTCATCTGGGTAAACATAAACCAGGCTGCTTGGATTCCAATCCTGGATATCCTCTTTATTTATTCAGCAAGTTACTTAATGTCACCATACCTCAGTTTGCTCAGCTATAAAAAGAAGCTAAAACAAAACTCACTTAATGGAGTCATTGTGACAAGCATTGGAGCAGTGCCTACCTGGCTCATGGTGAACACTGGGTAAGCATTAGCTGTTATTATTACTTCATCATGCTAAGCATACCCAGTGTCTCCTCTAACAGGCAGCATTTCAACCCATTAGTGGTGACCAGATGAATAAAAGGAAATAATTATGCAATTCATCATTTTTTAAACCCTATATACCCCCTTCTAATATATTTTAATAACTTGTAAATATCATTGAAAGCCCAATTTACATAGTTAATTTATGTATTTGATTCCTGATTTTTTACTGGAAAATACTGCCAAAAAAACAATTGCTCTTGTATGCACCCCTGGTTTACTAGTTCTATATATATGTATACATGTATAAAAGTGTAATAAAGTAAAATCACTCATATACTTATAATCTCCCTCTCCAACTCTGAAGTCGTAGTAACCCCCATTAAAAGTTTGTTGTGAGTTTTTCCTGGATGTTTCCCTGTGTTCGTAACAGCCATAGTCACACATACACACAAATACACACACAAAAACAGAGAAACATACATTGTATGTGTGCATATTTACAATATAGGGTTGTGCTCAACATTCATTTTAGTAATTCATTATGTAAGTATACCGAAATCTACTCAAACATTCCCCTTTGAAGTACACTTAGGTTGTTTCTATTTTTTCTATTGTTAAACAGTGCTGCAATAAACATTCTTCCATGTAGATCTGTGTTTGCCTTTTATTTAAATTAGCATGTATCTTCTGAACACATAGGTACTACAGACAAGGAAGATAGCCCATAGTTGGGGAAAGAGATTACACATATGCTGCAAGAACTAACACTTTAAAAAATAATTAAGACATTTACTTACAGTTCAGTTAATTTCTCCTTTAATCTTTCATCTCCACTCTACCTCCCCAAAAGATACTGTTTTATGAGTATATTTATATCATTGCTGCCAATATCCACAATTCACAATGACATAAGAATTACCTCAACAGAGATTACATAGTTTGATGTTACACTTGAAATTTACAAAGAAATGTGCTCTGTTATATCAGATTTTTTTTCTCAAAATGGAAATATTTTATTAATATTGTTTAAAATAAAGGTAAACAGGATTGTTGCCCAAAAGTACACCAAGGTACATAAAAGTAGAATATGAATCTGTCTAATCTTGGTTTCTAAATTCTGGCACTATTGTGCCGGAGGGCTGCCCTGTGCACAGGAGAGACTTTTGCAGCTTCAGTGGCCTCAACCCTTTAGATGCCAGCAGCACCACCCTGGGCTGTGACCACAGACAGGTCTTGAGACATGACAAGGCAAAAAAAATTTGATCCTCATTGAGTACCAGTGTGATCCTGCGTCTCAGAGGCATTTCTGTTAACAGTTTGGTAACTAACCAAGATTTTTAATGTAAATAAAAAGTTTATTTTATATAATTGGAAAATGTCCATTCAGGCAATTTTTAAAACTTTATTCTCTTAACACTATATCATGGACAACTCTGCATGTAAGACTGGCTTACCTTTTAACGGGTGCATTTAATGGTCACTGTATGAATTTCCCATGATCATATATTAATGGACATTCTGATTACTTTTTTAAAATTTCCATTGAAAATAATGCTGCAATAAATCCACATATCATTATGTCTCTGTACACTAGGAATTGATGGGTCAAAGAGCAGACATGCTGTTTAATATCATACTTTTACTGTAATTTTCAATATATTTTGCATATGAGACAAACAAAATATTGACCTGAGCATGCCATTAGCCATCTCTTCTCAAAAAAAAAATAAGTATATACCTTCTTCTCTTGCACACTGACATGCATTTTCTGGGGAAGACAAAAAGGAATGCTACTTTTCTTAATTTTTAGTTAAGTCTTAACTAAAGGTTTGACCAAGACAACAAAAACTTTCTTTTGAAGATAAAACTAGGCACTAAAGCAAATCAACTCAAGCATGCAAGAGTGACAGTGAAAATAATTTTGGTTTAGAGAGAAGAGCTATTGATGAGCTACAGGAGAGGAGCACCTTGATCTTATTTCTCACCTTGTCACAAGAGACAGCCAAGTTGTGAGGTTAAATTGAAGTTGGTAAATACACAATTATTCAGCTTGTGTCTCGGTAATAAATGTGTTTCCAGGCAGTGAACCTGCCAGTCCTCAGAACACCACTTTGCTGATTAAGGAGATAAAAAGAGGATATGTGGAAAGGGTCATTTCAAGAGTAATGAATCCTTATTCTGTCACCGTCCTTTGCTGACAGAGTTTAACAGAGTTTAACAGAGATGAGGCATCCTGGAATATCCAGGTGGCAACATGGAACAGGGTAAATCAGCAATGACTGGTTCTAGCCCCTGAAAAAACAGCAGCATCTCTGATGGCTGAGAAATGACTATCTTGGGGAATTAAGTACATCTCAGGGAGAAGCCTTATTAAATTAGCCTAATACCTTATTGCATGATCAATAGCAATATATTTATTTTGTTCTATGGCCTTGAGTGACTTTTCATTAGGAATTTAAATGACCTTAGAAAGCTACTGAGTATCAATTTAGAATACTTTTAGGAGATATTAGCTGGCCTCAGAGCAAAAGATGAGTGAAAATGCAGGTCATTATTTAAGTCAGAAAGAGAATGTCAGAAAACAATTTGCCTTGGTACTGAGGGAGGTAGCTCAACTTATGCATCCAGCCCAATGATACCACTCTGTTTGGGTTCCCAGTTACAGAATGAAATAGATCAAGAAAGAAAGTGTTTACAATCCCAATAGATATCAGCCCAGATGACTGTTGAGATAGAGAAGGTTGTAAGATTAAAAAAGACAGAGATACTGTTTTAAGTAACGTTAATGAATTGCCAGGATTCTGTAACACAACCTGCCAGTATTCCATCCATGTTCCCTATGGTTACCTTGCCATTTTCATGCTGTCAGACTCTGGATGGGTTTTCATTCCCAACAGCCAGAACCTGCTGCCCTCAAATTACCAGAAAGGCTTTATGGGTAATGGTCCATCCTAGTGGCAGCCCTGAACCAGTGACTGACAGGCATAGACAGGACTTCTCAGCCTCATCACTATTGTCATTTGGGGCCAGATAATCATTTATTGTGGTGGTGAGGAATGCTACCCTGTCCTGTGTGCTGCAGGACCCCCAGCAGCAGCTGTGGCCTCCACCCACTGGGTATCAGTATCTCCTCCTTCCGAGTGTGACAACCAAGTAAGTCTTCAGACATTGTCAAATGTTCCCTGGAGAATGAAACAGCCCAGGTGGGGAACCCCATGTGTAGAAGTATAAACACTACAGCCCCCTTTCTCCTAACAGGACCATTCTGCGACATGACCAGTGCTGGCTTCAGAGGCGCCTAAGGGCTCACCCTCTGTGGGACTCTCCTCGCTACCACACTCTAACTCAACCTTCTCCTTCACTTTCCACTCCCACTTCCCAACCCCCCTATTTGTTTTCCCCTGGAACACTTCCCAGTATTCACACAAACCCTTATCTTACAATCTGTGCTAAGGATGCCAACCTAAGACAGACTCCATGACACCTGAGATGCTAGATCTCCCAGAATTAGATGACACTATTTTAAATATCTTTGCTGGCCCTCTCAAAGACTATTCTCTTCCTTCTACCTTTACTGAAAGTGTACATTTCTACTTGGGTCATTTAAAACAAAATGAAGGGGAAAAAATACTGCAATTTCCAATGCACTTTTTTCTGTGTATTGTCATCCTAACACCATTCTCTCTCTCTCTCTCTCTCTCTCTCTCTCTCTCTCTCTCTCTCTCTCTCTCTCTCTCTCTCTCTCTCTCCCCCACTATCTCATTCTCTTTCTCATTCTCCTTAGCCTAAGCACTCTTTAGCTTTCACCACTTAGCAAGGTGAGTTTTCTCTGGTCTGTGGCCATCTACTTACCATTCATAAACCTTTTTCTCTCCATTCATTCACCAGCCTAATATTCACCCCCACCTTCCCTGGAGTACTAGAGGCACTCTCCAATCTTTTCCTTTTACTTCACCTACTTGTAATGGTAATACTTTGCCTAATATTCATTATCTATCTCTCTGTCTCATGTTCTTAAATCTCTGCTTGTTATCATTTTTCATTTACTTTTTACAACGAGGTTTCAATAAGGATAAGAGAAAGAGAATGGGAAAAACACAAGAAATTTGGGATAAGCCCAAGCAATTTCAGTTAGTAAATCTATTCACACGTAGTTTGGGAGGAGAAAAATAAATCAGAAGCTAAACCAGTACTCTGCTGATGTGTGGCTGTCCTAAATGGCAACATTAGTGCGAGCACACCTCTTCCCTGGCTGCAGCTATCCTCTAAATCCCTGTTTACTACTCAAGACTTTAGGATAATATCTTCAACACCACTAATCTGGTGCCTTTTATTTTACAAGTGGCCTTGAGACACATCTCAAAATGAAGATAAAAATAAAAATGATCCCCTTCCGATGACCCTGCTAAGCCAAACGAATAAAATCAATAAAAATGCAATTAATTTGGATTCATTTGGCCTGAAGAATCAAGAGACAAAATAAGGAAGCATATTTGCCAGGGTATGTGATGTAGTTTTTGGCCAGAAATCCTGCTTCCGAAAGCATCTACCTCAGAAATAGCAGCGGTAATAAACTCCCTGTGTCTTATACACCTATAAATCCTTGTACCGACCAAGATTTCAATGGTCTTTTCTCTTCAACCCACACATAAAGCATTCCAGACACTAATTTAGAATATTAATTAAATCTCAGAAAATTGCATTGGGACTCAGCAGATACTGTTCCATAACCTGTGTAACTATTTTTAAAAAACTGGATTATCTACTTCAGTGAAATTTCTCTTAGTGTGACCTTTTTCAAAGAAAATGAAATAAAATGCCCCCTTTCTAAAATAATGATGATGCATTAGGAGGAGTTAACTTAAACTAGGACAGCCCCCACAACTCTATGCAATCAAATATAAATGGAGATTTGTAAAGTATTTTTTGTATGTAGATGAAATACATGGGTGTTGATGTTTAAAGGCAAATGTATATTGTATTTTTAAACTACCAAAGTCATATTAAAAAGGCTGCAACACAAATTCAATGGAAGACACTGGCAACTAAAAGCTGATTTTAAAAGGGGTTGTATGACAGGAAGGGGAGAGGGGTGAAAGAGCAGGAGAAGATGAAATAGAGGAAAAATACGGAGCCTGAAATGGGGGAGACTAAGGGAGAGGGCACTAGAGGCACCCAGATGCCATGTTGGAGGCATGGGGAGGGAACAAGCCGAAAGAATATCTCAAGGCAAAGAAAAAGGGCAAGAACACAGCCCTCTCTTTTCACAGAGAATGCAGCCCCCTTGTGAAAGGCATGAAGAGAATGCACCCGGCGGGCTGAGCGTGGAGGTCACAGGTGGGAAGGTGGCAGCACTTGGAAGCCTGATGTGGCTTCTAAGCCAAGGAATCGATCTCTTTAAGCAGGTTGAGCCCAGTGGTCACAGGATGGGACAGCAACCCCAAGAGAAACCAGAGACTGAGGAAGAACCTAGAATAACTACTTATTAGAAACATAATGTGAGTTTACTCCTGCAGTGTGAAGTCAAGCAGAACCCTAGATATGAAGAACCCCATGCAACCCCAGCAAGAATCCACCCAGAGGCACAAACAAGGAACAAGTATAGACATCACTTACTTAGTCAATAAGCATTTATTGAGCTCCTTTTGTGTACCAGTCTCTGGAGTCAGAGGTGGGTGGACAGGGCCCTGGTCCTGGAGACCCTGAGCTCACAACCTCTGAGTTACAGATGGCAGTGAGGTTCCTGCATAGAACAGCTTGGTTCACTGCAGAGGGCCTAAATGAAATCAGTTGCTTCCTATTTATTACTGGAACTTAAGATGGATCAGACTTAAAACAAATCTCAAAAATACCTAGGTCCTCAGATTTGTGGTGACCTAAGTGGAGTATAAATTCACATTTTATGAATAATAATTCTCAAGATACTATGTGTTCATATAAGTACTGATATTAAATTTGTACATTTTGGAAAGTACTACTCATTTTTCTTCCAAACTGTATTTGAATTCTGTTTATTTCTGGTGGTGAAATCAAGCCACAGTTCCCTTATGTAGAGAAACTACACCACATGAGTTCATGAATAAGCCAGAAGGAAAACGCACATAAACTAAACAAAAAATTCAAAGAGCTGTGCTGAGCAGGTTTCACAGTTTAATGTACGAAATCGCTCTGGGTTTGAATTATATTGTGAGGAAAAAAATTAATACTTTTATCCCTTGTGTATCATCATCCTTTTTTACAGTGCAGTTATCTCCCCAAAAGTGACTGTAAAAACAACATAGTGTCGCTCCATATTTATTCTTCCTCATTTACTTCCATATCACATTCCTTCAGTTTACAATAGCAAAATTATTTTCTGAAATTCTTTGCACTGCCAGCTGGGAACAGAAAAAACACACAATATACTTCCTGTTGTCTCTCATTCTATCTGCAGCTACAGACCTGAGAACATCCGTTTGCATTTTTGCTGAGGATGCTTAAAGAGAGCTTTTTCTTCCACAGATTTCCTGGCTCCAAGCTGCTAATCTACCCAGAGCCATATTTTACCAGGAAGATCAAGATGTAGAGAGAAGTGCCATCTTTTCCCCTTTCATTCATTCAACATTTATTTATCGAATACAGTGTCAGGCGCTGTCCGGGGTACTAGGGATATTATAGTGAATGAAACATGAGTCTCAGTGTTCCAGTGAGGGAGAAAGGCAGATAGATAAACAGACTATCAATGATAGGAATAGGGAAGTTCCCAGTTGTTGTGAGAACATGAAGGAAAGCTTTGGTGCCCAGTTTTGCTGTCAGGGCAGGCTTCACAAAGAAAGTTATGTCTAAGTTGACACATTGGAGGAAAAGAAAGAAATATTCAGGCACCTAGTGAAAGTAGGTGAAAGAGAATGGACGGAGAGAGAATAAAATAGGAGATGAATAGCATATAGAGACAGCAGAGGGCAGAACTCAAAAGTTTCTGTAATACATATTAACAACTTCCAACCTTAATTAAAGGCAATGTGGGGATGTGTTTGATAGATGAAAAAGTATCATATAAGTCATATAAGTCAATAACAGTGATTTTTGAAGTAACTTATTTTCCCTAAACTGTACATTGGCTACTATTTCTGTGATCCAGTCTCTTTTTCAAGTGTTTCTTTCTCCTATTCTTCCTATATTCCTTCAAGGATATAGAATATGATGCTACAATGATAGATGAATGAGCAAACACGGAGTTCTTAATAAATGTCTTCTGGAAGTGTTAATAAGGAACATAAAATATTTTAATGCTTCTTTCATGGTACCAATATAAAATTTCATTTCAAATATCATTGCATCTGTGTACATACAGAAATTGATGGAGGAATGGACACATGGGAATATCTGAAGAGAGTGAATAATAATTCAAGAAGCCTAAGTCCCAAGAATATTCTGAAACTTGCAAATATGTCACAGAAAACAAAGAGGCTTTTTCAGTTTTTGGAAGGCATAGATAAGATTCTTGGGATCAATGTAATAATATTGAGAGATGACAAAGAGAAAGCAGAGTGACTCAATTTTTATTTTACTTTTATCTTCTATGTCAAGGACAAGGATTGATTGGAAAGGCAAGAGCAAATATTGGAATGAGAGAATTCAAGACCAAGACAAATGGGCAGAACAACAGAGCCTTGTTCTAAATGCGCCTGAAACTTGACCAGCCATCATTAGAGGTCTCTGAGGAACTTCATAGAGAGCAGAAACAGTGCTGGTTGACAGGGAAGTGTGATATCTCAACTTGCCAGAGAGAAAGAACAGTGGAAGCCCCCAAACCATACCCCAAGAGTCAACAACTCTGCTTGTGTATCTCTGGCCCTATCCACCTCATGAACTCCAAGGCTGAGTTGCAGGCACCTAGACTCCTTAAAAACCTTAACAGGTAATTCTGATGCAAAGCCAGAGAGGAAACATTGCAATAAATCCATGAGCTTGATGTCAACTCCAAATTTTTAAACATCTTATTCTGCTTGTTTGAGACACCAGCTTGTGAGCACATGAAGAGTGAATGGGTGATTTTTAAAAGTCAGTGAGGATTTAATAATAACAAACCATTTCAGGCAAATTCCATTTTCATTTTAACTGAGAGAAGTTTGTATATTAGCATCTTCCAAAACCTGTTTCCTAGTACACTAGTTCTACCTGATATCAATAGCTATTGTAAGAACAAAAGAAGAATCCATGTTAAATAAGTCAGGAAGGTCCTGACTTTAACAAAGGTAAACTGGCTTATTTATTAGGTTTCCTTGGAGTCTTTAATAAGACAATGTGTATTGGATCTCTTAGGTTTAATAAGGAATCTCTCCAAAACTCTAATGATCTTTCACCCCTCTTTTCTTTTTTTTTTGCCTATCTCTTCCAACCAACATTTCTTGACATATCTACTACAAGAAATTACTTTGGTTAAATCAGTGCATTCAACAAAGCATTTCATGCTGTCTTTGCAAGAAATATGGAAGGATATTGGCTATTAATAATACACATAATTTACACATGATAAAATGACAGAAAGCTCTGATTAGTTGACTATAATCAACCTAAAGGAAAAATTCTGATATTCATTTATTTATCCATTCATTCATTTATTCAAAATGTTAGATATTCAATAATACTGTAATTTATTGAATATGTATGAAATATTCAAAAATATTGCACTATACTGGATGTTAGAAATAAAATGGCAAGCAAAACACATGAATTTTAATGACATCCTATTTAATATTTCATCAGTAATTTGTATGGGGTTGTATATGTTATGCATATCAAGTTTTCAAAGGCTCAGAGCTGGAATGTATACAGAATATGTTGCATATTGAATGATAGGGTTAGGAGTCAGTATCATTATTTGTCTAAAATAATGAGCAGAACATAAGATAAAATACAGTAGTGAAAAACAATTAAATAAATCTCAGCACATGCATAGAAAAGTCAGAAGTTTTATTGCCTACAAGCTCAACATGAGCTAACAAAAAATGTTAACAAAGCATAAGAATGTATTAAGAAAAAGACTGTGTTCATAGAAAGAAGTTTATAGTTCTGCTGACTATACTCTGTCAAGTAAATCAGAAGTAATGTACTTAACATTGCCACCATTTAAAGGAGACGTCATTAACACAGCATTTAAGTGGAGGATAGCAACCAGGGTGACTGGAATCTCAAAAACAGTTAACATAGAGAAGAGCTGCAAGAATGAAGAATATTACATTTAAGGAAAAAAAGTATGTGTTGAGGGTTCATAACAATGTTTAAATAAATAAAGGGAGGAATTGATTCATTTGCCATTGGATATTTCTAATAGCAATGAGTAGATTTAATCAATCTTTGGGTTCAACATAGGAAGAAGTTTGTAACTATTAACCTGTCCAAAAATTCAGTAAGACAACTCACTGCTACATCCTGTTGAACCACTTACTACATATCAGGTACCATGATAAGCACTGGACATCATAAAAGAACACCACATGGCTCTTGATCCTTTATTTTATAATGGAATCATATTAAAAAAGCAATGAGAGCTCAGAAGAAGGAGGGTTTTTTAATCAATCATTTTGTTGAAGACTTGATTAATGCAAAAAAGGCTAGAAAGGCTTTTTAGAGAAGCCATTTGCACTGGACCTTGGATTAATCAATGTTACATGCTTTCTAAATCTTGACATAAAGTTGTTTTTTAACACCAATTAAGACTCAAGCCTCTGTAAAGTCTGATACTTCATTTCCTGCTATTTCTTCTCTCTCTCTGACATCTTCCATCTCTCTCTTT
Source organism: Manis javanica (assembly GCF_040802235.1). Lineage (NCBI taxonomy): Eukaryota > Metazoa > Chordata > Mammalia > Pholidota > Manidae > Manis > Manis javanica. The sequence continues at coordinate 105,760,570 of NC_133160.1, forward strand.
CTCTCTCTCTCTGAACTCCTTTCCGTGTTTCCCTGCTTACCTTTGACAAATGTATTAGTTCTGCCTTTCCTCCCCCTCTCTCTTGCTGTCACTAGCTTCACCAGATCTTATGCCTGGGTCCTTGTGCAGGCTCCTCACTGGTGTCCCCCATCCCCAAGATGGCACACCCCTTGACAGCCCAGCCCTTAGCCCAAGTCACTCCCACTGCCACCCCTCAAGCTCCTGGCTATCATAAACATCATGACAGACTCATCCTCCTGAAGTACTTCCAATTGCCTATCAAGTCATCTATGATGGATCTCTTTTCTATCAAATCAAACGCATTTTCCTTTTGGGGTTTCAGGTTTGATTGTAACCTGGTCACACCTTATTTTCCACTTAACCTCAATATCCATCTTCCAAGCCAGCTCTTCACTGTCACTTTCATGCACATTATTCATTTCAGTTTATAGAATTTGACTCAGGTATTTCCCTTACATGGAATGCCATGCCTCCTCCTTCTCACCCCCATTCTGCTTCTCAAGATTCTAGCCGCATTTTAAAACCTAGTTTAAGTATTATCTCCCTCTCCAGATTCCCATGGCATTGAACTCAGTAATACCTAGTTCACTATTTAAATGTCACCTACTAATTTCATGTATATTAGTTTATAAACTCCTTGAGAACAAGGATATTGTCAATATTCCCAAAACAGTCCTATGCCCATAATAAGCATAATTTGCCCTCCTCTGGCAAATATTTCTTGGCTAACCATTTTCATTTTGTGAACAAAATGAGACATTTTTCTATAAATCTAATGCTTGACTCAAGAATGCCCTAGTGGGCCAGTTGCCTAGGCTAACAATCTACACGGGTCATATGGTTACTGGGATATAAAAGATAGCCGTACAGATATAAGAGAAAACAGGAGATAATGAAGCACGGGTTCTTCTCGAAGAGCACACCTCCTGTGACTGAGAGGGTGCTGCTGACGAAGCCCTCCAAAGGGCGTACTTGCTCTTGGCACCAGGGCAGCTGCCCTTCCTTCCAAGGCCACGAAGTCCAAGAAACGGCAAGGCTGTGCCATCTGGAGAAGCCACCACCAGACCCCTGTGTCCTCCCTCACTGCTTGGTGCTCAGCCTCTCCTCCAACTAAGGGTTAAAAAATTACTTTACAACTCAGTTCACAGGGTCATGAGCTTTAGCCGTCGCTGGGCATCCATATGGCATCATCCTTTCAGAATCAACTCCAAAGAGAGCATGAAGTGAGTTAGCTCCTGCCCACCCTCCGGTCTGCCCCCACCTACAGCATAGCACTGCTCCTACACACACTGTTCATGGAAAGGATGCCCAGCCGTGGCTGGCAAGAACGTACTGTGGAGAGGGCACAGGAGCTGGTGGCAGAGAACCCAGCTGATGACCCAGGTTCAGATCTTGTTTACTAGCTCTCTCCTTGGGCATCTTAACTTCCTCCTCTGGCAAATGGGGTGTTTGTTAGAGCCACGATGTATGTGGAAGCCCTTTTTAAAGCTAAAACAATATACACATTAGTCACTTTATAGGCTAAATAAATGGGCATGGGCACTCTCTCAAGGGGCCCTTTATATATTTCTTACTGAAGTAATCACTTTTGCTCTCTAGAAACAACTCTGGTTTATGATGGGATGATTTCTGTCCAGTAAAGTATATTTTATGTTATAATCACATTAGGTTGTTATAACCATTGTCTATTTTCAATCATAATACCTCTAACTAAGAAATAATGGTGGTGCATTGACCAGCAGATAACCCTTCTTCTTTATGAATAACATTAGAGAGTATATCTTTCACACATTTTTGCTTTATTCAACAATTTTTTGGTATGGGTGACCTTATTCTTTTAATGTTAGGCAGATAATTAAAGACACCATTTTTTAATGCTGTAACACGTTTTGCTTAAAAAAAAATAATGTGTCACTAACCAGTTCATTTTTCATGAATATAATTATTCCCTTTTTTTTTTACAGTTGTCATTGTTCCATATTCTTTCTTTATGAGCCACTATTTTTTAAATATTTCACCTACTATGTAAATGTGAACAGCTGTTGAGCTTGCAGTTCAGGAAGGGCCATTCACATTCTCCAGCCAAACTGCAAGTGTTGTGACTGGAAAAAGCTAGTACTTCTGAGCTCACCAAAGTGAAAAGGCACTCATATTCAAGAAAAAAGTTTTTACATCTTGCAGATGTGAGCTTTTTGGATAAGCCAGGACCTCATGGCTAGTCGAAATTGTGTAACAACAAAGAATTTCAGTTCTATGGCCCTTAAAATGGTCCGTCAGCACCTGCTTTTGTGTGCTCTTCTATTTCCTTCTAGAGGTATTTCAGCAGCAGTGTTAAGGCTATGGACTTTGATGTCAGTCCAGAGTAAATTCAAATCCTGCCTCCCTCTGTTTACTTGCTGTGTGATTTTGAACATGTTAACTGACTCTCTAGGTTTCATTTTTCCCACCTGTAAAATGGAAATAATAAATCAACCCATGGGAACCATTTCTATAGAAGGCTTACCAATGATGTTCAGCACATAGTAAGTACTCAATAAACATCAGCTGGTAGTGTTATTTTTAGCTCTGCATTTTTATCTTCCCTAACTTTCAGTTTTCTATGAATGGCATGTTTCCCTAAGGCTCTGTGGTCTATGTTGTTTAAAGCCTGTGACACCATTTCTATTACACATGCCCCAGTCCACCTTCAGGCATCTCTCCTGAAAGTCTAGTGTTACGAAATAACCATCTGAAGCAGAGGCCATGGTATTTGGGAAGTTGACAAAAGAGTAATACTCCAAAGGAACCAAGGAAACCTCTGCTGGGCATTCAGCCTAAGAGCAGAAGTCAACTGATGTCAGATTCTTTAAACCTATGTAGGCCTTCTTTTTGTCCTTTTCTCTAAAGAAAGGAATTTTACATCTCTTAACAGTCTTCATTCTTTTGTCTATCTTGTAAGATGTGTACAGTTTAGATATTTTGTTATCCATATTATCCAGTAATATAAAATGAAGAGGAATACAGGTAAGGATTTAAACAACAACAAAAAAAGAGGAGTGCTTGGATCTACCTGGATACTTTTCCACAAAGTCAGAAACAAACCAGAAGATGGTACGAGCACCATACTAAACCTAAAACCACTCTCCCAGATGAAGGCTACTATTCCATTTGCAGCCTTCTTTGCTTGTGTTTCCTAATAACACTGTTGATTATGGGGTGTGGGTCGTTAGGAAAATGGAAATAGGGCTGAAAGTGATTTGGAGAAAAGCATGCTCTATGTAAAGCTTATCCACATTTCCTCTTTAGAGGTGCATTTGAGATCTGCGTTGTCTGCTTCTCTGGTGCCAGAAGCATCAAGCGGTCTGTCTCAGTCTCTTCCAGATTACCCTCTCACCCTGAGGAGGCCACAGTCAACAAAATGGGTCCCTTCTGGCAGACAGCTGGACAGAGGGAAAATGGAGGAAAGTGGAACACCAGACTTTGCCATTCAGCCTGTGCAATCACAGTGTGCTGAGTGTAAGAAGGCACATGAAGTGAAGCTCCCCTGGCTGGACTCCCCTCTCATTCCTCTTTTTTGTTTTAGCTCTGAAGCCACACTTCAGCACTCTGCTTCTTTCCTTGCTCCCCTCCTTCTTCTCTGACTACTTTTATTTCTCCTTTTGTGATTCTTCTTGTCCCCAACAGAGTGTTGACTATGTCCTCTGAATCCCAGCACCCTCTTTCTGCTGCCTCTCAGAAGTACTGTCTGCTCTCACTACTTCATCCCTCACGCATTCATAAGGGATCCCCAGTCTCTGGCCCCTCTCTAGAGCTTCTTTGTATGTCCATACCTGCCTAACCAAAAATTGCATTTGGTTAAATCTCTTAAAGAGGTAATTTTTGGTAATAAAATGAAACATTTTTAAAAGCCATCATCATCTCTTCAAGCCTGACTCTTCCCACTTCTCTATTTCTGTTCTGCTAAAAATCATTTCAAAATTTGGGCATCTCTTGATACTTGCTCTTTCTTCTACAATCTCTTGATATAACTGAGCACCATGAACTGTCAGTTGTCATTTTGTAATGTCACTTCACTCTCCTTTATTTTTATCACCATTATTCTTGTTCAAATCCCTGTCCCCTCCCAGATATGTCAGGCAGTTAGTTGTCTTCAACTTATTCTCTGTGGTTCTGTTTCCTTTCCCTTCAATCCCCTGCAAGCTATCAAATCTTTCCAGCTGTCAATGTGAAATTTCACTGCTCAAAAGTTCCTTGCAAATAAGCACTAAAATATTCCATACACCTGACTCCATTCTTTTAGGATGGAGTATAGACTAGATAACCTTGGACTATAGCTTTCAACATTTTTTAGCAGCAGGATTTTATTTTGCTCTTTCATAGATGACTCATGCTGAAAATAAATATAAAAAATAAATATAAAGTTCTAAGTAGATCAGTCAGAGAATTTACAAACACTTCAAATTGGAGAAGTCAAGTGACAGCTGTGGTCTTATCAAATAAGCATGCAGTATACATGCATAAGCTTCCAAATGCAGCATGTAAATTTACTTGTTGTACTTTGTTGATAAAAAAATTCTGATTCACATTGATAAGAAACTAAAAAGGGCATAAATTTTATATTAGCTGTCTTAGCAATCTCATGTTGCTTTCAAATATAGACAAAATGACAGGAGTTTTATGCCAGACCTCTCCAGAATTAATAAACTGATGTCACAAGAGAACACAAAAGTGGTATTTACTGTACTATAATACGGCAAATACAAAATTTGAGTGTATACATTTTGTAACAGTTTTTAATGATTAAAAAAAGTTTTTTTAATTCCACTCAGAATGTGTAAAGTGCCTATAAATACTGAAAGAGTTTTATTGAACATGCTTTGAAACACTTAGAGAACATTCTTTTCTAAATTGCTGACTTTTTTTTTTAACTTCCATTTAAACAGGACCTTTCCCAATCAACTCCAATTTACTGTTCCATTCTCATGTCTACATGAGTCCTCCGTCAGAGCTCAGCCACCAAACACAGTGGGCATAGTCCTGCTTCACCTCCCTTGATGCCTCGGGAGCGAGCTCAGTTCCCACCGCCTCCAACAGGCTTTCCTAATGGCTGCAGCCCGCAGCAGTCTCTACATCGTCTGAAGTCCGGCCATGTTTATCGTCAGGCACATGGTTGGACACATCAACCTATGTGCCTATTCCAGGTATACACATGTTAGGTAGCCATTAGGCTGTGAAAGAGGAAGGGAGAAGAGAAGGGTGGAGGATGTGAGCTCACAGTAAGCGTTTGATTAGGTATGTGTAAGTGTAAGACTTATAATTCCAGTCATAACTGGAATTGGAAGAGGAGGGATGACCGTGTGCCTGAACTGGTAGGTTAGGTTCTCCATTTCAGCTCCCCACCTGTCACCTAACAAGACCATAAGTGTGTTATTTACCATTAAAGTTGTGATATATTTCTTTAAATTACTGGTCTACAGAGAGTGAGTGCTAATAATCTACGAATTGCTTTAGTGGGTACTTTAGTGTTTATTGAAAACCCTACTGATTAAACTTAAAGAGTTTTTGTATAATCATACATTTAACTTAAACACAGGTGTTACAAATTTTAACTGTCACATAGCAGATTGTATACCAACCTAAATTCTGGGCACTAGCAGTGAAGGTACTTGCTCTGGAAATGCCTTCTATGTGCTTTTTGTATATCATAAACTAACAGCCATAGCAATGTATGAGGTATTGCATAATATCTGGTAACAGGTACTCTTGGGCCCATTTTATAGATGTAACTGAGGCTTTAAGACATCTATTCATTTGTCCTAGGTCACATGACCTATGAAGAGGCAAAGTTGGTGTTTAAAGCCACACGAATCCTGCAAATCCTGCTTTGGAATCAGTTGGGGTACTTGTTAAAATGCAAATACTAAAGCCTACTATGGATTCACAGATGAAGAAACTCTGGAGATTAAGCCTAGGAGTCTGTGTTTCTTATATAGTCTGTGAAAAACCCTAACTTAACTGATGATGAGTTATAAGACATTTCCATTTGGAGCATGGTGGGTATGGCTATAACCATTTCTGGACTTGGGTAAGTCAAGGAATTTTGAGTTAAGATGCTTATGCACTTTGAGCACAGAGGCTGAGTAGTAAAGGATTCTGAGTCATTTGCTTTTTGTGATTAGAGGATAATCTATAGCCTATCAACTCTTGTAGCATGGTACTGTTTCCTCATCTGCTACATAAAGGAATTTCCTTAGATAACATGTAAAGTTTCTTCACACTCATGGTCCCTGGTTTGCCTTGCTTTCCAGCCACAGGGAGAAGGACTCCACATCAGTGATCTTTTCTTACCATATTCAATCTGCTCAACAGACTCTCTTACGGTTCCCTGGGGACAGAAGGCCCTGTCTTGCCTCTTTCAGTTTTTACCAAATAGAGAAGAAATGCGAAATGAAAGAAAGAAGATTAAGGAGGAAAAAACTGCCTAGCAAACAGAGATTTTACCATCTGCTATATTTCACTCTTGTACATTTTTATTTCTGCCTCTGAGCTCAGAAGTCTTTGGGGAATGTGGATATTTTGGACAAATTTTATAATAAAGACTGTAAATAAATCCTAAATGCTGCTAGACCTGGAAGTAGATCATTAAACTTTTATGGAATCAGCATAAGCTTGGGATCTAACAACTCTCATTTGAAATGTTGACTATAGCAGCTTCCAAAGTGCAAAGCTGATTGTAGGCATTTAATCTCTATCAATACCTCAGACACAATGCATGTTTTAAAAATATTCAAATGAATTATCATTTTTTTTTGTAAACAATTTATTATAAGAATCTGGGCTATAGGATTTCAAATCTTGACATAATGCATCAGTACAAGGACTATGCAAATGAACTAAGAGGATTTTCTGAATATAGCCAATATCATAACCAAAGAGAATTCCCAAGAGTCACCTATTGTTTTATCCATACAAACACCAGCGACCTAACTCCATGGCCAGACTCATACCTATCACACCCCTACCTTCTTTCCCCTGGGCAAGAAGTGTTCATTCTCTTCGTAAGAGATCATCTCTTCCAATAAGTGTGCTCTTCTTTCTTTGTGCCCTGCCCTCAGTGACATCTCATCCTGTGAAAAATGACTTACAGGTTTTTCATCTTTTGAAACCATTATCACTGACCAGCAGCCCCTATAGAGAGAAGATGGATTGGATTATGAATCCCAACCCCTCAGCAAAACCTATTACAAAGGGAGCACAGCTCACACTCCCCTGTCATCCCCCAGCCAACTGCAAAGTCCTCTGGCTGGTAAGACAAAAGCTGTGTAACTCAGGTGACATACCACAAGCAACTTTGTGTGCAAGACCAAGCCACACTTCCAAGTCCTGTCCCAACCACTCTGCTTGGGAACTTGGCCAGAGATGTTCCTCATTCTACCCGGCCCCCTTACTTTGGAGCTGTGTCTACTGAGATCAACATCTGTTGGGTTCATTTGGGTGGTCTTGTCCATGAGCACAAAGGTCTGGAGTCAGACGTGAAGCAGTTAAAGCAGCTGAAGCATGTTTACTAAGCCATTTGAAGTTGATAGCCCGCACGGCCTGGCTTTTTTCTCTATCTTCGTAAACTGCAGTGAATTGATGGAATGACCCGGACTTGATCTTCAGGGCAATATGTCTGATGGCACCGCTGGATTGATAAATTGATTCAAAACTATTACCATGGTGAAAAAGCAATAAGGTCATAAAAATTGCATCAGCTGGCTAAGTAAATCCTGGCATTTCATGACAAGTAATGCAGAAGAATCGCAAGAGGATCTGGGCATGAGGCTGAATGAGTGAGGGAGAAATGACTTTGAAGAGCTCATCATCTCCGATCTATTCTTCCTGCCAGCGATTCATGCCTTCGCATAGTGCCACTTCATTATGGGGAAATAACTGTACACTTCTAGCATATTCCTGGCCTCCCTGGCGGCCCCTGGAGGACCCTTAGCTGGTTAATACCTCATCACGGGCTTCATTGAACACTTTAATCTGCACTTGTGTGATCAATAGAATCCTGGTGTAAATTAAAAGGACAATTTCATGTAATCAAGCCTGTTAATGCTCATTTTGAAAACCATTATTTGTGGAAGGCATTTAGAAGAAAATTGCAAAGTGACAGGCTGATGCACTGTGAGATGATTTGAAAGCAGGCCTTTTTTGTGTGACCGTACACCTGCTTTGGGAGCAGGATTGGAGTTGAGCATTAGTGAATGTGGGGAGGGGGGGCGGGGAGGGAAGGGAACCAAAGCCGGAGAAGCAGAAAGGAGCAGCCCAGCAGCAGTATGTGTGTCTGCCCTGCCTGCTTGCTTGCCTTCATGCAGGGAAGAAGAAAATGAAATTTTCCAGTGTTCTATTTCTGTGGCAAATTCAATTACTGTGGGGACTTGTTCAAAGCGGTGTAACTTCCAAGAGGCAGAAATTGAAAACCTGGCAGCTAATGAAATGGCAAATGACTAGGAAGTTCAGACAGGGGCAGTCAGTCAGATCAAACACCTGGAGAAAAACAGCAGCTACCCCCAATGCTTTCCTGAAGCCACTCTTTCAACTGTCCCATCTTTAGAAAAAAAGAGACCTCCCTCCCCCAACATTTTACTCAAGCTGGAATAATATGGGACAGTCACAGTTTCCACCGGCCTCCTAGTAGTAACATAGAGCGATGGTGCATAAAGCGTGGAATGCAAAATAAAAGCGGCGTGTCATTTTTTTTTTCTGATCCTGCCTATTGCATATAACTATGCAATATTTGCCAAGACAATTTTCCCACAAACATATTTTTTGAAAGTCTTTGGTACCTGAGATATGTGTGTTCTGGGCATAGTATATGGCAGTATATGACCTGAAAAGATTTTTTAGAATGCTGAGACTCAGCTTCCATTCCAATTGGTCTAAAGTAGAACTCAGATTCACATTTTAAAAAAAAAACCCAGGTGATTCTAATGCTCAAAGTTGATGAGACGTGCTGGTATATACAACATCTTGTGGGCAAGAATGTACTAAGTTTTGCTATGACTACCAGTAATCATTCATTCAACAGTTTCTTAGCATTACTGAAGCCTGTATGCCAGTAATGTGTCCCAGATAGAGTTATATCCTAGCACTACCAGGGGTCTGAAATTATGAGACCCAAGAAAAAGTAACTTGTAGGCATGACAAACTGAAATCTAATTGAAAGCACTTACCCAGCGCTGGCCATCACTGTGCATCACTCATCCAAACTCAAGAGTATGAAAATTCAACATTCTGTTCTATTTCTTTGTTGGTGTTCATTGCAACACTCCGAAAAGGAAAATCATTTCTATTTGTCATGTAACAAACATTTCCAGTGGATTCTTATTAAACTGATATTGGTTATTCAAAACAAGATACATGTCAGATGGCCATTCTTCAGGCAACTGAATTTCCTATAGCTCTTTAATAAAATTGTCAGATAATGTGACAATAGTTTATTCAAAATCTGCTTGCTCTTATTTGATTTTATCAATGCTTGCATGTCAAATAAGCACTTTGATGTATTTATCCACAAAAGATGTTTTCCTTTCTCTTTTCTAAAATTACAAAATAACGCCTTCTCTTCTACTTGTTCTGACCCATTGAGGCTGACTTGCTTTTTCTGATTCCTTTTTAGGATTCTGCCACAACCCCACACTCCACCCAGCACATAATGCTTAATTCCATCTCTTAGACTTAGGTCATGTTTAACTTTTTCTTGCAAGAGCTAACCACATCTCTATGAATTTGGTTACTCTATGACTTATGTTCAATCATTATCTGGGGCCTTTATATTACTTTCAAAAGCATCCAATATTTATAATGAATTTTAAAAACATGAATTGTTGAATGTGGGTATTTTTTCTTTAGACTTTTTAGAAGTTATATTCTGAAACTGATTTTATAAAATGTTCATTTAAACTCCAATATTCAAAGGAAGAGTTTCTTCAATGCTCTGTTCATCCTAGAAACATCAATAGACAATTCACTACAGCAGAGTTTCTGATCTGATTTTCCCTCATATTCCTTTTCTGTCTAATGCCTTGACTTAGTAAGACTGCTGAAGTCACTAAGCAGTCATATTTGTAGTCATGTTATGATATCAATATATCAATATTTGCAAAAGTTTTCACACTGGTTAATAAAGAGAAAAGGCTAAATTACATCAATAATACAGGTAAGGCAACCACTCTCTTTTAAATGCTCTTTTTTATTCAGTTGATATTTATGTTTAGAGTTTAGGGAAGAAGAAAATTTGGTCCTTTAGAAACCACAATTTATCGATAAAATTAAGAAAAAACCCTAGAGCATGACAGGTTGACTAATTAATACCCCTCTTTAAAATTAAATAAAATAAGCGTTGATTAGGATAGAAGAATTGAGAAGACTAAGGGTCCAGAACCATAGTTTCTCAATGGGACTTTGACAGAACTGGAATGACATGCCCTGAGGGCCCCAGCACATGTGTATCTCATGAGATTTCTCTTTCAAAGCTAGCCACAAGGCAAAGGATGTGCTGGGAATTTTGTGTGATGAAAACATAGAAAGCATCTTAAATAGCGTAAAGCAAAAAGAAATCAGCTCCTCCTCCAGATCTAAAGAGAATGGAAAACTATCGATAGTGTTTCAAAGAAAATTAGTGGTACCAGAAGAAAACAATATTTTATCCAAAAGCCTATGATAAAGACTAGTATCTTTAACACTGTTCTAAGCTCCAAGGTCTGCTCTCATCAGGCCTTCCTGTATGCTGTTTCCTCTTTCTAGAACTATTTTTGGCCACCACTCCCATGCCATCTCCAGCCTTTACCTGAAACTCACCCCTCCTTCTTCAGGACTCTTCTTAGATATAACTTCCTCCAGGAAACTGTCCTCCAACTCACCTCAAGCCTTCTGTGGGCTCATATTGTACCCTGTACTCACCTAGCCTACCATCACTCCACTGATGACCAATCCTGGTTAAGTGGTCTCCCTGAAGACTATAAACAAGTGACAGCATGAACGGATTTCTAACTTACATCCCATGTAGCCCAGCACAGTACCTGATACAGAAAGGGGATCAACCAATTTTGTTGAGTGAATGAAGTCTTCCAGAAGCCAGAAATTATACAGCCCAAGGTCTGGATACCAATTTCCAAAGACATCTATGAGGGAACAGTAAAAATGTAGTGACCCAAGACAGTAAGCCATAGATGTTTATGTTCAGTTTGATTTTGCTCAACTTAAATTTCTTTCATATATATGTTTCATGTACATAATAGGTAAAAAAAAAATTAAGATGATTATTTAATCAAAGTATCTATTTTTAGTTTTAAAAAACACCTATGGGGAATTGGAATATATGCTGATAAATGTTCACTCAGTTTTCACACTGAAGAACCTAAAAACTGACCTCTCCTCTCAAGCCTAAGGTCTCACTATTCATGGTATCAGTTACTCAAATCACCCAGGAATATATAATATTTTTTTCAGAGAATAGACCTGGATGTGTAAACCCAAAACCACCAAGTGATTCAGTTTTTTCTCTAAGCCTTGTTTTGGCACCAGTGTAGAAGAGAGTCAAGGCCCCATGAGATTTTTTAAATGTTGCTCTACAATGAGACTAAGTAAGATTTCCCATATGCTGTTATATCTTAACCCCAGGAGAATTGGTCCACATATATTTCTATTCACTCATAGAAAGTTCATAAACATACATATTCTAAATATTTTGACAGCATAAAACTTAATAAACTCTTTTGAAAGGTTTTAGGGAATGATTTTTTTCTATCTTAAAAAAAGTAATAGACTAAAGACAGTCCCCAACTTACAAACAAATTTTTCAAAGGCACATTTTTATATCAACAATGTGAAATTCAGCATGTATTTATCATAGGACATAGGAGTTAGGCTAAAGTTATTTACTCACCTTATACCTATAATGCCACAGAAATTCTCCAACCCTATAAAACAATGTTTATATTAGTTAGAAGATATGTTCTGAACTTTATGACAGACACTCTGGGTTGGTTGACTCAATACATATTCACAAGTCCTTTCTCTCTTTCAACTCTCTTCCAGAGAGGGTGAAAAAATAAATGCTTGCTTTCCCAGTGCTCCTTCCCACTAAAGGTCACCATAAGCACAAGTCAATTGGATCTGCAGAGAACTTTTCCTTCTAGTAACACAGAGAAGGACAAGAAGAAAACTTCTTTACTACCACTTCTTCCTTGTTTTGGATTCAGACACAATACCTGGAGCTATGGTAACTATCTTTTGACCAGAAGACAAAAAATACAAGACCAAAAATATCCAAAAATGGCAGAGCAGAAAAATATAAAAAGATCCAGAGTCCTTAACATTGGAAACAACCAAGCTAATACCAACAACCAAATACCTCCTGTCTTCTTTTTTAAATATGTTAGTAAATGACTATATTAAAGTAGTGTTACTCAGTTTTCCTGTGGCATACAGCCAAAAGCATCCCTAAGTGAGACAACTGCCAAATTGGAATTTTAGGAACACATAGCTCCGAGTGTAGTCCAGATGTGGATTCCCCACTCATTTCCTCCTGTCTGCTGGGCAATGGAGGTCAGGATTTCTATTTTCAGAGCCTCTCTCTTCATCTGCAGCTTCAAATTACTAGTGGTCTTCATGTCGATACAGTGGAATGAAAGAAGTAAAGGGAGGCAAAAAAGAGATTTTCCACACAGGTTCCAAAGGAATTGACTAAAAAATTTGAAGGACTAGAGATTTCTGCCCACATAAAATACCTGGGGACTCACACCCACCCCACGTGATATCTAGAGTAAGTTTTAAGACCACCTATTTTTTTCCCTTACTTTATAAGAAATGACCCTCTCAATTCTCTACCCTGTGTTTCTCATCTTCCTTAACTTACTCCAACATGAATCCCATCTGTTTTTTCCCTCCCCTCCTGGTCCTGAAGTGCACATAGCTCTTTTGAAGTTTACTAAGAATATATACTGCTGATACTGGAAGGAAACAAATAGGGGGGAAAGTGTTTTCCTTTTTAACATAAAATGATATGACCTTTCTGGAAAGCATTTGAGCCACATGAATCAAAATCCTTAAGAATATTAATACACTGTTAGAAATCTAGTTGTGTTTTGGTCTAACTGTGCTCTTCCCTCAGCAGCTGGTTGGGACATCACATCCTCAGAATTTAATTAATCCTCAGCTGATAATAATGACAGCTCCACCCCAGAAGAGAATGCCACTGGACATCATGTTTTAGCACGGTGCTTTTCTCACCATGAAAATCCTAATATATGTTAGGAAATAATTCCTTCCATTATTTTCCTTTTTTTGTTTAGCCTGCTTCCCTTTCCAATATTTTAACCTTGACCAGATGGCTGCTAAGGGGCTGCCTGGAGTGACACCCAGTGGTGATGAGACTAGACAGCAGCTCCTTGTTCCCCAGGGCAGCTACCTCCAAGCCTTTCTCATGAACGGTTCCCTCAAAGCACCCTATCAGAACATTTTTCACATTTTCTATAAGCTTTTATCCTTGAAGGGTATCCATCTGTTAGTATCTAAATCATATTTTTTCTGTTCAAGGATCTTTATTAACTATTTATCAAGAATATACTATATAGAAACTCCTGGAGAAAACCTCATTAGCAAAGGGTCAAGATTTTTCTTTTACTAAAATAATAAGGTGAGAAATGTTTTCTCCATAAAGCAGCAGCATTAAATATCCTCTATACTGATAGGCACTCAACTCAAACTGGTCATTGCAGAAGTTCTTTCACTTACGAACTTTTACAAATAGGAGCATAACTACACCCCAAGGAGGAACAGTGAGTCAGCCATAACCACCACCAATAGATGGCAGTGACAGTCACTTGATGCTTTCCAGTGTTCTTTGGGAACCTAACCTGATAATAAGGAAAGGAATTAACAGGATCCCAGAAAAAGAGTGAAAGCCAATTATGACATAAAACCATGTAGCCAAAGTTTATATTCCAAGGCCTCCAGTAATATTTTGCAAAGATCTTTTACAATTCTCTCATTTTCAAATGTCCTTCCAGTATCCTTCATGGTGCCTCCCTGTTAAGCATTAGGTCCACATTCAGCTTTCCAAATACTATCTTCATAGTGCTGCATCACACGCTGTGAAAGCCAAGTGTTATTTCAGGCCAGTGAATGAAATAAGTAAGGCCAAATAAACCCAAAGAAGTTAAGTCATCAAGTATCATCAGAAAAGAAGACTAGAATATTATAACTAAGAAACTTCAGAGTCCTCAACCCTTGAGAGGTAAATATCTGTGCCTTTCTGTAAGGCACAGGCATTTAAAAGGCAGCAATGATAGTTATGATTTAAAACCCTTGTATTAAGAATATTCCAAATGGAGTTGTGAAATCAAGTTTTGCCAGATCTCTTCTTTGCATCTTTTAGCCATTTTGCGATTGACACAGGCTTGGAACAAGGCTTAATGTTGTCCTTTCTAATTAGAGTTCTTGACATAAATGAAGTAGAAACCCCCTGAGGAGAATCAGTTAACACATCAGCCTGCTCCCAGAATATAATGTTAATCATGATTACAACACCCACCTGAGACAAACACCCCTGAAAATCAGCTCACTGAGAAAGAGTGAGCAGCACAAGCCTTTGAGCCAGATGGGAAGATTTGAATCCCCATCTCCACTTACTAGGACTCACTTCGAGCTAAGTGTTTAATCTCCCCAAGCCTCATTCCACATCTGTAAAATGTGGGTAATGTTAATTCCAATCATTCCGAAGACTAAGTGGGGGAATGTAAGTAAACTGCCTAGTAATGCCCTTCACATACAGTAACTGCTCACTAATGTTAGTTATTATTATTAAAAGAAAAGCCTGGCTGCCTAAATCTTTACAGAAAAGAGTCGGGTACAGATATGGAGATTTTTCTAATCAAAAGCATAGAACTTTTCTAGGTTTGGGGCCATCCCCTCTAATTGTGTAGTGGAATGAGACTGAGAAAAAAAACTGCATATGATCACCAAACAAAATAAACGATTTTCTCTCCAACTTCAGGGAAGTAGTTTTGCCCTCCTCTTGAAATTATGTTCCATGGAGGAAGCTGTAAGGAGAAGTGTGTGTGCAGAGAATGTTCCACTTGTCAGTGTCTGCGTCAGGGTCCCTTATCCGTGAGAACCGAAAGTCACAAGGCTCCATTAGCCCAGAGCTATCAAGGTATTGATGAGGCTCTGAGAAGACTTGTCCTTTATTGTAAGCTGCCTTGACACGCTTTCCTGATGGGGACAGGGACCTGCAGTATCCTCTGCATGCTTAAGCATCATCAGAAACACAAGGAAGGGAAAGGATACCATTAAACCAATTTTATCTTAGCCAAAGACTGCATCACATGTCTGAGATCAATATGACTCACAAGACATATAGGTGGTTGATAGAGAGTAAGTTATCTTTAGTAAATTAAGGTAGGAGGTGATGTGACTGGGGGTGGGTAGGAGGCACAGTCTCTTTTGAAAGATTAAGCCAGGAACTCCCCCACATAATGTGACACATCTCCAAAAAAATGTTTCCTGCAACTGAATATAAAACAGGTTCCATTCCCTAAGGTGTTATAAAGCCCCTTGAAACAAATGATGGCTGCCACTTCTAAGTCTAATTTTAAACATATTTTTTTCAAAAAGAACAGTCTCCTAATAAATACTTATAAGCTGTATATGACTGCTTTCAAAAGCCAATATGTTGGCTATTGCTCTGACACTGTTTTCCAAGTATATAAATGGGATACTTTATTTTAAAACAGACCCAATCAGAAGTCATTAGGGAAATCAGTATCGTACTTTACTACAGAGCTATATATTAATACATATTATATACTATACAGTTAAAGATACAACTATCTGACATATCATTGTGTCACATTGTATTTTATACAGCATATCATTTTAAATATAAATTAAAATATTTAATTTAAAAGTCTAGGGGAACTGATTTGAATTCTTTAGAAAGCAAGATGTTTTTATAATTCAATCATCCTTACAATTATCTCATTTTATGAATTTGCATCTGTGTTTTCTTAAAGCAGATGCTTTTATTTTAATAGATCAAAATGTGCATGCATGCATACATACAAGTACACAAAATAATAACATTATTTTTCTCAAGGTCCAGTATTTTCAAATATGAATAAGTAGAAAAAAATTCAGAATTCTTGTAAGGTATGAGGTGGACAGCTCTGTTGAGAGAATCACAAAGTGGATGACGTTTGCTGACAGCTGTGAGAATGCAAGGGAGTGCAGGGGGCCACGTGTATGTACACACCTCTGCAGAATGAGATCCTGGCTCTTCCCTCCATAGCTATTATGAACAGAATACTGAAATCAAGAGATCAAAACTCACATAGATCTCTATTTTTCAGAGTATTTTAAAGCAATCTTGGGGATGTAAGGCAAAAGCCTCACTGCCATGATGATTCATATATTAACTTTATGAAGAGGGTACTACCAATTGAAAAGGAATTTTACATACATCTATGTGACACCCACAACCTCTGTCTCCATCATCAAGGATAACTAAGAAAGCATCTTTCCCCAACAAGAAAAGTGCCTGATGACATAGATCCAAGTACACCCAGGATATTCCACTTTACCAGAATGACCTTGAGCCTCTCCTCTAGCATTCCACTAGATATGAACTGTCCAGGGACTCCACATCACCAAGCCATGCATGTCCATATCAATACCTTTCTGGCTTACACACCAGCAGGAGAGCAGAGAAGCAAGTCAGACAGAGGGGATTCCAAAGATGCTGTGGTATGGCCAGTATTCAAAGGGCTGGGGTACTCACACTGCCTAGCACATCTACTATGGATTATAGCTACTGAAGCAAACAAATACAGGCACACCTTGTTTTATTGTGCTTCACTTTATTGAACTTTGCAGATACTGTGTTTTTTACAAATTGAAGGTTTGTAGCAATCCACATTGAGCAAGTCTAGCACCATTTTTCCAACAGTATTTTCTTATTTCATGTCTCTGTGTCACATTTTGGTAATGCTCACAATATTTCAAACTTTTCATTTTTACTATATTTGTGATGGTGATCTGTGATCAGTGAGCTTTGACTTTACTGTTTTTATTATAATTGTTTTGCAGTGCCATGAACTACACCCATATAAGACAGCAAAGTTAATTGATAAATATTATGTTGGTTTACTCTACGAACCAGCTATTGTCCCATCCCTCTCACTTTCCTTGGACCTCCCTATTCTGAGACACAAGTTAGGCCAATTAATAATCCTGCAGTGGCCTCTAAGTGTTCCAATGAAAGGAAGAATTACACATCCCCTACTTTAAACCAAAAGCTAAAATGATTAAGCTTAGTTGAGGAAAACATGTCAAAAGCCAAGACAGGCACTTGGACCTAACATTAGCCAAGTTGTGAATGCAAAGGAAAAGTTCCTGAAGACAATTAAAGTGCTACTCCAATGAACACACGAATGATAAGAAAGCAAAAACAGGAGAAAGTTTTAGTGGTCTGGCTAGATGATGAGACCAGCCAGGACATTCCTTTAGGCCAAAGCCTAATCCAGAGCAAGGCGCAAACTCTCATCAGTTCTGAAATCTGAGAGAGGAGAAGAAGCTGCAGAAGAAAAGTTTGAAGTTAGCACATTCAGGAGGAAAAAGCCATCTCCATAACATCAAAACACCAGGTGAAGCAGCAAGTTCTGATGCAGAATCTACAAGTTCTCCATAAAATCTACATAAGGTAGTTAATGAAGGTGGCTAGAAGGCAGCTACACTGAACAACAGATTTTCAATGTAGACAAAACAGCTTCATATTGGAAGAAGATAGCATCTAAGACTTTCATAGCTAGAGAGAAGAAGTCAGTGCCTGGCTTCACAGCTTTAAAGGAAAGTCTGACTTTCTTACCAGGGGCTAATGCAGCTGGTGACTTTAACTTGAAGCCAATGCTTATTGACTATTCCAAAAATCCTAAGGTCCTTAAGAACTGTGCTAAATCTACTCTGCCTGTGCTCTATCAATGGAACAAAACTTGGATGACAGCACATCTGTTTATAACATGGTTTACTTAATATTTTAAGCTCACCATTGAAAACTGCTCAGAAAAAAAGATTCCTTTCCAAATATGGCTGCTATTGGCAATGCACCTGGTGACCCAAGAGCTTGGATGGAGATGAACAGTGAGACCAATGCTGTTTATATGCCTGTTAACATGACAACCATTCTGCAACCCATGGATCAGGGAGGCATTTTGACTTTCAAGCCTTATTATTTAAGAAATACATTTCATAAGGCTATAGCTGCCATAGACAGTGATTCCTTTAATGGATCTAGGCAAAGTAAATTGAAAACCTCCCAGAAAGGGTTCACCAATATAGGTGCTATTAAGAACATTCATGATTTATGGGAAGAGGTCATAATATTAATATTTTAACTTTTGTGTTTCTTCCTTGGTCAGTCTTGGGAGGTTGTATTTTTCTAGGAAGTTGTCCATTTCTTCTAGGTTTTCCAGCTTGTTGGCATATAGGTTTTCATAGTAGTCTTTAATAATTCTTTGTATTTCTGTGGGGTCTGTCGTGATTTTTCCATTCTCATTTCTGATTGTGTTGATTCTCTTTTTCTCTTAACAAGTTTGGCTAGAGGCTTATCTATTTTGTTTATTTTCTCAAAGAACCAGCTCTTGGTTTCATTGATTTTTGCTATTGTTTTATTCTTCTCAATTTTGCTTATTTCTTGTCTGATCTTTATTATGTCCCTCCTTCTGCTGACGTTAGGCCTCATTTGTTCTTCTTTTTCCAGTTTCGATAGTTGTGATGTTAGACTATTCATTTGGGATTGTTCTTCCTTCTTCAGGTGTGCCTGGATCACTATACACTTTCCTCTTAAGACTGCTTTCGCTGCATCCCACAGAAGTTGGGGCTTTGTGTTGTTGTTGTCATTTGTTTCTATATATTTCTTGATCTCTATTTTGATTTGTTCATTGATCCATTGATTATTTAGAAGCATGTTGTTACGCCTCCATGTGTTTGTGAGCCTTTTTGTTTTCTTTGTAGAATTTATTTCTAGTTTTATACCTTTGTGCTCTGAAAAATTGGTTGGTAGAATTTCAATATTTTGGAGTTTACTGAGGCTCTTTTTGTGAGCTAGTATGTGGTCTATTCTGGAGAATGTTCCATGTGCACTTGAGAAGAATGTATATCCTGTTGCTTTTGGATGTAGAGTTCTACAGATGTCTGTTAGATCCATCTCTTCTAGTGTGTTGTTCAATGCCTGTGTGTCCTTACTTATTTTCTGCCCTGTGGATCTATCCTTTGGGGTGAGTGGTGTGTTGAAGTCTCCTAAGATGAATGCATTGCAGTCTATTTCCCTCTTTAGTTCTGTTAGTATTTGTTTCACAAATGCTGGTGCTCCTGTGTTGGGTGCATATATATTTAGAATGGTTATATCCTCTTGTTGGACTGAGCCCTTTATCATTATGTAGTGTCCTTCTTTATCTCTTGTTACTTTCTTTGTTTTGAAGTCTATTTTGTCTGATATTAGTACTGCAACCCCTGCTTTCTTCTCATTGTTGTTTGCCTGAAATATGTTTTTCCATCCTTTGACTTTTAGTCTGTGCTTGCTTTGGGTTTGAGGTGAGTTTCTTGTAAGCAGCATATAGATGGGTCTTGCTTTTTTATCCTTTCTATTACTCTGTGTCTTTTGATTGGTGCATTGAGTCCATTTACATTTAGGGTGACTATTGAGAGATATGTACTTATTGCCATTGCAGGCTTTAGATTAATGGTTACCAAAGGTTCAAGGTTAGCTTCTTTAGTATCTTACTGCCTAACTTAGCTTGCTTATTGAGCTGTTATATACACTGTCTGGAGATTCTTTTCTTCTCTCCCTTCTTATTACTCCTCCTCCCTTCTTCATATGTTGTATGTTTTGTTCTGTGCTCTTTTTAGGAGTGCTCCCATCTAGAGCAGTCCCTGTAAGATGCCCTGTAGAGATGGTTTGTGGGAAGCAAATTCACTCAGCTTTTGCATGTCTGGGAATTGTTTAATCCCACCATCATATTTAAATGATAGTCGTGCTGGATACAGTATCCTTGGTTCAAGGCCCTTCTGTTTCATTGCATTAAATATATCATGCCATTCTCTTCTGGCTTGTAGGGTTTCTGTCGAGAAGTCTGATGTTAGCCTGATGGGTTTTCCTTTATAGGTGACCTTTTTCTCTCTAGCTGCCTTTAAAATTCTTTCCTTGTTCTTGATCCTTGCCATTTTAATTATTATGTGTCTTGGTGTTGTCCTCCTTGGATCCTTTCTGTTGGGGGTTCTGTGTATTTCCATAGTCTGTTTGATTATTTCCTCCCCCAGTTTGGGGAAGTTTTCAGCAATTATTTCTTCAAAGAGACTTTCTATCCCTTTTCCTCTTTCTTCTTCTTCTGGTACCCCTATAATACGAATATTATTCCTTTTGGATTGGTCACATAGTTCTCTTAGTGTTGTTTCATTCCTGGAGATCCTTTTATCTCTCTCTATGTCAGCTTCTATACGTTCCTGTTCTCTGGTTTCTATTCCTTCAATGGCCTCTTGCATCTTATCCATTCTGCTTATAGATCCTTCCAGGGATTGTTTCACTTCTGTGATCTCCTTCCTGACATCTGTGATCTCTCTCCAGACTTCATCCCATTGCTCTTGCATTTTTCTCTGCATCTCATCCCATTGCTCTTGCATTTTTCTCTGCATCTCTGTCAGCATGTTCATGATTTTTATTTTGAATTCTTTTTTCAGGAGGACTGGTTAGGTCTATCTCCTTCTCAGGTGTTGTCTCTGTGATCTTTGTCTGCCTGTAGTTTTGCCTTTTCATGGTGATAGAGATAGTTTGCAGAGCTGGTACAAGTGACAGCTGGAAGAGCTTTCCTTCTTGTTGGTTTGTGGCCTTCCTCTCCTGGGAGAATAGCGACCTCTAGTGGCTTATGCTTGGCAGCTGTGCGCAGACAGGGCTTCTGCTACCTGCCCAGTTGCTATGGAGTTTATCTCTGCTGTTGTTGTGGGCGTGGCCTGGCAGGGCTGCTCCTCCAAAATGATGGAGCCCCATTGGAGGGGGGAGCAGCCAGGAGGCTATTGATCTCCGTAATGGGCCTCTGTGCTCCCTGTTGCCCAGGGGGTTAGAGTGCCCAGAGATCCCCAGATTCCCTGCCTCTGGGCAAAGTGTCCTGTCCTGCCCCTTTAAGACTTCCAAAAAGCACTCTCCAAACCAAAACAACAACAGCAACAACAAAAGAGGCGGAAAAAAAAGGAAAAAATGCGCGATTTTCTTTGTACTCAGGCGCTGGTCTCAGGCGCCCGCTCACCGGTCTTACTGCCCTGTTTCCCTGGTATTGGGGTCCCTGTCCCTTTAAGGCTTCCAAAAAGCACTCGCCAAAAGAGAAAAAAAAAACCACTCCAGTTTCTTTCCACCTGCTGGGAGCTGGGGGGAGGGGCACTCGGGTCCCGCAGGGCCGGGGCTTGTATCTTACCCCCTTCGCAAGGCGCTGGGTTCTCGCAGGTGTGGATGTGGTCTGGATGTTGTCCCGTGTCCTCTGGTCTCTATTTTAGGAAGATTTGTCTTTGTTATATTTTCATAATTCTATGTGGTTTTGGGAGGAGAGTTCCGCTGCTCTACTCACGCCACCATCCTGGCTCCGCCCCCTGGGGTATCTAAAATATTAATATTAACAGGAATTTGGAAGAAGTTGATTTCAACCCTCATGGATGACTGAGGAATTCAAGACTTCAGTGGATGAAGCAACTGCAGATGTGGTGGAAACAGCAAGAGAACTAGAGTTATCAGTGGTGCCTGAGGATGTGACTCAATTACGGCAATCTCATAAAACTTGAATGGATGAGGAGTTGCTTCTTATGGATGAGCAAAGAAATTAATTTCTTGAAATGGACTGTACTCATGGTGAGATTGTTGAAATGACAACAAAGAATTTAGAATATTACATGAATATAGGTTTTAAAGCAACGACAGGGCTTGAGAAGACTGGCTGCGATTTTGAGAGTTCTACTGTGGGTAAAATGCAATCAAACAGCATTACATGTTACAGAGAAATCATTTGTGAAAGGAAATGTCAATCAGTGTGGCAAATTTCACTGTTTTGTATTTAAAGAAATTCCCACAGTCATCCCACCTTGCAGCAACTACTACCCTGCTTAGGCAGCAGCCATCAACATGGAGGCAAGATGCTCCCCCAGCAAAAATTCTGCAACTTGCTGGAAGTTTGAATGATGGTTAGCATTTTTTAGGAATAAATCATTTTTTTACTTAAGGTATATATATTTTTTTAGACATAATGCTATTGCATGCTTAACAGACTATAGTATAGTTTTAAAAGAACTTTTATATGCACAGGAAAACCAAAAAATTCACTTGACTCACTTTATTGCAATACTTGTTTTATTGCAGTGGCCTG